>NC_092231.1:28689448-29050698 GCF_036320965.1 Panulirus ornatus | reverse complement strand
AAAGATGGAGTGAAAAAGATTTTGTGTGATCGGGGCCTGAACATGCAGGAGGGTGAAAGGAGGGCAAGGAATAGAGTGAATTGGAGCGATGTGGTATACCGGGGTTGACGTGCTGTCAGTGGATTGAATCAAGGCATGTGAAGCGTCTGGGGTAAACCATGGAAAGCTGTGTAGGTATGTATATTTGCGTGTGTGGGCGTATGTATATACATGTGTATGGGGGGGGGGGGGGGGGGGGGTTTGGGCCATTTCTTTCGTCTGTTTCCTTGCGCTACCTCGCAAACGCGGGAGACAGCGACAAAGTATAATAAAAAAAAAAAATATATATATATATATATATATATATATATATATATATATATATATATATATATATATATATATTGTTACGAACGTGTGCGCGTGTGCCCACATGTTCGCTTATATAACGTGTGTGTGACCCTGTGTATAGAGATGTCTTCCTCTGAGAATGGCTAGGAGCTTCTCTTCCCACCAAGCATTAGGCTTAATAATTTAATTTTGATGCCAGATGGTCATTTGTCCTTGAGTCGTCAATCAGTTACGGAGTATTTCACCACCGTACGGGACATGTCATCGCTGCAGGTTTAAACAAGAGGAGTGTGAGCTGCCCAGAATGTGCGACGCTAGAATACCCCAACGAATCACAAGTGCTCTTAGTCCCATAGCCAATCAAGGGTGGTGTTATAGCTAGCAGGGCAGAGACTCGTCTTTGTAAAAAATACCCATGACACCCGCTGAGATCTCTCTCTCTCTAGCCCAGAGAGGTAAGTGGTGCCCCCTGCTGTAAGCCTGTAAGCCCGTTACCCGAGTACTGTGCTGTAAGCCCGTTATAATTATCAAAGTGTAATGTTATCGAAGAACTGTCATAAAGGAAAGAGATCTCCTGGCTCGAAATCTTATCTGGAATGTTAACTCATGTACAAATGTTAACTCATGTTCAATGTTAACTCATGTTCAATGTTAAACTCATGTTCAATGTTAACGTCAATGATTCATCCCTGATGTATGTGTCCACCTTGTACATTTGAATTCTTTCATTATAAGTAGATTTAATGTAAGCTGGTCTTTAATTTAATCCCATAACGTTTAGATAGAGTTATCCTGAGTTGTGCAACATAACAAATCTAACGTCCTTGCAGAGACAAGGATCAGTATAGTATTTGTAACATATATATGTTACTGGCGACCTTGCCCGAATAAGTATCGAGTTCGTAACAATATATATATATATATATATATATATATATATATATATATATATATATATATATATATATATATATATATATTGCTTTTGTCGCTGTCTCCCGCGTTAGCGAGGTAGCGCAAGGAAACAGACGAAAGAATGGCCCAACCCACCAACATACACATGTATATATATACACGTCCACCCACGCAAATATACATACCTATACATCTCAACGTATATATATATATATATATATATATATATATATATATATATATATATATATATATAAACACACAGACATATACATATATACACATGTACATAATTCAATACTGTCTGCCCCTATCAATTCCCATCGCCACCAAGCCACACATGAAATAACCCCCACCCCCCTCATGTGTGCGAGGTAGCGCTAGGAATAGACAATAAAGGCCACATTCGTTCACACTCAGTCTCTAGCTGTCATGTAATGATGCACCGAAACCACAGCTCCCTTTCCACATCCAGGCCTCACAGAATTTTCCATGGTTTACCCCAGACGCTTCACATGCCCTGGTTCAATCCATTGACAGCACGTCAACCTCGGTATACCACATCGTTCCAATTCACTCTATTCCTTGCACGCCTTTCACACTCCTGCATGTTCAGGCCCCGATCACACAAAATCTTTTTCACTCCATCATTCCACCTCCAATTTGGTCTCCCAGATCTCCTCGTTCCCTCCACCTCCGACACATATATCCTCTTTGTCAATCTCTCCTCACTCATTCTTTCCATGTGACCAAACCATTTCAAAACACCCTCTTCTGCTCTCTCAACCACACTCTTTTTATTACCGCACATCTCTCTTACCCTATTATTACTTACTCGATCAAACCACCTTACACCACATATTGTCCTCAAACATCTCATTTCCAGCACATCCACCCTCTGCGCACAACTCTATCCATAGCCCACGCCTCGCAACCATACAACATGGAACCACTATTCCTTCAAACATACCCATTTTTGCTTTCCGAGATAAAGTTCTCGACTTCCAAACATTCTTCAACGCTCGCAAGAATTTTCGCCCCCTCCCCCACCCTATGACTCACTTCCGCTTCCATGGTTCCATCCGCTGCCAAATCCACTCCCAGATATCTAAAACACTTCACTTCCTCCAGTTTTTCTCCATTCAAACTTACTTCCCAATTGACTTGACCCTCAACCCTACTGTACCTAATAACCTTGCTCTTATTCACATTTACTCTCAACTTTCTTCTTTCACACACTTTACCAAACTCAGTCATCAGCTTCTGCAGTTTCTCACATGAACCAGCCACCAAAGCTGTATCATCAGTGAACAACAACTGACTCACTTCCCAAGCTCTCTCATCCACAACAGACTGCATACTTGCCCCTCTTTCCAAAACTCTTGCATTCACCTCCCTAACAACCCCATCCATAAACAAATTAAACAACCATGGAGACATCACACACCCCTGCCGCAAACCTACATTCACTGAGAACCAATCACTTTCCTGTCTTCCTACACGTACACATGCCTTACATCCTCGATAATAACTTTCCACTGCTTCTAACAACTTGCCTCCCACACCATATATTCTTAACACCTTCCACAGAGCATCTCTATCAACTCTACCATATGCCTTCTCCAGATCCATAAATGCTGCATACAAATCCATTTGCTTTTCTGAGTATTTCTCACAAACATTCTCCAAAGCAAACACCTGATCCACACATCCTCTACCACTTCTGAAAGATATATATATATATATATATATATATATATATATATATATATATATATATATATATATATATATGAAGTGTTTTAGATATCTGGGAGTGGATCTGGCAGCGGATGGAACCATGGAAGCGGAAGTGGATCATAGGGTGGGGGAGGGGGCGAAAATTCTGGGAGCCTTGAAGAATGTGTGGAAGTCGAGAACATTATCTCGGAAAGCAAAAATGGGTATGTTTGAAGGAATAGTGGTTCCAACAATGTTGTATGGTTGCGAGGCGTGGGCTTTGGATAGAGTTGTGCGCAGGAGGATGGATGTGCTGGAAATGAGATGTTTGAGGACAATGTGTGGTGTGAGGTGGTTTGATCGAGTAAGTAACGTAAGGGTAAGAGAGATGTGTGGAAATAAAAAGAGCGTGGTTGAGAGAGCAGAAGAGGGTGTTTTGAAATGGTTTGGGCACATGGAGAGAATGAGTGAGGAAAGATTGACCAAGAGGATATATGTGTCGGAGGTGGAGGGAACGAGGAGAAGAGGGAGACCAAATTGGAGGTGGAAATATGGAGTGAAAAAGATTTTGTGTGATCGGGGCCTGAACATGCAGGAGGGTGAAAGGAGGGCAAGGAATAGAGTGAATTGGAGCGATGTGGTATACCGGGGTTGACGTGCTGTCAGTGGATTGAATCAAGGCATGTGAAGCGTCTGGGGTAAACCATGGAAAGCTGTGTAGGTATGTATATTTGCGTGTGTGGACGTATGTATATACATGTGTATGGGGTTAGGTTGAGCCATTTCTTTCGTCTGTTTCCTTGCGCTACCTCGCAAACGCGGGAGACAGCGGCAAAAAAAAAAAAAAAAAAAAAATATATATATATATATATATATATATATATATATATATATATATATATATACATATATACAAGTAAGGTAAATTTACTGTTAATTAAAACTATGATCCGTTTACCTTTCGTACCCTTATCAATTTGTTTGGCAACTTCGTTCTGTAAACTTCAAGTTTTCTCGGTCAAAATTCACAAAACAAAAAGAGTTCGATTCTCTTTCCTTGCAGTAAATTTTCATACGTGTTATTGTAATGACCAAAGTATGAGTGCTTTCTCCTAGTACAAATCTATCATCTTGGCATATTAATATAGTTGGTTTTCGGCAGGTGTTCTAGCATGTGTACTTTTTTCTTTTTTACTCTTTCACAGACTTTTCTTGCATGTGAAATCAAACAAACCAGCCTCTTAATTATTACATCTTCACTTGTGTATTGCTCTTACACTTGAAATGTTGTGTATGTCTGCAACTTTGTTTTCGTTCAGGCTCTGCTTCATCAGTTATGACTGGTTTCGTTTTGCAGTTTGTTTCTGCATACACATCAGAATTGTTCAGTTCCCTTAACACATTTTACACAATTTCAAAATTCACATTTCTGAAATCGTGATTTCTGCTTTGTTTATGTTTGAGGATTAGCATATCATTTGGCTTATTTTCTCTCAGGAACATTTTCGTGTCTGCCAGTATATCATCACAGCCTGTAAAGATCTCACTGCAAGGTGTCTTCAAAATCTTTTCACTGGTCGTTCTCTACCATATTTCAAGGTGACTATTTCTGACTCTCAACACGCTGTCATTTTCGGTTGTGGAATTACGTTCATACCAATTCCATTCCATATGGTATACTGTACTTGTTTCTATTATATTACCATCCGATTTGCTTATGTAATTCACGTCTGTAACTAGGAAGAGCGCTATACCATTTGTAAAGATAATATCCATTCATATGTCTTTCTCTTTACCCGTATTAAGTTGAACAACTGGGTCGAGATTATTCAGCTTTGTGAAGTGTCCTCTTCCATCTGCTGACTCATCACCGTTCTCTTTGTTAATATGTACTCCTTCCTGCCACTCAATAACCATACAATGGATGTTGTAGTCACCAAACCACATCATCAACTGACCAAGCGTCTCCGTATTACCATCAGTAATTCTTCCACTTTTGATAACAATCTTCATTATTCTTTTTTTTTTATGATTTCAACAGTATTATGCTCGGTTCACTTTTGTTGTGACTCATGGTCCTGATCTACTTTCCACCCAGCTTAAAGCTACACCGCCCTAGTTGATTTTCGCTCAGTCTGCTTAAAATGTTTCACATTGTTCCAAGTCTGATCCACGTTTCAATTTTCAATAAGCTTTGTTTCTCTGATGTTTACTAGGTTTCTACTGTCACCTTTTATGTACCTAAATCATGTAAATTACCTTGACTAATTTCATCATTGGACTTTACATATCTAAGAACATTAACTTTCAAGGTTCACAATCTAGTCAGCTGGGATTTTAGTCTCAGGATATCAACCTTTTACACTTCTCAGTTTCAACTCTGAAGCCAGTTCACTTCTGATTTAAAAAGGGAATTTCTTTGTGTGGACTATACTTATTTTTATATTTCTTTTTCCAGGGAGAGAGAGAGAGAGAGAGAGAGAGAGAGAGAGAGAGAGAGAGAGAGAGAGAGAGAGAGAGAGAGAGAGAGAGAGAGAGGGGAGGAGGAAATAGAGAAAAGAGAGGAGAATGGTAGAGGACAGCATCAGGAAGGTGGGTGATGATACTAAGATACAAAACTCGCGTGTGGATCATGGGTGTGTGTGACTTGGTCAGCCACCCTCCGCACTCATCTATCCCTAATCAAGAAACAAAAATATGAAATTATAAACGTAAATAATTCTACATATAAACGGATGAGGTCTGAGAGACAAGAAAAAGATGTTACAATATGCCGGGATAGAGTTCACGCATACAAAATGTATATCGGTGAAGGTCAAGTTAACTGCGTGTGCACAACGATAAGTGTTAGGCTGAAGGCCGGGTTATCATACTGAGGATTGCACCGTCTTCCACAGGATATCATAAAAAGGTGCTGCAGGGCTAAGTAGAGGAGGGCGAGCCTGAGGCAGCAGCCACAACTAACGGCTGGGACATGTCAGCCGAGAAAACGGCTACAGTCAACTCTACAACTTTCATTCATAAGCCAACCGAGTCCCAACGCCTCGGCCGGTCCCCTCCCTCCCACCCACGGCCTTTGCCAATCAATACACTTACCAACCAACCTCAAATATTACATCACTATAATTTTTTTCTTAACAATACTTGGTATGCACAAACACTATCAAAGAAATATACTAAATGAATAATAACGTAAAGACTGATGCGAGTGTTTTAAAGAGTACGATATGTGGCACCACTGTATAACGAGGCGTCTTGCCAGATACTGCTAGACTTCACAAATATGAGACCACCTGTATCCGTGTTGCCAAAACACATGAGCTGTAACTTAACCAAATGTAGTCAAATAAAGACGGCACAAATAACGTTTGTATATTGTGAATTATGAGTGACAAAATACCCAGGAAATGAAACATCTTACTTCGTCTCCTAACAAGAACGGCGCTCATACAAAGAAATCCCAGCATTTAACGGTACTACGCACACCCACACTCACACACATTACTTCCTGAACTCTAAGTGAAGAAACAGTTGTTGTCGTCACTGGTCTAACCTGCCAAGCAATAAACTGCCACTGCATAACGATAACTTCTAGGCAGGCAAACACCCACTCAAATCAGGTATCCGTCGCCAAAGGTGTTTGCAACAGATACCGACACCCAGTTCACTAGCGAACAAAGAATCCCGAGCCAAAACACCTGCTTGAGGTTTGCCCCGGCCGCCGGAGAGTGGAACTCAGGTGTGCTCTCGCTAATGTGCACTATGACGTTCCGGGTTTCCGGTTCACATCAAGAAACGAAGAGTACTGAAGATTATACATGGCTGGGTACAAGTGAACAGGGAGGGTTTCTCTGAAATACTAAAACCACCCACACGAGTCAGAAGACATTGAAAAAAAAAAGTGCAATGCAGGAAAGGTGTGAAAGAACTCTTAATGGTAATAAATGACGACTCATTGCCAATGGATGTTGTATACGCATCTGCAAAAATAGCAAATTATTTGATTTGCTCACATAACATACAATCTACCACACCAGACAAGTATCTTAAGGCGAGACAATACAACGAACAGATCCAGAGGCACTAGCGCTCTAGACTAACAGCAAGGAATCGAAATAACCAAACATCAATGACATCGAATCACATTAAGGATCATCTAAGACATCCTCCCCCCCCCCCCTTTTTTGGGGGGGGGTGAGTGATCATGTGATTTCACATTAGTATATCAACGTTATATCTGCACAAGTTTCAGTGAATTAAGGAACTTCATAAGACGTTATGAGAATGTGTCTTCTTTAATGAGAGAGCACTGGGCCTTGAGGCTGATAGTGAGTGACAAATGACGTGTTTTTTTTCTGCACAGGGTGAAGTGCAAATAGCTTTTGCAGCAGTGATGTTAACCACGTATTTGTGGGTGTAATGCCTTACATTTGACCACTCTACGTGTGTAAGTGACAGTGGCGCTCGGCGGTGTTGGTGTAACTTAGCGCCAGTGGCTGTTAAAATTAAGTGGATGTTAATCTACATCGCTTTGACTTTACCAGAGTCAGTTCAAGTGGCTCTGGTGCACTGGGTACAGGCTACAGGTGCCAACAAGAGCTCTGACTGGCAATACTAGTCCTAAAGTGGCTGGCTGCGTGCTGAGAATGCTAGTTCAAGCGACAGCTCGACAGTACTTCTGGGAACCCTGTCCATTCCGTCTTCAACCTCACGAGCATGAAGATGACACACCTTGCTACAATGGACTTACCTTTGCCCTGACGCTTAGAAGCCGGGTCAAAGGTCGCGCTACCATACGCAAGGATTGTGCTCTCACTCTCAAGAGGTTATCACGGCATCTCTTACGTTCTCTTCGTTCTCGGACAAAACCGAGCCATGCTTAGTATTTTTTCTTCTTCATCAAGTCATACATATTCTTCATATACCTTAAAACACTAAAATTCTCTTAGTATTTTTCCTTTATCAAGTCATAAATATTCTTCATATACCTTAAAACACTAAAATTCTATCACACATAGATTGTAAGTGTGTACGGCTATACTCCAAGAGACTGGCGTCCACTCTGAAAAGCGACAGCATTCATTTTCCTCAAGTGGGTTCCATTCTAGCAGAGTGCGATCTTCCCAAAGGCTAGCAAAGTCTTGCTAACCTATCGTCAGAGCCAATAAATCAACAGATGACACTCAAGAGGCAAACTATCGACAAATAGGCAGCTTGAGGCAAGACGCATTCCCTAACAAATACCTAGCTTACAGGGACACAGGCAGAACACCTGATGCGGTACACCTACAGATATGAATCTCAAGGGGGTACAGGCACAACACCTGATACGGTACACCTACAGATATGAAGCTCACGGGGGCACACGCAGAACACCTGATGCGGTACCCCTACAGATATGAAGCTTACGGGGGCACACGCAGAACACCTGATGCGGTACCCCTACAGATATGAAGCTTACGGGGGCACACGCAGAACACCTGATGCGGTACCCCTACAGATATGAAGCTTACGGGGGCACACGCAGAACACCTGATGCGGTACCCCTACAGATATGAAGCTTACGGGGGCACACGCAGAACACCTGATGCGGTACCCCTACAGATATGAAGCTTACGGGGGCACACGCAGAACACCTGATGCGGTACCCCTACAGATATGAAGCTTACGGGGGCACACGCAGAACACCTGATGCGGTACCCCTACAGATATGAAGCTTACAGGGGCACACGCAGAACACCTGATGCGGTACCCCTACAGATATGAAGCTTACGGGGGCACACGCAGAACACCTGATGCGGTACACCTACAGATATGAAGCTTACGGGGGCACACGCAGAACACCTGATGCGGTACCCCTACAGATATGAAGCTTACAGGGGCACACGCAGAACACCTGATGCGGTACACCTACAGATATGAAGCTTACAGGGCCACAGGCAAAACACTTGATGCGGGTTCCCAACCTGGGTTACATTTGCAGTTTTCCAAGGGGTACAGAGGAGTCTAAGAGTATGACCAGTGTACACTGCTGTAGTGTACACCATAAGCAACGAAGAACGTTAGGAATATGGAACACTCTCGTTACAAATCAGTACAAAATCCTCATACAGTCTCTTACAGATTCCATAAAAAAATAATATTAATATGATTTAATAAATTTCTGATCCTTAATTTTCCAGGGTGCAGAGGAACAAAAAGGTTGGGAACCTCTGCCCTGTATAGATGAAGTCAGATGTGGGGTGGGCGGGGAGGTGGGTGGGGTGGAGTTGGGGGAGGAACGAGGAAAGCACCTGTTGCGAGGCCCGTTCGGACGTACAGCTTAAGGGGGTCGTCGATAAACACTTTTTTTTCTTTAATGGGGATAAGTTCCAATTCCTCCGCTATGAGGAAAGAGGAAATTTAAAGCACAACAGATCATGGGACACATACAGTCACCATCATCTAACGACTGCACAGTTTCAGTGAACTCACGTGTAATAATGTCAAACGAACTTTATCTTCAACGACCTAAACAGGACAACAGTTGCCTCTTCCATAAAGATCGTACGGTGGATCTGACGGACCGTCAAACCAGGAGAGACACCGATGACGACGCTGCAGACATTGATGATGCTACGTACTAATACTTTTTAAGACGGACTGAAATTGCAAAGTACAAGAACGTGCAAACATCATTCACGGCCCGAAATGACGCGATAAAGAGGCTGAACTACAACGAACTACACAAATCACTCACTGAAGCGTAGACAAAAGAGGCACGTATAGTATTAACAACTTATGTACTCTTGGTCCCAAACTTGAAAATATTTCCCTTCTGGCACAAGAGGCATGATACTGTGAAATATTACCCCTAAACATTCGCAATTACCTCTTTATAAAATCATTACGGACTAGTGACATATATATATATATATATATATATATATATATATATATATATATATATATATATATATATATATATATTTTTTTTTATTTATTATACTTTGTCGCTGTCTCCCGCGTTAGCCGAGGTACCTTAAGGACACAGACGAAAGAATAGCCAAACCCACCCATATACACATGTATATACATACACGTCCACACATGCACATATACATACCCATACATCTAAACGTATACATATATATATATATACACACACAGACATATACATATATACACATGTACATAATTCATAGTGTCTGCCCTTATTCATTCCCATCGCCACCACGCCACACATGAAATAACAACCCCCTCCCCCCGCATGTGCGCGAGGTAGCGCTAGGAAAAGACAACAAAGGCCACATTCGTTCACACTCAGTTTCTAGCTGTCATGTATAATGCACCGAAACCACAGCTCCCTTTCCATATCCAGGCCCCACAGAACTTTCCATGGTTTACCCCAGACGCTTCACATACCCTGGTTCAATCCATTGACAGCACGTCGACCCCGGTATACCAAATCGTTCCAATTCACTCTATTCCTTGCACGCCTTTCACCCTCCTGCATGTTTAGGCCCTGATCACTCAAAATCCTTTTCACTCCATCTTTCTACCTCCAATTTGGTCTCCCACTTCTCCTCGTTCCCTCCACCTCTGACACATATATCATCTTTGTCAATCTTTACTCACTCATTCTCTCCATGTGACCAAACCACTTCAAAACACCCTCTTCTGCTCTCTCAACCACACTTTTTACTACCACACATCTCTCTTACCCTTTCATTACTTGATCAAACCACCTCACACCACATATTGTCCTCAAACATCTCATTTCCAGCACATCCACCCTCCTCCGCACAACTCTATCTATAGCCCACGCCTCACAACCATATATATATATATATATATATATATATATATATATATATATATATATATATATATATATATATATATATATGTAAGGCATGTGTACGTGTAGGAAGAGAGGAAAGTGATTGGTTCTCAGTGAATGTAGGTTTGCGGCAGGGGTGTGTGATGTCTCCATGGTTGTTTAATTTGTTTATGGATGGGGTTGTTAGGGAGGTAAATGCAAGAGTTTTGGAAAGAGGGGCAAGTATGAAGTCTGTTGGGGATGAGAGAGCTTGGGAAGTGAGTCAGTTGTTGTTCGCTGATGATACAGCGCTGGTGGCTGATTCATGTGAGAAACTGCAGAAGCTGGTGACTGAGTTTGGTAAAGTGTGTGAAAGAAGAAAGTTAAGAGTAAATGTGAATAAGAGCAAGGTTCTTAGGTACAGTAGGGTTGAGGGTCAAGTCAATTGGGAGGTAAGTTTGAATGGAGAAAAACTGGAGGAAGTAAAGTGTTTTAGATATCTGGGAGTGGATCTGGCAGCGGATGGAACCATGGAAGCGGAAGTAGATCATAGGGTGGGGGAGGGGGCGAAAATTCTGGGAGCCTTGAAGAATGTGTGGAAGTCGAGAACATTATCTCGGAAAGCAGAAGGTGGGCTATGTTTGAAGGAATAGTGGTTCCGACAATGTTGTATGGTTGCGAGGCGTGGGCTATGGATAGAGTTGTGCGCAGGAGGATGGATGTGCTGGAAATGAGATGTTTGAGGACAATGTGTGGTGTGAGGTGGTTTGATCGAGTAAGGAACGTAAGGGTAAGAGAGATGTGTGGAAATAAAAAGAGCGTGGTTGAGAGAGCAGAAGAGGGTGTTTTGAAATGGTTTGGGCACATGGAGAGAATGAGTGAGGAAAGATTGACCAAGAGGATATATATGTCGGAGGTGGAGGGAACGAGAAGTGGGAGACCAAATTGGAGGTGGAAAGATGGAGTGAAAAAGATTTTGTGTGATCGGGGCCTGAACATGCAGGAGGGTGAAAGGAGGGCAAGGAATAGAGTGAACTGAATCGATGTGGTATACCGGGGTTGACGTGCTGTCAGTGGATTGAATCAGGGCATGTGAAGCGTCTGGGGTAAACCATGGAAAGCTGTGTAGGTATGTATATTTGCGTGTGTGGACGTATGTATATACATGTGTATGGGGGTGGGTTGGGCCATTTCTTTCGTCTGTTTCCTTACGCTACCTCGCAAACGCGGGAGACAGCGACAATATATATATATATATATATATATATATATATATATATATATATATATATATATATATATATATATATATATATTCCTATGAGTCCACGGGGAAAATGAGAACACGTTAAGTTCCCAAGTGCACTTCCGTGTAATAATCACATCATCTGGGGAGACACAAGAGAGAAATATAACAATCAGTTGATATACAACGAAGAGACGTAGCTAGGACGCCATTTGGTAAACATTTGGTAAACAACTAGCATATCATAAACGTTTTTTGTGGACAAGGTGAATTGTTTACAGATTCTATAAACAATAAAGTTATCCAATTTGTACTGACCTTCACTAATATCAAGATTATAATTCTTTGTGTATTCAATAATAGAAGATTCAATGATATTTCTCGTAGTACTGGAGTTAGAATTAATAACAGAGATGACATTACACCAGTCGATACATTGACCATAGTTTTTAACGTGATAAAACAAGGCATTTGATTCTTGTCCCGTTCTTATACTATATTTATGTTGCTTAAGTCTAACAGAAAGATCCTTACCAGTCTGCGCAACATAAAACTTATCACATAGAACACGATAAGTTCCCAAGTGCACTTTCGTGTTATAATCACATTATCAGGGGAGACACTAAAGGGCGTCCTAGCTTCGTCTCTTCGATGTATATCAACTGACTTATATTTCTCTCTTGTGTCTCCCCTGATGATGTGATTATCACATGAAAGTGCATTTGGGAACTTATCGTGTTTCATTTTACCCGTGGACTCATAGGAATATCTTGATGACGCGCAGAATTGTGATCCTTTCCAATATATATATATATATATATATATATATATATATATATATATATATATATATATATATATATATATATATATATATATATATATATTAATTTATTTTGCTTTGTCGCTGTCTCCCGCGTTAGCGAGGTAGCGCAAGGAAACAGACGAAAGAATGGCCCAACCCATCCACATACACATGTATATACATACACGTCCACACACGTAAATATACATACCTATACATCTCAACGTATACATATATACATATACATATACACACATGTACATAATTCAATACTGTCTGCCTTATTCATTCCCATCGCCACCACGCCACACATGAAATAACAACCCTCTCCCCTCATGTGTGCGAGGTAGCGCTAGGAAAAGACAACAAAGGCCCCATTCGTTCACACTCAGTCTCTAGCTGTCATGTAATAATGCACTGAAACCACAGCTCCCTTTCCACATCCAGGCCCCACAGAACTTTCCATGGTTTACCCCAGACGCTTCAACCCCGGTATACCACATCGTTCCAATTCACTCTATTCCTTGCACGCCTTTCACCCTCCTGCATGTTCAGTTCAGGCCCCGATCACTCAAAATCTTTTTCACTCCATTTTCCACATGTATATGTGTGTGTGTGTGTGTGTGTGTGTGTGTGTATATATATATATTTTTTTTTTTTTTTCAAACTATTCGCCATTTCCCGCGTTAGCGAGGTAGCATTAAGAACAGAGAACTGGGCCATTGAGGGAATATCCTCACCTGGCCCCCTTCTCTGTTCCTTCTTTTGGAAAATTAAAAAAAAAAAAAAAATTGAGAGGGGAGGATTTCCAGCCCCCCGCTCCCTTCCCTTTTAGTCGCCTTCTACGACACGCAGGGAATACGTGGGAAGTATTCTTTCTCCCCTATCCCCAGGGATATATATATATATATATATATATATATATATATATATATATATATATATATATATATATATAAAATTTTTTTTTTTTTTTTGCTTTGTCGCTGTCTCCCGCGTTTGCGAGGTAGCGCAAGGAAACAGACGAAAGAAATGGCCCAACCCACCCCCATACACATGTATATACATACACGGCCACACACGCAAATATAATACCTACACAGCTTTCCATGGTTTACCCCAGACGCTTCACATGCCCTGAATCAATCCACTGACAGCACGTCAAACCCGTATACCACATCGCTCCAATTCACTCTATTCTTTGCCCTCCTTTCACCCTCCTGCATGTTCAGGCCCCGATCACACAAAATCTTTTTCACTCCATCTTTCCACCTCCAATTTGGTCTCCTACTTCTCCTCGTTCCCTCCACCTCCGACACATATATCCTCTTGTCAATCTTTCCTCACTCATTCTCTCCATGTGCCCAAACCATTTCAAAACACCCTCTTCTGCTCTCTCAACCACGCTCTTTTTATTTCCACACATCTCTATTACCCTTACGTTACTTACTCGATCAAACCACCTCACACCACACATTGTCCTCAAACATCTCATTTCCAGCACATCCATCCTCCTGCGCACAACTCTATCCATAGCCCACGCCTCGCAACCATACAACATTGTTGGAACCACTATTCCTTCAAACATACCCATTTTTGCTTTCCGAGATAATGTTCTCGACTTCCACACATTCTTCAAGGCTCCCAGGATTTTCGCCCCCTCCCCCACCCTATGATCCACTTCCGCATCCATGGTTCCATCCGCTGCCAGATCCACTCCCAGATATCTAAAACACTTTACTTCCTCCAGTTTTTCTCCATTCAAACTTACCTCCCAATTGACTTGACCCTCAACCCTACTGTACCTAATAACCTTGCTCTTATTCACATTTACTCTTAACTTTCTTCTTTCACACACTTTACCAAACTCAGTCACCAGCTTCTGCAGTTTCTCACATGAATCAGCCACCAGCGCTGTATCATCAGCGAACAACAACTGACTCACTTCCCAAGCTCTCTCATCCACAACAGACTTCATACTTGCCCCTCTTTCCAAAACTCTTGCATTCACCTCCCTAACAACCCCATCCATAAACAAATTAAACAACCATGGAGACATCACACACCCCGTGCCGCAAACCTACATTCACTGAGAACCAATCACTTTCCTCTCTTCCTACACGTACACATGCCTTACATCCTCGATAAAAACTTTTCACTGCTTCTAACAACTTGCCTCCCACACCATATATTCTTAATACCTTCCACAGAGCATCTCTATCAACTCTATCATATGTCTTCTCCAGATCCATAAATGCTACATACAAATCCATTTGCTTTTCTAAGTATTTCTCACATACATTCTTCAAAGCAAACACCTGATCCACACATCCTCTACCACCTTCTGAAACCACACTGCTCTTCCCCAATCTGATGCTCTGTACATGCCTTCACCCTCTCAATCAATACCCTCCCATAAAATTTACCAGGAATACCCAACAAACTTATACCTCTGAAATTTGAGCACTCACTCTTATCCCCTTTGCCTTTGTACAATGGCACTATGCACGCATTCCGCCAATCCTCAGGCACCTCACCATGAGTCATACATACATTAAATAACCTTACCAACCAGTCAATAATACAGTCACCCCCTTTTTTAATAAATTCCACTGCAATACCATCCAAACCTGCTGCCTTGCCGGCTTTCATCTTCCGCAAAGCTTTTACTACCTCTTCTCTGTTTACCAAATCATTTTCCCTAACCCTCTCACTTTGCACACCACCTCGACCAAAACACCCTACCACTCTATCATCAAACACATTCAACAAACCTTCAAAATACACACTCATATATATATATATATATATATATATATATATATATATATATATATATATATATACATGTGTGTGTGTGTGTGTGGAAGCGTTAAGGAATATGTGGAAGGCGAGAACGTTATCTTGGAGTGCAAAAATGGGTATGTTTGAAGGAATAGTGGTTCCAACAATGTTATATGGTTGCGAGGCGTTAGCTATAGATTGGGTTGTGCGGAGGAGGGTGGATGTGTTGGAAATGAGATGTTTGAGGACAATATGAGGTGTGAGGTGGTTTGATCAAGTAAGTAATGAAAGGGTAAGAGCGATGTGTGGTAATAAAAAGTGTGGTTGAGAGAGCAGAAGAGGGTGTACTGAAATGGTATGGTCACATATAGAGAATCAGTGAGGAAAGACTGACGAAGGGATATATGTGTCTGAGGTGGAGGGAACGAGGAGAAGTGGTAGACCAAATTGGAGGTGGAAGGATGGAATGAAAGAGATTTTGAGCGATTGGGGCCTGAACATACAAGAGGGTGAAAGGCGTGCAAGGAATAGAGTGAATTTGAAGGAAGTGATATACCGGGGTCGACGTGCTGTCACTGGAATGAACCAGGGCATGTGAAGCGTATGGGGTAAACCAGGGAAAGTTTTGTGGGGCGTGGATGTGGAAAGGGAGCTGTGGTTTCGGTGCATTATGACATGACAGCTAGAGACTGTGTGTGAAAGAATGTGGCCTTTGTTGTCTTTTCCTAGCGCTACCTTGTGTGCACGCGGTGGAGGGGGTTGCCATTTCATGTGTCGCGGGGTGGCGGTGAAAATAGATGAAGGCAGCATGTATGAATACGTGCATGTGTATATATGTATATGTCTGTGTATGTATATGTATGTATACGCTGAAATGTATAAGTATGTATATGTGCGTGTGGGCGTTTATGTATATACATGTGTATGTGGGTGGGTTGGGCCATTATTTTCGTATGTTTCCTTCCGCTACCTCGCTAACGCGGGAGACAGCGCCTAATATATGTAAAAAAAATATAATATATATGAGGCATATAGGAGGAAATGAAGAAGACCTTGGGTGGCTAACTATTCACAAAGTGTACCAGAACAAACAAACTGCGGTCCATAGCATTCAATGGGTCTCTTGACCAATGAGCCAACTCCACAGTCAGAGTTCTGGGATAAACGATCACCCAAGACTACTTCACGTATACCCCAGCTTGGTCAACCAACGATCGAACTCACTATCATGGACTCAGCCTGGACTGTGGGGGTAAAATACCTCGGAAGTTTGGTTCATGTCAATACCAAGACAATGAAAACCTAGACACATAAGAACAGAAGTGGCGAGGACACTGCAGGAGGCCTAGTGGTCCATGCTAAGCAGGTCCTGAGTCTGTCCACCTTACAACTCACCGTCTGAACCCATAAACACATCATCCAACCTTCGTTTAAAGCTACCTAAAGACTCAGTTTCCACTACTGTGCTTAGCAACTTGTTCCATACATCTACTATTCTATCCCCGAACTAATATTTACCCACATCCGACCTGAATCTATTTTTTCTAATTGAAATCTAATATTTCTTGTACTATCCGGTGGCGCCATTCTAAGACATACAAAACGAATTCTCTCTCTCTCTCTCTCTCTCTCTCTCTCTCTCTCTCTCTCTCTCTCTCTCTATATATATATATATATATATATATATATATATATATATATATATATATATATTATTTCATTTTTGGTCATTTTCTGCCTCATTAAGGTTGCGTCAGGAAACCTGACATTGTAATTACCTTTCTGTACTGCACAGGGAGAACTTTCCACTTCGAGGGGCCTAGTGAATACCCATCTTTTGAACATTCTCTATCATCATACTTCTCAAATTTAAGTATACAGTCTCCCTTAACCATGTCTAGTTATTCTGTTCCATTCATATAACACTCTTACACTACAGAAGTACTTCCTCATATTCTTTTTAAAGACGTTTCTTAATTTCATTTTACGTCCAGTTATACACGTACTTCTCCCGAAGCCTGTTTACTGCACACAGCATTTCTATTTCAAAACATACGTTGTGATCAGGACGCCCCTTACTCTTCTCTCTTCCAAGGTGGGCAAATCTAAGACCTCTTCAGCCTTTTCCTGCAACTCAGCTCTCTCCTGAACTTTTCTCACGGCCTTTTGTGCTTCTTTAAGAGCCGAGACCCACTTTGGAAAGCATGTTCTAGCTTGCCCTTATGTAGGATATGACCAGCTTCCTAATATTTTCTTATCCATGAACCTGAATGTAATTATAATACATCGTGACTCCTGCCTGACGTGTCATCATGCAGGCAGGTTTCATTGTGGTGCATCATCTCTGACGTCCACCTACTGCGGCAGGAATCGTATGGGACGTCGCCTTCACCCATCACGAGCTGCAGCTGTAGCAACGAGGGAACTACGGCCACGCCCGCCGCACTCCTGCATCCCTAGCGCCTCTTCAGGAGTCTCCTGCATCCCTAGCGCCTCTTCAGGAGTCTCCTGCATCCCTAGCGCCTCTTCAGGAGTCTCCTGCATCCCTAGCGCCTCTTCAGGAGTCTCCTGCATCCCTAGCGCCTCTTCAGGAGTCTCCTGCATCGCTAGCGCCTCTTCAGGAGTCCTCTGCATCCCTAGCGCCTCTTCAGGAGTCTCCTGCATCCCTAACGCCTCTTCAGGAGTCTCCTGAATCCCTAGCGCCTCTTCAAGAGTCTCCTGCATCCCTAGCGCCTCTTCAGGAGTCCTCTGCATCCCTAGCGCCTCTTCAGGAGTCTCCTGCATCCCTAGCGCCTCTTCAGGAGTCTCCTGCATCCCTAGCACCTCTTCAGGAGTCTCCTGCATCCATAGCACTATTCGTCAGTCGCCACACACTCCGGTAGCCGCGATACGGGCCACGCCCACTTCCTCCTACAGGAGCTCCACGTTGACTCTACAGACACGCACCTCTCCCACGTGCTCCTGCTTCATCTGACGCCTACCATCACCACATGACTCGACGCACCTTACTTTACCTCTTCTTCACCACGATCCTGACCTCCAGTAGGCCAATGCCCTTTGTCATCCAATTTTGTATGTACTACCAAATAAAGCACTGGTTGTTGTTGTTGTTCAAGGTGTTTCCGTGCCCGTTTCTTGGTTTTACCACTCCCATAAATCCCAACCAGAACACCCGATAAGAGAGTAATGGTCCCAGAAGAGAACCCTGTCGTATTCAACTGGTGACCTCGACCCATTCGGAGAAAGCTCCTCTGCCATGCGTCATTTCTTCCCTTCCACTATTGAAGGTGTTTCCTCCCCATATTCCTGCCTGATGACCCAGCTTCTTAACCAACCTCCCATACGGCAATGTCTAATGCTTTCTGACAGTCCAGGAAAAAAAAAAACTTCCTTTTTGTCTAAGATAGAGCTCTCTCTCTCCAAGGAATATACAAGGTGTGTTAAACATAATCACAACCTATACTGTGATCTTTCACTTGGGCAATTTCTCCTCTAAAGGAAGTCATACATTTGCCTTATGATTATCTATACAAGAACCCTACAGATCTTTTCCCAGTTTCTGCTCTTACTAATATCAATAAGTGTGACGTCTTCCATTTTCCATTCTTCTGGCAGTTCTCTAGCAACATCTTGAAGATCGCCTCACAATGTCGTATGTTGTATCTGCATATATCTTCGGCACATATGCTGAAATCTAAGACCATGAGCCTTCTGTGAGTGACTGCTATGTGTACGGGGAGAGAGTATTACACAGGTAATGGCCAATTTCTTAACCTTATATTTATGTACAAAGTTTCTACTACTCCTCTCTCTCTCTCTCTCTCTCTCTCTCTCTCTCTCTCTCTCTCTCTCTCTATATATATATATATATATATATATATATATATATATATATATACACAATCACCACTGGAAAGAGAAAATAAGAAACGGTGAGTACTTTCGTTAGTTGCATCGTCAGGCAGGGGATGTATTAAACGAAAGTACTCACCGTTTCTTATTTTCTCTTTCCAGTGGTAATTGTGCGTATACCTCTTCACGATGAAATGAAGGTTCTGCATATATATATGTGTATGTGTGTATATATATATATATATATATATATATATATATATATATATATATATATATATATATATATATATATATATATATATATTATCCCTGGGGATAGGGGTGAAAGAATACTTCCCACGCATTCCTCGCGTGTCGTAGAAGGCGACTAGAGGGGACGGGAGCGGGGGGCCAGAAATCCTCCCCTCCTTGTATTTTTTTTAACTTTCTAAAATGGGAAACAGAAGAAGGAGTCACGCGGGGAGTGCTCATCCTCCTCGAAGGCTCAGATTGGGGTGCCTAAATGTGTGTGGATGTAACCAAGATGTGAAAAAAGGAGAGATAGGTAGTATGTTTGAGGAAAGGAACCTGGATGTTTTGGCTCTGAGTGAAACGAAGCTCAAGGGTAAAGGGGAAGAGTGGTTTGGGAATGTCTTGGGAGTAAAGTCAGGGGTTAGTGAGAGGACAAGAGCAAGGGAAGGAGTAGCAGTACTCCTGAAACAGGAGTTGTGGGAGTATGTGATAGAATGTAAGAAAGTAAATTCTCGATTAATATGGGTAAAATTGAAAGTTGATGGAGAGAGGTGGGTGATTATTGGTGGATATGCACCTGGGCATGAGAAGAAAGATCAAGAGAGGCAAGTGTTTTGGGAGCAGCTGAATGAGTGTGTTAGTGGTTTTGATGCACGAGACCGGGTTATAGTGATGGGTGATTTGAATGCAAAGGTGTGTAATGTGGCAGTTGAGGGAATAATTGGTATACATGGGGTGTTCAGTGTTGTAAATGGAAATGGTGAAGAGCTTGTAGATTTATGTGCCGAAAAAGGACTGATGACTGGGAATACCTGGTTTAAAAAGCGAGATATACATAAGTATACTTATGTAAGTACGAGAGATGGCCAGAGAGCGTTATTGGATTACGTGTTCATTGACAGGCGAGCGAAAGAGAGACTTTTGGATGTTAATGTGCTGAGAGGTGCAACTGGAGGGATGTCCGATCATTATCTTGTGGAGGCTAAGGTGAAGATTTGTATGGGTTTTCAGAAAAGAAGAGTGAATGTTGGGGTGGATCAGGTGTGTGGATCAGGTGTTTGCTTTGAAGAATGTATGTGAGAAATACTTAGAAAAGCAAATGGATTTGTATGTAGCATTTATGGATCTGGAGAAGGCATATGATAGAGTTGATAGAGATGCTCTGTGGAAGGTATTAAGAATATATGGTGTGGGAGGAAAGTTGTTAGAAGCAGTGAAAAGTTTTTATCGAGGATGTAAGGCATGTGTACGTGTAGGAAGAGAGGAAAGTGATTGGTTCTCAGTGAATGTAGGTTTGCGGCAGGGGTGTGTGATGTCTCCATGGTTGTTTAATTTGTTTATGGATGGGGTTGTTAGTGAGGTGAATGCAAGAGTTTTGGAAAGAGGGGCAAGTATGAAGTCTGTTGGGGATGAGAGAGCTTGGGAAGTGAGTCAGTTGTTGTTCGCTGATGATACAGCGCTGGTGGCTGTTTCATGTGAGAAACTGCAGAAGCTGGTGACTGAGTTTGGTAAAGTGTGTGAAAGAAGAAAGTTAAGAGTAAATGTGAATAAGAGCAAGGTTATTAGGTACAGTAGGGTTGAGGGTCAAGTCAATTGGGAGGTGAGTTTGAATGGAGAAAAACTGGAGGAAGTGAAGTGTTTTAGATATCTGGGAGTGGATCTGGCAGCGGATGGAACCATGGAGGCGGAAGTGGATCATAGGGTGGGGGAGGGGGCGAAAATTCTGGGAGCCTTGAAGAATGTGTGGAAGTCGAGAACATTATCTCGGAAAGCAAAAATGGGTATGTTTGAAGGAATAGTGGTTCCAACAATGTTGTATGGTTGCGAGGCGTGGGCTATGGATAGAGTTGTGCGCAGGAGGATGGATGTGCTGGAAATGAGGTGTTTGAGGACAATGTGTGGTGAGAGGTGGTTTGATCGAGTAAGTAACGTAAGGGTGAGAGAGATGTGTGGAAATAAAAAGAGCGTGGTTGAGAGAGCAGAAGAGGGTGTTTTGAAATAGTTTGGGCACATGGAGAGAATGAGTGAGGAAAGATTGACCAAGAGGATATATGTGTCGGAGGTGGAGGGGACAAGGAGAAGAGGGAGACCAAATTGGAGGTGGAAAGATGGAGTGAAAAAGATTTTGTGTGATCGGGGCCTGAACATGCAGGAGGGTGAAAGGAGGGCAAGGAATAGAGTGAATTGGAGCGATGTGGTATACCGCGGTTGACGTGCTGTCAATGGATTGAATCAGGGCATGTGAAGCGTCTGGGGTAAACCATGGAAAGCTGTGTAGGTATGTATATTTGCGTGTGTGGACGTGTATGTATATACATGTGTATGGGGGAGGGTTGGGCCATTTCTTTCGTCTGTTTCCTTGCGCTACCTCGCAAACGCGGGAGACAGCGACAAAAAAAAAAAAAAAAAAAAAAAAAAAAAAAAAAAAAAAAATATATATATATATATATATATATATATATATATATATATATATATATATATATATATATACATATATATATATATGTGTGTGTGTGTGTGTGTGTGGTTTCGGGCATTATTGCATGACAACTAGAGACTGAATGTGAACGAATGGGGCCTTTGTTGTCTTTCCCTAGCGCTACCTCGCACACATGAGGGGGGAGGGGGATGTTAATCCATGTGTGGCAAGGTGGCGATGGGAAAGTGTTAATTGTGTGCATGTGTATATATGTATATGTCTGTGTGTGTATATATATATATGTGTACATTGAGATGTATGGGTATGTATATTTGCGTTTGGGGACGTGTATGTATATACATGTGTATGGGGGTGGGTTGGGCCATTTCTTTCGTCTGTTTCCTTGCGCTACCTCGCAAACGCGGGGAGACAGCGACAAAGCAAAATAAAATATATAAATAAATAAATAAATAATATATATATATATATATTTTTTTTTTTTATACTTTGTCGCTGTCTCCCGCGTTTGCGAGGTAGCGCAAGGAAACAGACGAAAGAAATGGCCCAACCCCCCCCCCCCCCCCCATACACATGTACATACACACGTCCACACACGCAAATATACATACATACCTACACAGCTTTCCATGGTTTACCCCGGACGCTTCACATGCCTTGGTTCAATCCACTGACAGCACGTCAACCCCTGTATACCACATCACTCCAATTCGCTCTATTTCTTGCCCTCCTTTCACCCTCCTGCATGTTCAGGCCCCGATCACACAAAATCCTTTTCACTCCATCTTTCCACCTCCAATTTGGTCTCCCTCTTCTCCTCGTTCCCTCCACCTCCGACACATATATCCTCTTGGTCAATCTTTCCTCACTCATTCTCTCCATGTGCCCAAACCATTTCAAAACACCCTCTTCTGCTCTCTCAACCACGCTCTTTTTATTTCCACACATCTCTCTTACCCTTACGTTACTTACTCGATCAAACCACCTCACACCACACATTGTCCTCAAACATCTCATTTCCAGCACATCCATCCTCCTGCGCACAACTCTATCCATAGCCCACGCCTCGCAACCATACAACATTGTTGGAACCACTATTCCTTCAAACATACCCATTTTTGCTTTCCGGGATAATGTTCTCGACTTCCACACATTTTTCAAGGCTCCCAAAATTTTCGCCCCCTCCCCCACCCTATGATCCACTTCCGCTTCCATGGTTCCATCCGCTGACAGATCCACTCCCAGATAGGGTGTTTGGGTCGAGGTGGTGTGCAAAGTGAGAGGGTTAGGGAAAATGATTTGGTAAACAGAGAAGAGGTAGTAAAAGCTTTGCGGAAGATGAAAGCCGGCAAGGCAGCCGGTTTGAATGGTATTGCAGTGGAATTTATTAAAAAAGGGGGTGACTGTATTGTTGACTGGTTGGTAAGGTTATTTAATGTATGTATGACTCATGGTGAGGTGCCTGAGGATTGGCGGAATGCGTGCATAGTGCCATTGTACAAAGGCAAAGGGGATAAGAGTGAGTGCTCAAATTACAGAGGTATAAGTTTGTTGAGTATTCCTGGTAAATTATATGGGAGGGTACTGATTGAGAGGGTGAAGGCATGTACAGAGCATCAGATTGGGGAAGAGCAGTGTGGTTTCAGAAGTGGTAGAGGATGTGTGGATCAGGTGTTTGCTTTGAAGAATGTATGTGAGAAATACTTAGAAAAGCAAATGGATTTGTATGTAGCATTTATGGATCTGGAGAAGGCATATGATAGAGTTGATAGAGATGCTCTGTGGAAGGTATTAAGAATATATGGTGTGGGAGGCAAGTTGTTAGAAGCAGTGAAAAGTTTTTATCGAGGATGTAAGGCATGTGTACGTGTAGGAAGAGAGGAAAGTGATTGGTTCTCAGTGAATGTAGGTTTGCGGCAGGGGTGTGTGATGTCTCCATGGTTGTTTAATTTGTTTATGGATGGGGTTGTTAGGGAGGTAAATGCAAGAGTTTTGGAAAGAGGGGCAAGTATGAAGTCTGTTGGGGATGAGAGAGCTTGGGAAGTGAGTCAGTTGTTGTTCGCTGATGATACAGCGCTGGTGGCGGATTCATGTGAGAAACTGCAGAAGCTGGTGACGGAGTTTGGTAAAGTGTGTGGAAGAAGAAAGTTAAGAGTAAATGTGAATAAGAGCAAGGTTATTAGGTACAGTAGGGTTGAGGGTCAAGTCAATTGGGAGGTGAGTTTGAATGGAGAAAAACTGGAGGAAGTGAAGTGTTTTAGATATATATATATATATATATATATATATATATATATATATCCCTGGGGATAGGGGAGAAAGAATACTTCCCACGTATTCCCTGCGTGTCGTAGAAGGCGACTAAAAAGGGAGGGAGCGGGGGGCTGGAAATCCTCCCCTCTCGTTTTTTTTTTTTTTTCCAAAAGAAAGAACAGAGAAGGGGGCCAGGTGAGGATATTTCCTCAAAGGCTCAGTCCTCTGTTCTTAACGCTACCTCGCTAACGTGGGAAATGGCGAATAGTGTGAAAGAAAGAAAGAAGAATATATATATATATATATATATATATATATATATATATATATATATATATATATATATATATATGTGTGTGTGTGTGTGTGTGTGTGTGTGTGTGTGTGTGTGTGTGTGTGTGTGTGTGTGTGGGTTTGTTGGGCCATTCTTTCGTCTGTTTCCTTGTGCTACCTTGCTAACGCGGGAGACAGCGACAAAGTACAATAAATAAATAAATAAATAAATAAATAAATAAATAAATATATATACACACACACACCCGGGACCCTTCTGGCAAGGTAGCTTAAAAAACAGAGTAAAGAATGGCCCAACCAACCCACATGCACATGTATATACATAAACGTATTTATGGGGAAGAGCAGTGTGGTCTCAGAAGTGGTAGAGGATGCGTGGATCAGGCGTTTGCTTTGAAAAATGTGAGAAATACTTAGAAAAACAGATGGATTTGTACGAAGCATTTATGGATCTGGAGAAGGCATATGCTAGAGTGGTTAGAGTTAATTCGTGGAAGTTATTAAGAGTATACGATGTGGGAGGTAAGTTGCTAGAAGCAAAGTTTTTTTTTTCTTTTTCATCAAAGATGTGAGGCATGTGTTCGAGTAGGAAGAGAGAAAAGTGATTGGTTCTCAGTGAATGTTGGTTTGAGGCAGGGGTGTGTGATGCCTCCATGGCTGTTTAATTTGTTTATGGATGGGGTTGTTAGGGAAGTGAATTCAAGAGTTTTGGAGAGAAGGGCAGTATGCAGTCTGTTGTGGATGAGAGGGCTTGGAAAGTGAGTCAGTTGTTGTTCGCTGATGATAGAGTGCTGGTGGATGATTCGTGTGAGAAGCTGCAGAAGTTGGTGACTGAGTTTGGTAAAGTGTGTGAAAGAAGAAAGCTGAGAGTAAATGTAAATAAGGGCAAGGTCATCAGGTTCAGTAGGGTTGAGGGACAAGTTAACTGGGAGGTACGTTTGAATGGAGGAAAACTGGAGGAAGTGAAGTGAGTCACAGGGTGGCGGAGGGGGGGCGAAGGTTCTAGGAGCGTTGAAGAATGTGTGGAGGGTGAGAACGTTATCTCGAAGACAAAAATGGGTATGTTTGAAGGAATAGTGGTTCCAATAATGTCATATGGTTGCGAGGCATGGGCTATAATAGGTTTGCGGAGGAGGGTGGATGCGTTGGAAATGAGATGTTTGAGGACAATATGTGGTGTTAGGTGGTTTGATCGAGTAAGTAATGAAAGGGTAAGAGAGATGTGTGGTAGTACAAAGAGTGTGATGGAGAGAGCAGAAGAGGGTGTATTGAAATGGTTTGGTCACATGGAGAGAATGAGAGGGGACAGATTGACAAAGACGATATATGTGTCAAAGGTGGAGGGAACGAGAAGTAGAAGACCAAATTGGAGGTGGAAGTATGAAGTGAAAGATTTGGAGCGATCGGGGCCTGACCATGCAGGAGGATGAAAGGCGTGCAACAAAAAGAGTGAATTGGAACGATGTGGTATACCGGGGTCGACATGCTGTCAATGGATTGGACCAGGGCATGTGAAGCGTCTCGGGTATACCATGGAAAGTTTTGAGGTGCCTAGATGTGGAAAGGGAGCTGTGGTTTCGGTGCATTATACATGACAGCTAGACTGAGTGTTAACGAATGTGGCCTTTGTTGTCTTTTCCTAGCGCTACCTCGTGCGTGCGCGGGGGGAGGGGGGTGCCATTTCAAGTGTGGCGGGGAGGTGACAACAATGGATGAAGGCAGCAAGAATGGATATGTACATGTGAATATATATGTTGAAGTGCATAGGTATGTATATGTACGTGTGTGGGCGTTTATGTATATACATGTGTATGTGGGTGGGTTGGGCTATTTCTTTCGTCTGTTTCCTTGCGCTACCTCGCTAACGGGGAAGACAGCGACTAAGTACAATAAATAAAAATCATATATATATATATATATATATATATATATATATATATATATATTATATATATATATATATATATATATATATATATATGCGCCATTGCCCGCGTGAGCGAGGTATCGTCAAGAACAGATGACAAATTCTTAAGAGGGAATCCCAATTCCTGCCTCGGCTCCTTGCTTTGGTCCTTCTTTTAGAAAACAATAAAGGAGGGGAGGAACTCCAACCATCCTCCCCTCTTTGTTGCCTTCGACGACACGCACTGAATATATGGACAGTATTCTTTCACCCCTATCCCCAGGGATATACGTACAGACATACATCATACATAATATCTACCCATCTATTCTAAACACACACATATATATATATATATATATATATATATATATATATATATATATATATATATATATATATATATATATATATATCCCATTTGCTCCCTTGTCTTACGCACCCTATTTACCTCCTTCCAGAACATCTTTTTATTCTCCCTAAAATTTACTGATAGTCTCTCACCCCAACTCTCATTAGCCCTTTTTTTCACCTCTTGCACCTTTCTCTTGACCTCCTGTCTCTTTCTTTTATACTTCTCCCACTCAATTGCATTTTTTCCCTGCAAAAATCGTCCAAATGCCTCTCTCTTCTCTTTCACTAATACTCTTACTTCTTCATCCCACCACTCACTACCCTTTCTAAACTTCAGTGAAGGGCGTAAATGGGGAGGTGATAACAAGTAGTGGTGATGTGAGAAGGAGATGGAATGAGTATTTTGAAGGTTTGTTGAATGTGTCTGATGACAGAGTGGCAGATATAGGGTGTTTTGGTCGAGGTGGTGTGCAAAGTGAGAGGGTTAGGGAAAATGATTTGGTAAACAGAGAAGAGGTAGTAAAAGCTTTGCGGAAGATGAAAGCCGGCAAGGCAGCAGGTTTGGATGGTATTGCAGTGGAATTTATTAAAAAAGGGGGTGACTGTATTGTTGACTGGTTGGTAAGGTTATTTAATGTATGTATGACTCATGGTGAGGTGCCTGAGGATTGGCGGAATGCGTGCATAGTGCCATTGTACAAAGGCAAAGGGGATAAGAGTGAGTGCTCAAATTACAGAGGTATAAGTTTGTTGAGTATTCCTGGTAAATTATATGGGAGGGTATTGATTGAGAGGGTGAAGGCATGTACAGAGCATCAGATTGGGGAAGAGCAGTGCGGTTTCAGAAGTGGTAGAGGATGTGTGGATCAGGTGTTTGCTTTGAAGAATGTATGTGAGAAATACTTAGAAAAGCAAATGGATTTGTATGTAGCATTTATGGATCTGGAGAAGGCATATGATAGAGTTGATAGAGATGCTCTGTGGAAGGTATTAAGAATATATGGTGTGGGAGGAAAGTTGTTAGAAGCAGTGAAAAGTTTTTATCGAGGATGTAAGGCATGTGTACGTGTAGGAAGAGAGGAAAGTGATTGGTTCTCAGTGAATGTAGGTTTGCGGCAGGGGTGTGTGATGTCTCCATGGTTGTTTAATTTGTTTATGGATGGGGTTGTAAAGGAGGTAAATGCAAGAGTCCTGGAAAGAGGGGCAAGTATGAAGTCTGTTGGGGATGAGAGAGCTTGGGAAGTGAGTCAATTGTTGTTCGCTGATGATACAGCGCTGGTGGCTGATTCATGTGAGAAACTGCAGAAGCTGGTGACTGAGTTTGGTAAAGTGTGTGGAAGAAGAAAGTTGAGAGTAAATGTGAATAAGAGCAAGGTTATTAGGTACAGTAGGGGTGAGGGTCAAGTCAATTGGGAGGTGAGTTTGAATGGAGAAAAACTGGAGGAAGTGAAGTGTTTTAGATATCTGGGAGTGGATCTGTCAGCGGATGGAACCATGGAAGCGGAAGTGGATCATAGGGTGGGGGAGGGGGCGAAAATTTTGGGAGCCTTGAAAAATGTGTTGAAGTCGAGAACATTATCTCGGAAAGCAAAAATGGGTATGTTTGAGGGAATAGTGGTTCCAACAATGCTGTATGGTTGCGAGGCGTGGGCTATGGATAGAGATGTGCGCAGGAGGATGGATGTGCTGGAAATGAGATGTTTGAGGACAATGTGTGGTGTGAGGTGGTTTGATCGAGTAAGTAACGTAAGGGTAAGAGAGATGTGTGGAAATAAAAAGAGCGTGGTCGAGAGAGCAGAAGAGGGTGTTTTGAAATGGTTTGGGCACATGGAGAGAATGAGTGAGGAGAGATTGACCAAGAGGATATATGTGTCGGAGGTGGAGGGAACGAGGAGAAGAGGGAGACCAAATTGGAGGTGGAAAGATGGAGTGAAAAAGATTTTGTGTGATCGGGGCCTGAACATGCAGGAGGGTGAAAGGAGGGCAAGAAATAGAGTGAATTGGAGTCATGTGGTATACAGGGGTTGACGTGCTGTCAGTGGATTGAAGCAAGGCATGTGAAGCGTCTGGGGTAAACCATGGAAAGCTGTGTAGGTATGTATATTTGCGTGTCTGGACGTGTGTATGTACATGTGTATGGGGGGGGGGGTTGGGCCATTTCTTTCGTCTGTTTCCTTGCGCTACCTCGCAAACGCGGGAGACAGCGACAAAGTATAAAAAAAAAAAAAAAAAAAAAAAATATGGCTGATGGTGATGTGCCTGAGGATTGGCGGAATGCGTGCATAGTGCCATTGTACAAAGGCAAAGGGGATAACGGTGAGTGTTCAAATTACAGAGGTATAAGTTTGTTGAGTATTCCTGGGAAATCATATGGGAGGGTATTGATTGAGAGGATAATGGCATGTACAGAACATCAGATTGGGGAAGAGCAGTGTGGTTTCAGAAGTGGTAGAGGATGTGTGGATCAGGTGTTTGCTTTGAAGAATGTGTGAGAAATATTTAGAAAAACAAATGAATTTGTATGCAGCATTCATGGATCTGGAGAAGGCATATGATAAGAGTTGATAGAGATGCTCTGCGGAAGGTATTAAAAATATATAGTGTGGGAGGCAAGCAGAGAAAAGTTTTTCTCGAGAATGTAAGGCATGTGTACGAGTAGGAAGAGAGGAAAGTGATTGGTTCTCAGTGAATGTCGGTTTGGGGCAGGGGTGCGTGATGTCTCCATGGTTGTTTAATATGTTCATGGATGGGGTTGTTAAGGAGGTGAATGCAAGAGTTTTGCAGAGAGGGGCAAGTATGCAGTCTGTTGTGGATGAGAGGTCGTGGGAAGTGAGTCAGCTGTTATTCGCTGATGATATTGCGCTAGTGGCTGATTCCGGTGAGAAACTGCAGAAGTTGGTGACTGAGTATGGTAAAGTGTGTGAAAGAAGAAAGCTGTGAGTAAATGTGAAAAAGAGAAAGGTTATTAAGTACAGTAGGGTTGAGGGACAAGTCAATTGAGAGGTAAGTTTGAATGGAGAAAAACTGGAGGAAATGTTTTAGATATCTGGGAGTGGATTTGGCAGCGGATGGAACCATGGGAGCGGAAGTGAGTCACAGGGTGGGGGAGGGGGCGAAAGTTCTGGGAGCGTTCAAAAATGTGTGGAAGGCAAGAACATTATCTCGGAAAGCAAAAATGGGTATGTTTGAAGGAATAGTGGTTCTAACAATGTTATATGGCTGCGAGGCGTGGGCTATAGATAGGTTTGTGAGGAGGATAGATGTGCTGGAAATGAGATGTTAGAGGACAATATGTGTAAGGTGGTTTGATCGAGTAAGTAATGAAAGGGTAAGAAAGATGTGTGGTAATAAAGAGTGTGGTTGAGAAAGCAGAAGAGGGTGTTTTGAAATGGTTTGGTCACATGGAGAGAATGAGTGAGGAAAGATTGACAAAAAGGATGTATGTGTCAAAGGTGGAGGGAACGAGGAGAAGTGGAAGACCAAATTGGAGGTGGAAGGATGGCGTGAAAAAAGATTGTCAGCGATCGGGGCCTGAATATGCAGAAGGGTGAAAGGCGTGCAAGGAATAGTGTGAACTGGAACGATGTGGTATACCGATGTCGACGTGCTGTCAATGGATTGAACCAGGGCATGTGAGGCGTCTGGGGTAAACCATGGAAAGTTTTGTGGGGCCTGGATGTGGAAAGGGAGCTGTAGTTTCGGAGCATTATACATGACAGCTAGAGACTGAGAGTGAACGAATGTGGCCTCTGTTGTCTTTTCCTAGCGTTACTTTGTGCGCGTGCGGGTGGAGAGTGGTGTCATTTCATGTGTGGCGGGGTGGCGACGAGAATGAATAAAGGCAGCAGGTATGAATAATGTATATGAGTATATATGTATATTTCTGTGTATGTATATATATTTATACGTAGAAATGTATAGGTATGTATATATGCGTGTGTGGACATATATATATATATATATATATATATATATATATATATATATATATATATATATATATATATATATGTGTGTGTGTGTGTGTGGTTTCGGGCATTATTGCATGACAGCTAGAGACTGAATGTGAACGAATGGGGCCTTTGTTGTCTTTCCCTAGCGCTACCTCGCACACATGAGGGGGGAGGGGGAGGTTATTCCATGTGTGGCGAGGTGGCGATGGGAAAGAATAAAGGCAGTGTTAATTGTGTGCATGTGTATATATGTATATGTCTGTGTGTGTATATATATGTGTACATTGAGATGTATGGGTATGCATTTTTGCGTTTGGGGACGTGTATGTATATACATGTGTATGGGGGTGGGTTGGTCCATTTCTTTCGTCTGTTTCCTTGCGTTACCTCGCAAACGCGGGAGACAGCGACAAAGCAAAATAAAATAAATAAATAAATAATATATATATATATATATATATATATATATATATATATATATATATATATATATATATATATATATATGTGTGTGTGTGTATGTGTGTGTGTGTGTGTATGTGGGTTTGTTGGGCCATTCTTTCGTCTGTTTCCTTGCGCTACCTTGCTAACGCGGGAGACAGCAACAAAGTACAATAAATAAATAAATAAAGAAATAAATAAGTATATATACACACACACACCCGGGACCCTTGTAGCAAGGTAGCTTAAAAAACAGACTAAAGAATGGCCCAACCAACCCACATGCACATGTATATACATAAACGTATTTATGGGGAAGAGCAGTGTGGTCTCAGAAGTGGTAGAGGATGCGTGGATCAGGCGTTTGCTTTGAAAAATATGAGAAATACTTAGAAAAACAGATGGATTTGTACGAAGCATTTATGGATCTGGAGAAGGCATATGCTAGAGTGGTTAGAGTTAATTCGTGGAAGTTATTAAGAGTATACGATGTGGGAGGTAAGTTGCTAGAAGTAAAGTTTTTTTTTTTCTTTTTCATCAATGATGTGAGGCATGTGTACGAGTAGGAAGAGAGGAAAGTGATTGGTTCTCAGTGAATGTTGGTTTGAGGCAGGGGTGTGTGATGCCTCCATGGCTGTTTAATTTGTTTATGGATGGGGTTGTTAGGGAAGTGAATTCAAGAGTTTTGGAGAGAAGGGCAGTATGCAGTCTGTTGTGGATGAGAGAGCTTGGAAAGTGAGTCAGTTGTTGTTCGCTGATGATAGAGCGCTGGTGGATGATTCGTGTGAGAAGCTGCAGAAGTTGGTGACTGAGTTTGGTAAAGTGTGTGAAAGAAGAAAGCTGAGAGTAAATGTAAATAAGGGCAAGGTCATCAGGTTCAGTAGGGTTGAGGGACAAGTTAACTGGGAGGTACGTTTGAATGGAGGAAAACTGGAGGAAGTGAAGTGAGTCACAGGGTGGCGGAGGGGGAAGGTTCTAGGAGCGTTGAAGAATGTGTGGAGGGTGAGAACGTTATCTCGAAGAACAGAAATGGGTATGTTTGAAGGAATAGTGGTTCCAATAATGTCATATGGTTGCGAGGCATGGGCTATAATAGGTTTGCGGAGGAGGGTGGATGTGTTGGAAATGAGATGTTTGAGGACAATATGTGGTGTGAGGTGGTTTGATCGAGTAAGTAATGAAAGGGTAAGAGAGATGTGTGGTAGTACAAAGAGTGTGATGGAGAGAGCAGAAGAGGGTGTATTGAAATAGTTTGGTCACATGGAGAGAATGAGAGGGGACAGATTGACAAAGACGATATATGTGTCAGAGGTGGAGGGAACGAGAAGTAGAAGACCAAATTGGAGGTGGTAGTATGAAGTGAAAGATTTGGAGCGATCGGGGCCTGAACATGCAGGAGGATGAAAGGCGTGCAACAAATAGAGTGAACTGGAACGATGTGGTATACCGGGTCGACGTGCTGTCAATGGATTGGACCAGGGCATGTGAAGCGTCTGGGGTATACCATGGAAAGTTTTGAGGGGCCTGGATGTGGAAAGGGAGCTGTGGTTTCGGTGCATCACACATGACAGCTAGACTGAGTGTTAACGAATGTGGCCTTTGTTGTCTTTTCCTAGCGCTGCCTCGTGCGTGCGCGGGGGGAGGGGGGTGCCATTTCAAGTGTGGCGGGGAGGCGACAAGAATGGATGAAGGCAGCAAGAATGGATATGTACATGTGAACATATATGTATATATTGAAGTGCATAGGTATGTATATGTACGTGTGTGGGCGTTTATGGAAATACATGTGTATGTGGGTGGGTTGGGCCATTTCTTTCGTCTGTTTCCTTGCGCTACCTCGCTAACGGGGAAGACAGCGACTAAGTATAATAAATAAAAATCATATACATACATACATACATATATATATATATATATATATATATATATATATATATATATATATATATATATATATATATATATATATATGTGTGTGTGTGTGTGTATATATGTTCGTGTGTGTGTGTATGTGGGTGTATGTGTATATATATATATATGTATATTATCCCTGGGGATAGGGGTGAAAGAATACTTCCCACGCATTCCTCGCGTGTCGTAGAAAGCGACTAGAGGGGACGGGAGCGGGGGGCCAGAAATCCTCCCCTCCTTGTATTTTTTAACTTTCTAAAATGGGAAACAGAAGAAGGAGTCACGCGGGGAGTGCTCATCCTCCTCGAAGGCTCAGATTGGGGTGCCTAAATGTGTGTGGATGTAACCAAGATGTGAAAAAAGGAGAGATAGGTAGTATGTTTGAGGAAAGGAACCTGGATGTTTTGGCTCTGAGTGAAACGAAGCTCAAGGGTAAAGGGGAAGAGTGGTTTGGGAATGTCTTGGGAGTAAAGTCAGGGGTTAGTGAGAGGACAAGAGCAAGGGAAGGAGTAGCAGTACTCCTGAAACAGGAGTTGTGGAAGTATGTGATAGAATGTAAGAAAGTAAATTCTCGATTAATATGGGTAAAACTGAAAGTTGATGGAGAGAGATGGGTGATTATTGGTGCATATGCACCTGGGCATGAGAAGAAAGATCATGAGAGGCAAGTGTTTTGGGAGCAGCTGAATGAGTGTGTTAGTGGTTTTGATGCACGAGACCGGGTTATAGTGATGGGTGATTTGAATGCAAAGGTGAGTAATGTGGCAGTTGAGGGAATAATTGGTATACATGGGGTGTTCAGTGTTGTAAATGGAAATGGTGAAGAGCTTGTAGATTTATGTGCTGAAAAAGGACTGATGATTGGGAATACCTGGTTTAAAAAGCGAGATATACATAAGTATACTTATGTAAGTAGGAGAGATGGCCAGAGAGCGTTATTGGATTACGTGTTAATTGACAGGCGTGCGAAAGAGAGACTTTTGGATGTTAATGTGCTGAGAGGTGCAACTGGAGGGATGTCTGATCATTATCTTGTGGAGGCTAAGGTGAAGATTTGTATGGGTTTTCAGAAAAGAAGAGTGAATGTTGGGGTGAAGAGGGTGGTGAGAGTAAGTGAGCTTGGGAAGGAGACCTGTGTGAGGAAGTACCAGGAGAGACTGAGTACAGAATGGAAAAAGGTGAGAACAATGGAAGTAAGGGGAGTGGGGGAGGAATGGGATGTATTTAGGGAATCAGTGATGGATTGCGCAAAAGATGCTTGTGGCATGAGAAGAGTGGGAGGTGGGTTGATTAGAAAGGGTAGTGAGTGGTGGGATGAAGAAGTAAGAGTATTAGTGAAAGAGAAGAGAGAGGCATTTGGACGATTTTTGCAGGGAAAAAATGCAATTGAGTGGGAGAAGTATAAAAGAAAGAGACAGGAGGTCAAGAGAAAGGTGCAAGAGGTGAAAAAAAGGGCAAATGAGAGTTGGGGTGAGAGAGTATCATTAAATTTTAGGGAGAATAAAAAGATGTTCTGGAAGGAGGTAAATAAGGTGCGTAAGACAAGGGAGCAAATGGGAACTTCAGTGAAGGGCGTAAATGGGGAGGTGATAACAAGTAGTGGTGATGTGAGAAGGAGATGGAATGAGTATTTTGAAGGTTTGTTGAATGTGTCTGATGACAGAGTGGCAGATATAGGGTGTTTGGGTCGAGGTGGTGTGCAAAGTGAGAGGGTTAGGGAAAATGATTTGGTAAACAGAGAAGAGGTAGTAAAAGCTTTGCGGAAGATGAAAGCCGGCAAGGCAGCAGGTTTGGATGGTATTGCAGTGGAATTTATTAAAAAAGGGGGTGACTGTATTGTTGACTGGTTGGTAAGGTTATTTAATGTATGTATGACTCATGGTGAGGTGCCTGAGGATTGGCGGAATGCGTGCATAGTGCCATTGTACAAAGGCAAAGGGGATAAGAGTGAGTGCTCAAATTACAGAGGTATAAGTTTGTTGAGTATTCCTGGTAAATTATATGGGAGGGTATTGATTGAGAGGGTGAAGGCATGTACAGAGCATCAGATTGGGGAAGAGCAGTGTGGTTTCAGAAGTGGTAGAGGATGTGTGGATCAGGTGTTTGCTTTGAAGAATGTATGTGAGAAATACTTAGAAAAGCAAATGGATTTGTATGTAGCATTTATGGATCTGGAGAAGGCATATGATAGAGTTGATAGAGATGCTCTGTGGAAGGTATTAAGAATATATGGTGTGGGAGGCAAGTTGTTAGAAGCAGTGAAAAGTTTTTATCGAGGATGTAAGGCATGTGTACGTGTAGGAAGAGAGGAAAGTGATTGGTTCTCAGTGAATGTAGGTTTGCGGCAGGGGTGTGTGATGTCTCCATGGTTGTTTAATTTGTTTATGGATGGGGTTGTTAGGGAGGTAAATGCAAGAGTTTTGGAAAGAGGGGCAAGTATGAAGTCTGTTGGGGATGAGAGAGCTTGGGAAGTGAGTCAGTTGTTGTTCGCTGATGATACAGCGCTGGTGGCTGATTCATGTGAGAAACTGCAGAAGCTGGTGACTGAGTTTGGTAAAGTGTGTGGAAGAAGAAAGTTAAGAGTAAATGTGAATAAGAGCAAGGTTATTAGGTACAGTAGGGTTGAGGGTCAAGTCAATTGGGAGGTGAGTTTGAATGGAGAAAAACTGGAGGAAGTGAAGTGTTTTAGATATCTGGGAGTGGATCTGGCAGCGGATGGAACCATGGAAGCGGAAGTGGATCATAGGGTGGGGGAGGGGGCGAAAATTTTGGGAGCCTTGAAAAATGTGTGGAAGTCGAGAACATTATCTCGGAAAGCAAAAATGGGTATGTTTGAAGGAATAGTGGTTCCAACAATGTTGTATGGTTGCGAGGCGTGGGCTATGGATAGAGTTGTGCGCAGGAGGATGGATGTGCTGGAAATGAGATGTTTGAGGACAATGTGTGGTGTGAGGTGGTTTGATCGAGTAAGTAACGTAAGGGTAAGAGAGATGTGTGGAAATAAAAAGAGCGTGGTTGAGAGAGCAGAAGAGGGTGTTTTGAAATGGTTTGGGCACATGGAGAGAATGAGTGAGGAAAGATTGACCAAGAGGATATATGTGTCGGAGGTGGAGGGAACGAGGAGAAGAGGGAGACCAAATTGGAGGTGGAAAGATGGAGTGAAAAGATTTTGTGTGATCGGGGCCTGAACATGCAGGAGGGTGAAAGGAGGGCAAGGAATAGAGTGAATTGGAGCGATGTGGTATACAGGGGTTGACGTGCTGTCAGTGGATTGAATCAAGGCATGTGAAGCGTCCTGGGGTAAACCATGGAAAGCTGTGTAGGTATGTATATTTGCGTGTGTGGACGTGTGTATGTACATGTGTATGGGGGGGGGTTGGGCCATTTCTTTCGTCTGTTTCCTTGCGCTACCTCGCAAACGCGGGAGACAGCGACGAGGTAAAAAAAAAAAAAAAAAAAAAAAAAAAAAAAAAAATATATATATATATATATATATATATATATATATATATATATATATATATATATATATATATATATATATATATATAAACGCCCCAGCCTAAGGCAGGTATCCAGTTGTCGACCAAACCTGGAGGGAGTACAGAACAACTACAATATACAGGTTGTGTATAGCCGACTACCGAAGCCCAGATTTTGAACCCATGCCGGCTCCATCCCAGGCGGGCCCGCGGTGACTCACTGATCAATAAGGCAACACCAAGAGGCCCCTGTGATTACTGAGTATATCACCGGGAGAGAGTTTTCCACTAGTGTTTCCCCTTCTCTTAACCTTGTATATATTTACCATGTCTTTACTCGTATGCGTGGATACACACACACACACACACACAAACCAAACAAAGACAGAGACCCCTTCATCGACCAGCCGTAAGGGAAGAATGAACACCTGGGATAGGTGTAGGTCAACTGTCACTTTCGGGATTCGAACCCCTACGGGTCCCATCCCGGGCTGGCCTGTGCTGACTCATGGCAAGTAACGCCGACCACTACACCACAGGGGCCTCTGTGTGTGTGTGTGTGTGTGTGTGTGTGTGTGTGTGTGTACGTATTTACCTATAATTACCTATTTGTACTGTGCCAGAAGGCAATTTTACACTCGTGGGGCCCCGCCTCTTGAATAATCTCTAGTATCATTAATCTTCAATGTTCATATGTCTGGTGTCAGCATTAACCATACCCTCAGCCACTATGTTCCATTATGTGTGTACTTCTATACATCATTTCGGGTAATTGTTTTATCTAACTTCATGTTAAGTTCTCTGGTTACTCTAACCCTACATCTCAAAGGGAACTGTTCATCATCTACGTCATCGATGTGTTTTAAAAACTTAGAAGGATGAGATTAGGGCACACCTCACTCTTCTCTCTTCCAAGGTGGGCAAATCTGAAGTTTTTAGCGCTTCCCTGAAACTCAGTGGTTTTAATTCTGGTACCAACTTTGTTGTCCTCCTCTGGACCTTCTCTCTTTGTTCTTTCTTTTAATGGAGGGTCCGGTGACCAGACTTGAGAAGAATACTCTATATCTGGCCTTACGTAGGACATCAACAGCTCGCTACACATTTCCTTATCCATATACTTGACAGTCATTCTGATACTTGCCAACAAACAATCCGTTTACTTTTTCCTAAATATGGGCCTTAAAAAAAAAAAAAAAAAAACGAAGCGTATTTCTTGATAGATACTGTCACAGTGAGGCCTTTCACTTTCTCCCACCCTCATCACTTCACATTTGTTTGGTTGAATTTCAACAACCATATAGCACACTTTGAGGTCAATTCAGGTGGATATCTGGTGAATTCTTCAGGGGGGTCTTCACCGCAACATCCTGGCTGGTCTGGTACACACTGCAGGCACTCGTCCAGTGCACGTTCAAACTTCTCTACGGTGCATACCATGTTTCTGATGGTAGACGGCAAGGTGGTGAACTTCTCTACGGTGCATACCATGTTTCTGATGGTAGACGGCAAGGTGGTGAAGAGTCTTGGGCCCCACATCCTTAAGGTATTCTGTCTTTATGGACTTATGACAACTTTGGGTTTCAGAGGTGGTATTTTTCAACGTCTTCCATGCATCATGACTCCTGCATCATCATCTAAAAACCCGTAATTTTCACATATCCAAAAGAGTAAAGGTCCTAGAACAGAAGCCTGACACTCCCTTGGTTACCACTCATTCGTAGAAGGCTCTTCTGACATGCGTCCTTTGTTCTCTTCCAAAAAAGATAATCTTTTATTCATCGTTGGAGTCTTCCCATTATTCCTGCCGGGGTAGTCAAGATAAATACAATCCAACCGGCCTTCCTTCTTTTCCAAGACAGAGCTCACTCTCTTATAAAAATCAAATAGGTTCGTTACACACGACCTTTCCCTAAAACCATGTTGCCTCTCGGGTAATTTCTCCCTTGTAGTAAGACATCCATTTCCATCTCAGGTAATTTCTCCCTTGTAGTAAGACATCCATTTCCAATCTGGTTATCTTTTCTAGTACAATACAGACAACACTCGTCAAGGAGCCTGATTTTGAAGTCCACTGCCTTTTCTCAGTGTCCTTTCTTACAGATAGGTTTTACGTTTCCTTTTCCACTCCCTTGGCACTTTGCTTTCCTTAAGCTACACCTTTAACAGTTTCTTAACAGAGATCTATCTAGTGCGTCCGCACACATCCTCGGCACATATGGTGAAATTTCAACAGGGCCGTGAGCCTTGAACGGGTCAAGACTTTTCCACATTTTGTTACCAAATACTGCAACATGTTCTAAAGCCTCCTCGCCAACCCATCTCACTACTGATGGGGATATAGTCTCTTCTACTGCGAAAAGACAATAGAACTTGTCATTCAGTGCCTAACATGTCTTTTCTTTTTTATATCATCCTCAATTTTTCCTCTGAATCTCTGAATTTCATTAGCTGCCCTTTAAACGATAATCTACTTTTGACGAATGTATGGAAAAGTTTTGGATTTTCACCAGCTTTTCCCCACAATCTTCTTTTCAACATTTCTCTCTTCCTCCTTCCTTACCCAGCTACACTCGTTCCCTGCTCATATATCCTGATCAACTGGCGGGCTGGAGTGACGCCTACATCTCCGCAAGTGTACACCTTGAAGCTCCATTGCTTTCTGGCATCTCTGATTACACCAATCTCCCTTCTTTCTTAACCATCCCTCTGTATTCGAGGATAAGGGTACACACACACGTTTCCAGTCCTTCCTTGTAAAATTCAAGGAAACGTTCATCACAATACCCTCATTACTGAACTCCATACCCTAATCTAAGATAACGTAAATAAAATATATGTTCTGTGTAGTTCCCACGATTGAATATTTCTCAAGCCCTGTCTCGTCTCCGCTCTCTGACTTCCTCGTTCACCACATAATCAACAATATCACTGCATGACCACTCTCCCCAGGTGTGGGGGTTCACTGAGCACCCACACTCGACCTTCCTTCAATATGGGTTGTTGAGGTCAAGGTTAGGGAAAGGACCTCAGGAAGCAGCTGCTCCTCCTCGTCCGGTGGCGCCATTGCAACTCGGCACCAGAGGTTCCTCTGGAAGGTGTCCCGCCGTAATCTTGTTATCTAAGGGTGAAACAGAAGGAGAAGAGAGAAGAGTTGTGCGAGTTACGTGTTGCTGAGTAGTTACGTTTGAGACGGAACCGGTGTAATTTGTGGACTGGGTGTCAGCAACCCAAGTGTACGTGAAGTGAGGAGGAAAGACAGCGACCTGGGCCTAGCAGGACTGTGTGACTAGCATCATAATGGTGGCTCGTGGCGTCCACGTCATTAATCCTCTCACCGTCTAGCTGGAAGTAATTCCCTGGTCGCTGGATATCTACTATCTATCTATCTATCTATTTCTATATAACTATACATACATACATACCACATACAGTATAACTATGCAACGCTTTCTGTTCAACAAAGTGTAAAATGTACAAACCATAATATTTCCACTTAACATTCCTGTATATCTGCCATCATCTGTAGATACACCAAACCCACGTGCTTATCCAAAGCGTGGAAACAACTATACCATCTTGATCTTCAGCTCTTTTGTGATTCAATAACTAACTATTATCACGACCCCCCAGTTCTGTAATATCTCAACTGTTCATCTTCAGACGAATGACTCCCTAAATTCAATACACCACTCTCTCTCTCTCTCTCTCTCTCTCTCTCTCTCTCTCTCTCTCTCTCTCTATATATATATATATATATATATATATATATATATATATATATATATATATATATATTATCCCTGGGGATAGGGGAGAAAGAAATACTTCCCACGTATTCCCTGCGTGTCGCAAAGGCAACTAAAAGGGGAGGGAGGGAGGGAGGGGGGGCTGGGTATCCTCCCCCTCCAGTTTTGACTTTTCCAAAAGAGGAATCAGAGAAGGGGGCCAAGTGACAATTTTCCCTTTTGGGCTCAGTTCTCTGTTCTTAACGCTACCTCGCTGACGCGAGAAATGGCGAATAAGTATGAATATAATTTTTTATCATACTTAATCGCCGTCTCCCGCGTTTGCGAGGTAACACAAGGAGACAGACGAGGAATGGCCCAACCCACCTAAATACATATGTATACACATAAATGCCCCCACACGCACATATACATACATATCCAATTCAACGTATACATACACAGACATATACATATATACACATGTACATATTCATGCTGCCTTCATCCATTCCCGTCGCCACCCGGTCACACACGAAAAAGCATCCCCTTCCAGCGAGTCAGTGCCAGGAACATACAATAAAGGCCTCATTCGTTCACACTCAGTCTCTAGCTGTCACATGTAATGCACTGAAACCATAGGCTCCCTTTCCAAATCCAGGCCCCACACACCTTTCCATGATTTACCCCAGACGCTTCACATGCCCTGGTTCAATTCATTGACAGCACGCCGACCCCGGTATACCACATCGTTACAATTCACTCAATTTCTTGCACGCCTTTCATCCTCCTGTATGTTCAGGATATATGTGTCAGAGGTGGAGACCAAATTGGAGGTGGAAGGATGGAGTGAAAAAGATTTTGAGCGATCGGGGCCTGAACATGCAGGAGGGTGAAAGTCGTGCAACAAATAGAGTGAATTGGAACGATGTGGTATACCGGGGTCGACGTGCTGTCAATGGATTGAACCAGGGCATGTGAAGCATCTGGGGTAAACCATGGGAAGTTTTGTGGGGCCTGGATGTGGAAAGGGAGCTGTGGTTTCGGTGCATTATACATGACAGCTAGAGACTGAGTGTTAACGAATGTGGCCTTTGTTGTCTTTTCCTAGCGCTACCTCGTGCGTGCGCGGGGGAAGGGGGTGTCATTTCATGTGTGGCGGGGTGGCGACGAGAATGAATAACGGCAGCAAGTATGAATTATGTACATGTGTATATATGTCTGTGTATGTATATACATGTATACGTTGAAATGTATAGATATGTACATGTGCGCGTGTGGACTTGTATGTATATAAATTTGTGTGTGTGAGTTGGGTCATTCTTTCGTCCGTTTCCTCGCGCTACCTCGCTAACGCGGGAGACAGCTACTATAATAAATTATATATATATATATATATATATATATATATATATATATATATATATATATATATATATATATATATATCGCAAAAGATCACAATTTTGCGCGTGATCAAGATATTCCTATGAGTCCACGGGGAAAATGAAACACGTTAAGTTCCCAAATGCACTTGCGTGTAATAATCACATCATCAGGGGAGACACAAGAGAGAAATATCACAGTCAGTTGATATACATCGAAAAGACGAAGCTAGGACGCCATTTGGTAAACATGCAATTGTCCAAGACAGACAACGAGCGTTCATAAACTTATCATTTTACAAATTTTATCAACAATAAAGTTATCTAATTTGTATAGACCATCACTAATATTAAGATTATAATTTTCTGTGTATTCAATGATAGAAGATTCAATGATATTTCTCGTGGTAACAGAGTTAGAGTTAATAAATGAGATGGCATTACTCCAGTCAATACAATGATCATAGATTTTAACGTGATTAAACAAGGCATTTGATTCTTGTCCCGTTCTTATACTATACTTATGCTGAAGTCAAACAGAAAGATCCTTACCAGTATGCCCAACATAAAATTCATCACAATTTCCACACGGCACTTCATAGATGCATCCAGGAGAATTTTCTGGTGAATTCCTGATTAAGATATTCTTTATAAAGATATTCTTTATAGTATTATTGTTGCTGAAGGCAATTTTTACATTAAAGGATTTAAGCAACATGGGAAGCAAAGTGAAATTATTATTAAAAGGGAGAACTAAAAGATTCTTGGTGTCAATGGGAGGTTTGGGCTCAACTCTATAACATGATTTATTTGCTAACTTTAGAGATTTATCAATGAAAGATCTAGGGTACTTTAACTTAGATCCAATAAAATATATCTTATCAACTCATCATCAATAAACTCTGGACTGCAAATACGTAATGCCCTAAGGAACATAGATTGAAATGATGATAATTTAACTATCATGCTGAGATGAGTAATAATGTATATATGAGCATACATTGGTAGGTTTTCTGTAGATGCTAAACTTAAAACTTGTTTCCTTGCTTCAGGATCATGCAATCGTGTTTCATTTTCCCCGTGGACTCATAGGAATATATATATATATATATATATATATATATATATATATATATATATATATATATATATATATATATATATATATATATTATCTTGCTTTGTCGCTGTTTCCCGCGTTAGCGAGGTAGCGCAAGGAAACAGACGAAAGAATGGCCCAACCCTCCCACATACACTTGTATATACATACACATCCACACACGCAAATATACATACCTATACATCTCAACGTATACATATATACACATGTACATAATTCATAATGTCAGCCTTTATTCATTCCCATCGCCACCTCGCCACACATGAAATAACAACCCCCTCCCCCCTCATGTGTGCGAGGTAGCGCTAGGAAAATATATATATAATATATTCCTATGAGTGAACACGACAGCCTAATACTACTGAAACTGATAATTCAGTGTTGCTACAGACAACCTTAATACCTTTCTTACTCCCATAATAAGTCAATAACATGAATATGGAAGCCTCACTCTTACTGAATCACTAGAAATAAGAGGTTTAAACTGACCTTGGTTGCCTACATACCTATAATTCCCATGTTAACCCTCCAGACACAAGGAATCGCCCTCAGAGAGTGTGCGTCACCTAATGACCCACATCCCAAACGTCTCTCCCCAGCACCACTACTACTCACCACCCATAACCCTCCACGCACACTGACAAGTTTAATAAAGAAGCGATGTGTGGCATCTCTCCCCAACCTGAAGTTGCCTAGCGGTCACCGGCAGTGCGGATATAAATACATCCCGGAGTTCGCCCAGCTCAGTCTACCTTAGGAACTCGAGTGGTCAGCATACACGTTCAGTTGAATTTGTATAAACGTCATACCTTGTATATAAAGTTAAACGTTTAAGATTTCTTATATATAAACTTAACTGTTGTTAAAGATATTCAAAAATGTAACAGCATGGACGACTTAAAGGAAATCATTTGTTGTTTCAATACATTCTGCCCAGTAGATTACCGAGGGGGTTAGCTAAGGTGGCTGTGTGTAGTAGCAAGGATTTGCTCGGCCGTGAAGCACGACCAGTCGACGGGAGAACTAATGGTGGTGGGAAGTCAGACCTCTCCTCCTTCATCCTACCAGCCACGTAGAGACCTAATCCTTCCGAATAACCTTACCTGACCAACAGTGACAACAGACGAAACATCAACAAAAGACATACGTTCCTCTTACATGGAGAGGCAACAGGCATTTCCTTCAGCTGTGAGCTGTAATCTATATCAAAAAAGTTTGGCTTCTAATAATTTTGTGCAAAATGTTGATATCTGGAGGTGTAAGGTAAGGTCGGGACCTTTTTCTTATTTACCCCCCACTGAGCAGGTCTCCTGTATACTATTATTCATTTCAGTGACTATTCTGGTTCCGTCACCGGCAATCCCCTAAAAAAATGATACAATATTCGTCTGAACTTAGGCTCAACGGTAGGAACATTACCATGATGACCGGTCTTGAAACTGGCCCTTGAGGCCCGAGTGAAAGCTCAGGCCGTCGTGCTCATAATATGCTCGAAAACGTCCTAAGAGTCCAGCAGACTGAATTGACGCAAGTGAACGTGTTACATAACCTATGACACTATGTTTCCACGGCGGGAAGATATTGCCTCTCTCTCTCTCTCTCTCTCTCTCTCTCTCTCTCTCTCTCTCTCTCTCTCTCTCTCTCTCTCTCTCTGCCGTGATTTACAGACTTGGCAACAACACTTCACAAATGTGACCATGGTGTTAAATAGCACTTACAATGCGAAGGACTGGAATCACCAAAAAAATAGAAGACCAGTATACAACTTTTTAACGAACAGATCACAAGAGTTAATCGTAAACCCTGCCATGTGCAGCGCCTCTTATGATAAAATGCTCAGTGCTCCGAGGAAGTGTACCAGCATCCCTCATGTTCCTCACCCTTGCGTCTGACACAAACACGAACCACACTACCTTCTCCTCACGGGGATATCTGGTGGGGTCGTCAGGGGGTCTTCACCCCATCAACCTAGGACAGACCCAGGCTGCCGGATTGGTTGTTAGTCGACCATGCTGGTGGAAGAAGCCGTTGCCCTCAGGCTCTCACAGCCCCTCCACAGCTTGACTGGTCAGGCACACATTGTAGGTACTTTTCCAGTGCACACTTGAACTTCTATCGTGCATCCCAAGGTGTTTCTGATGGTAGATGGCAAGGTGTTGAAGAGTCTTGGGGCCCCAGATGCTTAAGATGTTCTGTCTTTTAGTACATATGGCACCTACGGATTTCAGAGGCAGTATTTCACAGTCTTCCATGTCTGTCGTGTCTAAGATTTTCCTGGTACAGATGATGATATATACCTCTCCCATTTGCGCTCCTGGAAGTACGTACAGCCTCAATCATGTCAGCCATTCCCAGTGCATAGCATCTGGCCTCTGGAAGGGCAGGGATGACGGTAAGGGGTGGACATCCAGTCACTGGAAGTGCAGGGGGGGGGAGTTTGACAGTAAGGGGTGCTATCACCCCTTACTATCACCCCTCCCCCGCCATCAGTGGAATGGCGGGGGAGGGGTGATAGTAAGGGGTGCGACATCCAGTTACTGGAAGGGTTGGGGTGATGGTAAGGGGGCGCCACATCCAGTTACTCGAAGAGCGGGGGTGATGGTGCGCGGAGAGAGAGAGAGAGAGAGAGAGAGAGAGAGAGAGAGAGAGAGAGAGAGAGAGAGAGAGAGAGAGAGAGACAACGGGGAGAGCGAGGCTGGTGGCGGCGCGTCGCCCTACACAATGGGACAATACAAGGACGGAGGACAGTGATCACGTGCACACGTCACGATATTGTCAGGCTGGGTTGTTAACTTTACCACAAAAGGAAGAAGCCACAATGAAGACAACGGATGGCATCAACAGCAGCTGTAACGTCCAGGCTGGTGGCAACCAGAGACGAGTTACAACTAACCTTGAGGCACGCCACTATATTTACTAACTACACTTCAACGACGGCAGGGTACTTAGTTAGCTGTTAGTTAGTTAGTAACAAGTCATGAGGCGATGTACGTATATACATGTTATGTGGGTCGGTTGGGCCATTTCTTTCGTCTGTTTCCTTGCGCTACCTCGCTAACGCGGGAAACAGCCACAAAGCAAAATAAAATAAAATAAATAATATATATATATATATATATATATATATATATATATATATATATATATATATATATATATATATATATATATATATATAACATCTACTGACTATCCTGCGTCTTCTATCTCATTCTTGTAACTCCGATGATGATGTGATTACACGAAAGTCCACTTAGGACTTATCGTGCTTCATTTTCCCTCGTGGTTATCAGCAAATACTAGATCACGCGCATCACTGTGACCTTCTGCAATATATATATATATATATATATATATATATATATATATATATATATATATATATATATATATATATATATATATATATTATAGAGAAAAGTCAAATGTTGCGTGTCGTTGGCAAGCGATGGATGTCGTATCGTAGTGAAAACTTTTCTTTTTGTGGTGGTAATCAAACGGTGTCAAACACGAGTGAGAGGCAGGCAGGGAGGCTGGCTTGTGGTAGTGGTGAACAACAGGCGTCACACAGAGCGAAGGTAGAGATATGGTAGGCGGGTGAAGGTCCGCGCCCACAAGTGACAATGGTTGACGGCAGTGGAGTGAGAGGCAATGACGCGTGGTGGCGCGTCCCTCACAATAAGCAAGTGTCAAGTGTACTTACACTCGGTGAGGCTGGCGATGCCCGCTAGGGTGGTGACGGGCACTTGCGGGTTGATGTTCGGCTCCCCATTCATCGTGCCCCATCACTACACCTGCAAACACAACAACGTATCAGTACACAGCCACGTCAACACTCTCTGCCACTATCACCTGATCAAATATATAACCTATTATGGATTTTTAACATCAATACTTAAATATTTCAAACCTCAAACAAACCAGACAAATAAGACAAGCAAATAATTTAAATACAATTCTAAGACAAAATCTTAAATATCTGGCAACACACACACACACACACACACACACACACACACACACACACACACACACACAATCTCACCCAACATGCCCTCCCATTACCCCAGGCAAATCTCAAGATGATTTTTTCGTATACTGACGACGACCTCACAATCACACCACACCACACCACACCACTCGGGGGCACCACAGCTGCAACATCATACATACACACACACATACATGACTACATTATACACCTGAAACAATGGTTCACTCGGAGGAGAATGTGTATCGCCATACAAATCTACGATCATTCTTCTAACCCGAGACCAACATGAATACTGCTCACAACCTCCACTCACCTTGACTGGCCAATCTCTCCCACTGAGCTTATACTGAACCATTCTCAGCATCACATAATGAGACACACATGATACCCGCTCCCCCACATCAATCACATCAAGGCAAGAAGAACACACAAGCTACATACTCTTACAACACTAAATGACACCAGATCTAACCAGGAAAAAGAATCCCTCAGCAACCTAGACAAGCATTTCATCCAGTGCACTTTCAACTATGCCTCACCGGACTAGTATTCCTTCCTCTCCGAAGCAAACATAATGAAGCTCTCACACAGGAATCACTGGCTGCCGTGCAACCACCAACACGCAACACCTGCACGATGAGACACAAGATCCTCCCAATATACTCCTCCCTCAACATTCTGGACACTTAATTCTATGCAAAATTAAACATCAACCCTCAAGTGGAAATCAAAAGCTTACCTCTACCTCACACTTCAGTGACCATTAACAACAGATCTCAGTCTTAAACCCACCAACGTTAACCCATCACAAACCACACTTCCCAGACACGAGTTACATTACACCGCGTCATACACTTTGGACATTACCCACCGGAGGTACAACATTACAAATACCTTTTCAACATATCCCAAGACCGTTTCTGCCCACAATACAATTATTACAAAGAAGACACCGAGCAATTACTACTTACTACACATGAAGGAAGTGGGAGCTAAGCGTTTCCGTAAGCTCCTCAGTGAGTTTACACACGTGTGTGTGTGTGTGTGTGTGTGTGTGTTGTGTGTGTGTGTGTGTGTGTGTGTGTGTGTGTGTGTGTGTGGTGTGTGTGTCTAAAAATATCTTATGTTAACGCTCGAAGTGTACGAAATAGTCTCAGTGACAACAAAGATAGATGGAAAATATGACATAATTGTCATTTCCTACTCTTATGACTGCCTCAATTCCAAGGTCAACTCGTACACTGTTTAACAGTGACGAGACAAACAAAGTGGTGTCCTGCTCTTTGTTAAAGCTCATTCATATGCCGTAGTAATAACTGTGGTGACGGTTGGGAATGAAGACTCTCTTTTTGTAGAAATTATAGATAAACTACGTCAGAAAGTAACTACAGGACTAGTTTATAGGCCCTCAGCACAGACACCTGAAGTAGAAGAAAGATTGTATGATCAGTGGGCAGGACTTTGTAATGAACAACATTATCAGAGTAGATTTTAAAGTACCGGGAACTTTACCTAAATCTGCCTAATAGTGACCTAATCCAGTAGGTCTAGAAACCTACTCGTGAACAAGATAAATCTAGCTCTTACTACAATTGAGGAAGCTCGTTAACAATGTCGAAGTTGGAGAAAAGTTTGGTATAAGTGATCTTCGGCAAGTGACTCTGGAGGTCCCTTTCAACGCTGCAAGTAATGTTGGTCAACATGACAGTCGCGAAAAATTACCCGATTTTAAACATGCAAATCTTCATGATCTTCTCACTGCTCTTGACAGGCAAACTTGGGATGATACGGTCAATGAAAAAGACATGGAAGTAGTTTGGAAAAGCTTCACACAAACTTTCAAAGCAGCAGAGGAAACATACGTACCAACAAATAGTAGACGGTGTATATCGAAGACAAAACCAAAGTGGAGGAGGAACAGTGAAATAACACAGTGCTGTTGTCTAAGAAAGTAGCTGATAAGAAATTCAGAGGATGTAATCACAAACATGTCACAGTGAGGTATGTAAATCTGCGTCGAGAAAGAAATACGACAAACCACGTTAATATGAAGCGTAGTATGATGCTGAACATTACACAAGACACCCTGAGGAGCTTTACCGTTATGTTAGAAGCAAGACAATCATTACCCAGGTAATAGATCCACCAATTATGGAAAACACTGACTTGGTGCAAGACAACGCGGCCATGACATAAATATCATATGACTTTTTTGCATCTGTGTTTGCGATCGAAGACACGACCCATGTCTTAGATCCAGTTTCACTGAGAAGGTAATATTCTTCAACAAACTGACATAAAAGTCGAAAACATACTTTCAGCAATAAACAGAATATGAAAATAACTAAAACGGCAGATCCTGAGAAGTTTTGTCTGAGAACAATGAAAGAGGAGAAATGTGAGACAGTTAAGCCCTTGACTGCTCTTTTCCGTAAGTCACTTGTCTCAGGAAAAGTTCCAGATGAATGGAAGTTTGCTTAACGTTTGTAGTTGGACAACTTATGGAAACCATCATTCGAGATAGAAGTGTAAACCATTTAAATGATCACCACATAGTAAACCACTCTCAACATGGTTGTTGACGACATCGCTCACGTCTGACTAATCTGCTTGACTTGTTTCATGATATAATCAACATGTATGACGAAAGTAAAGTTGTTCATGTTATCTAGCCAGACTTTCAAAAAGCTTTCGACATTGTTCCTCATCAAAGATTACCAACAGAAATTACGTCACACGGTATAGATGGGGTTGTACTTCAGTGGACAGAAAATTGGTTAAGTGGCCGTAAGCAAAAAGTTCTGGTTAACGGTCAAGCCTGAGAATGGTTGGAGGATACGAACTGTAACTCATGATCACTTTAATGTCAGATATAAGATAGAAAAACAGAACAGGTGCATGGCTCCTTGGGGGACTCTTACTTCGAAAGTTGCGCATACATCTCCCAACTATTCCAAGTATTCCTTTCTCACGCAATTTGTGAGCCATGTCACAAAGGTCACAATGTATACATCTCATGAGCAATGTTTGTTCTCCAGAACCTCATAAATGTTATCACAGTGGTCCAGCAACTAAGAGATGAACTGATCTCAAAACCACGTTGTCTTGGGTTATGTTGGTTCATCGGGTCTATATAACCAATCACTTTTCCTCTAAAGACCTACTGGAAGATTTCAAAAGTGTGCATTATCTGTCGATAATGTTCTGAAATCGCTTTACTTCTGCCTTTGTGGGTTAAGGCTGCGTGAGTCAGTTTCAAAACTCTCGGGGAAGATGTTAGTGTCTCGATACTTACTGGTCAAAACGTTTGGTGACCCGTGCAAGAGGTGTTTTGCAATTCCTGAAGACGACCGAGTACCATAAGTATGGGCTGGTCCTGGCCTGGCCAGAGTGCTAAGACATATTCTCAATGATCCTCCCGAAATCCTGTGGTCAAGTGGTGATACGTGGTACCTGTTACACGGGAGGGTTACCGTTTACCAAGAAGTCTGGTGGGTCGCTTATCTTTAAGCTGCTCCTCACTTATGTTACAAACCTCAGGTTGCTCCTCATCCGTCTGTCATAAACCTTAGGTTGCCCCTCATTCGTCTGTCATAAAGCTTAGGTTGCCCCTCATTCGTCTGTCATAAAGCTTAGGCTGCCCCTCATTCGTCTGTCATAAAGCTTAGGTTGCCCCTCATTCGTCTGTCATAAAGCTTAGGCTGCCCCTCATTCGTCTGTCATAAAGCTTAGGTTGCCCCTCATTCGTCTGTCATAAACTTAGGTTGCCCCTCAATCGTGACATAAACCTTAGGTTGCCCCTCATTCGTCTGTCATAAAGCTTAGGTTGCCCCTCATTCGTCTGTCATAAAGCTTAGGCTGCCCCTCATTCGTCTGTCATAAAGCTTAGGTTGCCCCTCATTCGTCTGTCATAAAGCTTAGGCTGCCCCTCATTCGTCTGTCATAAACTTAGGTTGCCCCTCAATCGTGACACAAACCTTAGGTTGCCCCTCATTCATCTGTCAGAAACCTTAAGCTGCTCCTCCTCGCTCGTCAGCTATACGTCAGAGTACTTTCGACGCCCATGTTGACATGATAGTGGGATGTAGCTGTGGTTGTCGTGCATGAACAAATTCATGATAACACACAACTCCAGCGTGCACAAAGACTGATGTCCATACTAACAAAACGGCAACAGATGACACAATACATACAACCTCACGAAGGAAATATTGTTTAACTCATGCACCAACTGTATCAAGTTTCAGATCCAAGCAGTGTACTGTGTACCGAGTTGATCACATCAGCCTGCAACCCATGGACGGAATGGGTGGACTGCCAGACCAATACACCTCAGCCTGCCACTCAAGGAGGGACGGACAGACGGACGGGGAGAACAGTACCGCACCAATATATCGAGGCCTGCCAACCACAGACGGACAGTGAGGACAGCATCACAAATACGTACCAGCCTGCCACTATGGACGGACGCGGAGGACAGTACCGGACCAATAAGCCTCCCGTGCTACCACATATGTACGGAATACAAATGGAAATTAATCGAACCCTTCCATGATGCCAGTTACATCTGACTTTTGTACGTCGACTGGCAGTTCATTAATAGCTATTTGTCATATTGTGGCAACTTCAACAATCATGTTCGTTTCGGTACATATATCTTACTACATTAATCATAACTACATTAATCATAATCCTTAGTTAAATTTGCCTTGAATGAGAAAGATGAGAAGTGAGAGCCAGGGTGGAGGTGGAAGTGAAGGTCAGGGTGGAGGTAGAAGTGAAGGTCAGGGTGGAGGTAGAAGTGAAGGTCAGGGTGGAGGTAGAAGTGAAGGTCAGGTTGGAGGTAAGAAGTGGGGGTCAGGGTGGAGGTAAGAAGTGAAGGTCAGGGTGGAGGTAAGAAGTGAGGGTCAGAGTGGAGGTAAAAGGAAGGGGTCAGAGTGGAGGTAAGAAGTGGGGGGTCAGGGTGGAGGTAAGAAGTGAGGGTCAGAGTGAAGGTAAGAGGGGTGAAAAGTGAGAGGTGGAAAGAGCGACGGAGATGTGAGGGTGAAAGAGCCGAGAAAGGATAAGGAGAGAGCCGAGATTAGGATGGCAGGTGTGAGGAAGGTGGGAAGGGATGAGGGAAGGCCTGGAGTGGGGAAGAGGTAAGGGGGCTTAGGGCGAGGGAGGCAGGAAGCAATGAGGGAAGCTCTTGGGTAAGGGAGGCAAGAAGCCATGAGGGAAGGTCTTGAGAGAGGGAGACAGGAAGCGATGAGGGAAGGTCCATGTTGAGGGAGGCAGGAAGGGATGCGGTAGCGTCTAGAGGGAGGGAGGCAGGAAGCGATGAGGGAAGGCCTAGGGTGAGGGAGGCAGGAAGGGATGAGGGAAGGCCTACGGTGAGGGAGGCAGGAAGGATGAGGGAATATTTTAAATGAGGGAGACAGGAAGTATGAAGAAAGGCACAGGGTAAGGGAAGTAGGAAGGGGTGAGGGAAGAGGAGAGGTCTCGTGTGAGGGAGAGGGGAAAGCCTAGGGTGAGGAGGGCAAGAAGGGGTGAGGGAAGGCCTAGGGCGAGCGAGGAAGTAAGGACTAAGGAAGGGGGGAAGGCCAAGGGGGAGGACCTCAGGAGGGAAGAGATCAGACGCAACTCACTATACAGTATTCCGTCTTCCGCTTCCTGGAAGCCAGTGGAGGTTGTGGTCCTCGACATGCATAATGGGTAACCGATTGTCGCATGTTTCTTGCTACACCAATGGATCTTTCTTCTTCAACCTTTCCCTGAGTATCGCATGATACTCTAAGTTTACGTTATATGTCCGACAGTTTACTGATAAGGTAGTCTTTCCTTTGCTGGGTGAACTTCGAAAAAAAAAAAAATAAATTCGAGTTAATTTCAGATCTGGAACTCTCGTCTCCCGTACGTACACTGGTCATTTTCCTTGTTCTACAGTCGATCTTTTGTTCGTTCTTCTGGCAGGTATATATATATATATATATATATATATATATATATATATATATATATATATATATATATATATATATATATACCTGTAGCAGGTATGGAACACCAAGGAGACCATGTCATGAACATATTCCTCCTCTGTCTTGGTACTAGCCACAGTCTCCCATTGTGTCGCACACATATCAATAATTACATCCGGCCATTTTATTCGCTCATCATTCAAACTGAAATTGTTGCATATACCTCCATGGTTACGTGTGTTTTGTGCTGGAGGTGAAGCATCCAAACTTGTTCTTACTTCAATCAGGTTCTGGTCAGAGTACAAGGCCCCTGACTTGGTAATGTCTTAAGTCACCATTATTTGTACAGATATTAAGTCCACGGTGTTATTTCTTCTGGCTAGTTTTGTCACTCACTGACAGAGAAAGAACGTGTCACACACACGGAATTACTGTCCTTTTTGCAGATGTTCGTTCGAGCTGCCTTGACCCCTGGCTGATGGAATGGGTCATTTGTTGTGGTCAAACATAAGTAGATGAGAACAAGTTATATGATTCAAATTAGCATACTGGCCTTGGAATCTGTAAACTGTACAGCTGGTGAGATGGCTACGTAGCTGATGACTGGGTCACCACCCAGAGAACCGGTAGATGTTATACATCCATACACACACATCTCTCTCTCTCACTATATATATATATATATATATATATATATATATATATATATATATATATATATATATTATATATATATATATATATATATATATATATATATATATATATATATTATATATATATATATATATATATATATATATATATATATATATATATATATATATATATATATATATTACTTATTTATTCATTACACTTAATCGCCGTCTCCCGTGATAGCGAGGTAGCACAAGGAAACAGACGAAAGAATGGCCCAACACACCGACATACACATGTATATACATAAACGCCCACACATGTACATATACATACCTATACATTTCAACGCATACATACATATACATATATACCCATGTACATATTCATACTTGCTGCCTTCATCCATTCCCGTCACCAGCCCGCCAAACATGAAATATCACACACCCTCCCCCCCTCCGAGGTAGCGCTACGAAAAGAAAACACAAGCCACATTCATTCACACTCAGTTTCTATCTGTCATGTGTAATGTATCGAAACCAAAGCTCCCTTTCCACATCCAGGCCCCACAAAACTTTCCAGCGCTTCACACGCCCTGGTTCAATCCACTGACAGCACGTCGACCTCGGTATACCACTTCGTTCCAATTCACTCTATTCCTTGCACGCCTTTCACCCTTCTGTATGTTCAGGCCCCGATCGCTCAAAATCCTTTTCACTCCATCCATCCATCTCCAATTTGGTCTCCCGCTTCTCCTCGTTCCCTCTGACACATTTATCCTCTTTGTCAATCTTTCCTCACTCATTTTCTACATGTGACCAAACCATTTCAACACATCCTCTCCTGCTCTCTAAGCCACACTCTTTTTACTACCACACGTCTCTCTTACCCTTTCATTACTTACTCGGTCAAACCACCTCACACCCTATATTGTCTTCAAATATTTCATTTCCAACACATCCATCCTCCTTCGCACAACCCTATGTATAGCCCATGCCTCGCAACCATATACATTGTTGGAACCACTATTCCTTCAAACATACCCATTTTTGATTTCCGAGATAACGTTCTCGCCTTCCACACATTCTTCAACGCGCTCAGGACCTCCGCCCGCTCCCCCACCCTACGATTCACTTCCGCTTCCATGGTTCCATCCGCTGCCAAATCCACTCCCAGACATCTAAAACACTTCACTTCTTCCTCCAGTTTTTCTCCACTCAAACTTACCTCCTAATCAACTTCTCCCTCAACCCTACTGAACCTAAAAACCTTGCTCTGATTCACAATTACTCTCAGCTTACTTCCTTCACACACTTTACCAAACTCAGTCACCAACTTCTGCAGTTTCTCGCTCGAATCTGCCACCAGCGATGTATCATCAGCGAACAACAACTGACTCACTTCCCAAGCTCTCTCATCCACAACAGACTGCATACGTGCCCCTCTCTACAAAACTCTTGCATTCACCTCCCTAACAACCCCATCCGTTAACAAATTAAACAACCATGGCGACATCACACACCCCTGCCGCAAACCGACATTTACTGGGAACCAATCACTTTCCTCTCTTCCTACTCGTACACATGCCTTACATCCTTTATAACAACTTTTCACTGCTTCTAGCAACTTACCCCAACATCATATAATCTTAATACCTTCCACAAAGCATCTCTATCAACCATATCATATGCTTTTTCCAGATCCATAAATACTACACACAAATCCATCTGTTTTTCTAAGTACTTTTCACATACATTCTTCAAAGCAAACACCTGATCCACACATCCTCTACTACTTCTGAAACCACACTGTTCTTCCCCAATCTGATGCTCTGTACATGCCTTTATCCTCTCAATCAATACCCTCCCACAAAATTTTCCAGGAATACTCAACAAACTTATACCTCTGTAATTTGAACATTCACCTTTATCCCCTTTGCCTTTGCACAAAGGCAACATACATGCATTCTGCTAATCCTCAGGCACTTCACCAAGAACCATACATACAGGCACTTCACCATGAACCATACATACAATGAATATCCTTACCAACCAATCAACAACACAGTCACCCTCTTCTTAAATAAATTCCACTGCAATACCATCCAAACCCGCCGCCTTGCCGGCTTTTCACCTTTCGCAAAGCTTTCGCTACCTCTTCTCTGTTTACCAAACCATTCTCCCCGACCCTCTCACTTCGCACACCACCTCGACCAAAACATCCCATATATGCCACTCTATCATCAAACATATTCAACAAACCTTCAAAATACTCACTCCATGTCCTTCTCACTTCACCGCTACCTCCCCATTAGTCCCCTTCACCGATGTTCCCATTTGTTCTCTTGTCTTACGCACTTTATTTACCTCCTTCCAAAACATGTTTTTATTCTCCCTAAAATCTGTTCACAGAGTATTTCGAAAATATTATCCATACATAACTATAAAACGGTATCATCAACTGAAAAATATCTACTAGTATTGCGTACAATGAATAATTACAAATCTTGATGATAAACAGAGATGCAACGTTTCATTACTGCCAGTGAAATAGCAAGCCGAAACTCTTGCCCCTACTGACAGTTCATCCTTACCTTACATTAGGTTGTTTACGGTAATTAGGTTAGGTTTGGTTAAGCCTGTTAACATTAGGCCAGAAAAGGTTTTGTTCGATTCAGTTCGATTTTCTGAAGTGAGTGTAAATCTTCAGGAACAAACTGTCAGTAGAGACTGAAGTGTTGGGAAACATTCGAGGACGAACACGTAATGCGTGCTGAACTGTGTAGCATCCACGGTTACATAATGCTGCAAGCAAGGAGACTGTAGCATTCACGGTTACATAATCTGCACGCAAGGAGACTGTAGCATTCACGGTTACATAATGCTGCAAGCAAGGAGACTGTAGCATCCACGGTTACATAATGCTGCAAGCAAGGAGACTGTAGCATCCACGGTTACATAATGCTGCAAGCAAGGAGACTGTAGCATCCACGGTTACATAATGCTGCAAGCAAGGAGACTGTAGCATCCACGGTTACATAATGCTGCAAGCAAGGAGACTGTAGCATCCACGGTTACATAATGCTGCAAGCATGGAGACTGTAGCATCCACGGTTACATAATGCTGCAAGCAAGGAGACTGTAGCATCCACGGTTGCATAATGCTGCAAGCAAGGAGACTGTAGCATCCACGGTTACATAATGCTGCAAGCAAGGAGACTGTAGCATTCACGGTTACATAATGCTGCAAGCAAGGAGACTGTAGCATTCACGGTTACATAATGCTGCCAGCAAGGAGACGGTGACATTAAATCAAGAACCACTGGACATATGCTCAACACGATGTCATTCTATCAACACTATCAAGCCAACTGAGCGTAATTAATCATTACTGATGTCCAGTCTGTACACAACCACGTAGTAACAAAGACCTTATATGATCACCTCCCACGCTAACAGAATCTGAGGGATGAAGATGCAGGCAAAATAGATGTTTCATGCCACTGCCAACAAGTAAAGACTGCGGCAATATTTGACAGCACCAACGTGTAAAATAATTCCTCCAAAAGATATCCACAACCTAAAGACTGGAACAATGAAGAGGTCTGAGGACCACATGTGGATGGTCGGAGTCTCAGCTGTATCCCTACTACAAATACTTCAATCATGAGACCAGTTAACTGGACAACATTTGGTGATAGCAGCCTCTTCCTGGTCTTGCTCTCCAAAAAGCTCACATATTGAGAGTCACCAACTCAGACTGGCCAATCTAACGTAGAATGAAACTGATTATGAACCTGCTTATAAACCATAGAAGTAGGTGGGGTGGTAAAGTTAGTGATGGCCTACAGCGAAATCTATTGTTCATATATGTAACCTAATTCATAACAGGTAATAATCAATGGATTCCTACCAGTTCTCCAGATTACGGGTTCTCAAGTCTGAGTGGTGGAGGAGGAGCAGGTTGACTCTGAGAAAATGACATATAAACCTTCATACTATGCTCGCTTGTTTGCGCTGCCTCAGAATGTATTTGTAATTACTAGGAGTAAGTCTGAATAATACTGGGAGGTAATATACTGTGGCTGACAACACCAATGGAAGGGCCAGTTTTAGATAGGAAAAAAATATATATATAACTTGCTTTGCAGCTGTTATATGTTTGCTACAGAGAGGGAGGAAGACCAAACATGCGAGGAGTCGTTTAAGTATCGGCAAAATGAATTGTTTGTATGCTAAGGGATTATTTTGCTTGTCCAAATCTGTTAACGGTCTGTGTTCTGAGGGCACTTAGTTTGTGTGTTGCTTATGAAATCTATCTATCTATCTATCTATCTATCTATCTCTCTCTCTCTCTCTCTCTCTCTCTCTCTCTCTCTCTCTCTCTCTATATATATATATATATATATATATATATATATATATATATATATATATATGATCACAAAAGTGCAATAACACACTGAGTAATATAACAGGAAGGTCCCATATTGGATAAGAAAACATGAAATAGAAGAGCCGGTACATTTCGGTCCAGAGTCTAAGACCCTCTCCAGGATCTGACTATATTCCCGTGGCGGCTCTATTATCTTGTTGACTATCTTGTCATGTTGCACGCATGGTCAGTGTGCGTATATTGTCATGGTGGCTATATTATCATGGTGTCTATACTGTCGTCTTGGCTATATTATCATGGTAACTAAACTGTGTGAGAGATGAACATATCGTCTAAACGCTTCTACATCTCAAGGCTGTACTACCTTTTTGGACGTTCTTTTAGGACACTGTATTCCCAACGATATGATCATGCCAGGGGTGACTTTTCACTTTCGCCATAACCTCGAGCAGGTGGGGTCAAGCAACACTTATCTATATAGAACCATTGCCAATGTTTACGTGAGACACATTCTTAGCTTACATGCGCGCACTTCCTGTCAGGCAAAACCATACCAACCTCCATGTTTACCTCCGCTTCACACACAGTACGTCAGTTGTTACCAACATCATCATCATCGCTTCAGTCTATACAAAATGCCTTAATATGCAGTAGGCTGCATAAACAGACACAGGAAAAGGCATGAGCAGACATATAGGAAAGAAACCTTTACTCCTCTAGCAAATGGCAAGAGAAAGAACTCTAATCGAGAAGAAAAAAGCACATTGCTTGGATAAATGTCATCAAGCATGAAGACCACAAAACAAGGTTTCAGGAACACATTACAAGTTTTGATATGTGGAGAACACTTCATTCCTGGCGAGATGTCATTCAGAAACTTGTAATGACTTACATTAGAACCAGGAGGAGACGTCTTTGACCTTCCACTATACTACAAGTGAAATTGGCGAAAAGAAACCATGTGAGAAATTGTTAGCAATCTCAGTTTCAACATTTCATCCGTACGATGCAAATCTATATAAAAATCTGTGATCTCTAATCATGGTATGTCCTTAATCTCGCCTCTGATTTCATGAGGCAAAATTTATTCTCCACTGATGTATCCCAGTAAAAGTCGTTCTGAGCATGACCGCAAAACACGTAGTCATGAGCCTCTAGTGACTTATATACCTTCCTTGGTTCCTTAAATACCTGGTGTAATTTTCGGGGGTCTTCTACCCCCACAGCATGGGATGGATCACTGTTTGACCGAGCTGATGGGAAACGCAGCCCTCACGCCCACATAGCCTCCCCCAACTCATGAGTTGCGTCATGAGGCAATGGTTCATCTTTTTTTTTGAGTCTTGGTATATGTTGACACGGTGTTTATACTGTTGTAGGGATGGGGGATATCCAGAGCGTACACGGGAGAGTGAATCATGTTTATCTGTAGTGTGTGGTCTCTGATGGGTTATAGTTTAAGACTTTACTGGGAGGTTGGTTGTTCAGTGTTGGTCAGGATATCTGGTGAATATCTTGTAAAAATCTTCGGAGGTCTTCTATCCACAAGCCAAGGTTAGGTCCAGGCTGCTGGGTTGGGTCGTTAATCAACCAAGCTGTTGGAAGCTGCAGCCCACAAATCCTCCACAGCCTGTTACACAGCAGGAAAGATGTCCTTTGAATTGTTCCACCTTAAGTAGACTGAAGGTAAATCACTTGTAAACTTTTTCATGCTAATCTCCAATTCCTACTTAGTATCTACAAGTTTGAGAAGCATATCTGTGATACATGTCCAATCTAAACCATACGCTGGCAGGGCATCACCAATAGTTTTCATATTGCTGCCGAATACGATCACCCAACTGAAATGAAATGTTCGTTTACAAGGAGAGCAAGCATTTCCTTGATGTTTAAAAGGGTACTGCAAATATAATTGTCTTCATTCATTTATCCAGAGTATATATATATATATATATATATATATATATATATATATATATATATATATATATGCTCCCATCCCGTATATCGATAATGTAGAGACCTATTCCGTAGCCCATGTCTAGCATCCATATCATTGTGACGACTATACCTTCCAATTAACCATTTTTGCCCTCCCAGATAACGATATCTTTTTCCCAACACATTCTGTTCATTCACTTCAGGTTCTCTATCCCTGTATTAATCATCAAACTGTAAAATAATCATTTTTCAATTATTCTAACTACAAGAATTCCCAAATGGAAAAACTTTCTTCTTTTCATTACACATCCCTCTGTTTCCTTCCTTACTCCCACAATCTCTCGATGCATATCTTCCTGGCTTAAATTTCTCTGGTTTAACACCCTCTATCTACTTATTTTATCTTTATCCTAAAATATTCTCTTTATCCTGACTTATTCAATTTCCTTTATTATTTTCTCTATCCTAAATTATTCTCTTTCCTTTATCAATTTCTCTAACCTAAATTATTCTATCTTCCACTTGTGCATTCCTTCTCTACTCTCTCACTCCCATTTTCTATCCTGGGGTTTCTGGGTGGGGGAGGTTTGGCGGATCGATGCGACCGTTGTTTTTGTGTTTTTTGGTCATAATTCTATGTTTCTGCCAACATCATATACTTGCAAACTTTAAGAAAGTGATCATCGTGATGATGGGATGTTTCATGTGTTATAACAATACTTGTTGAAGATGGTTGCCCGTGTGTGTGTGTGTGTGTGTGTGTGTGTGTGTGTGTGTGTGTGTGTGTGTGTGTGTGTGTGTGTGTAAGCACTACCTGCTGGTGTCCTTGTCGGTCCCATTGTTTACACACATTCACTATGAATATTTTCGACTTTGTTTCCTTTATTCATTCTTTCTTCGCGAGGATATATGAACATTCTGGATGGAACTGTGCCAATTCTATAAAACTGTTTACGTAAACAACAATGTGCTCTACATGGCATGAGACATCTGCAAATCACGTGAATTCATCTCACAGCTCTGGTAATGATTTACACATTTTCTATCATTTCTATCACACACTAGATTTCGTAAACATCGGGTTTCGTTTTGGAGTACCAGTCCGCCATATTACAAGTGTATTCATATCCCTAAGCCTCAATGGATCAGAGAAAACTTTAAAATTTTGACGAATGATGCGTTGCGCGTCCAAACACTGGCGCTCCTCACCCTTGCAGGCTATAAAATGAAGTTTTAAGTCCAGGATATTCATAACGTTTGTTCTTGTTGTGTACTTACGGCAACTCTAGACTATGTCATGATATTTTACAAACATGCATTACGGGTGAACACAGGAAAAAAAATGCTGAAGCATAAGTAACATAAATGATAATCTAGACATAAAACTGAACGAGAAATGAAAGAGGGAAAATATATTATCTTCGGGGGTGGCAGGAGAGAGGTACCGTTTCGTCCCGGGTCAAGAGGATGCATGTCACACAAGACTGAAGGAATGCTGGAGATGAAGGATACAGGTTGTACGAACAGCAGATAATACTTTGATTAATAAATGGAAATGATTGCGAGAGATACATGTCTACACGAACAATAGGATGACAGGTAAGCAGAGAAGAAAAAATGAGAACCAAAAATTCTTGTCCAAGGTGGAGTTCTACAGAGGATTCAGGTATGATTATGGAGGGAAGCGCATGTGAAACTACTACTGAGTAGATATGGTACCAGTGTGAAACTACTACTGAGTAGATATGGCACCAGTGTGAAGCGTGAAGTACTGAGCAGATATGGCACCAGTGTGAAGCATGAAGTACTGAGCAGATATGGCACCAGTGTGAAGCGTGAAGTACTGAGCAGATATGGCACCAGTGTGAAGCGTGAAGTACTGAGCAGATATGGTACCAGTGTGAAGCATGAAGTACTGAGCAGATATGGCACCAGTGTGAAGCATGAAGTACTGAGCAGATATGGCACCAGTGTGAAGCGTGAAGTACTGAGCAGATATGGCACCAGTGTGAAGCGTGAAGTACTAGCAGATATGGCACCAGTGTGAAGCGTGAAGTACTGAGCAGATATGGTACCAGTGTGAAGCATGAAGTACTGAGTAGATATGGCACCAGTGTGAAGCGTGAAGTACTGAGCAGATATGGCACCAGTGTGAAGCGTGAAGTACTGAGCAGATATGGCACCAGTGTGAAGCATGAAGTACTAGCAGATATGGCACCAGTGTGAAGCATGAAGTACTAGCAGATATGGTACCAGTGTGAAGCATGAAGTACTGAGCAGATATGGTACCAGTGTGAGGCATGAAGTACTGAGCAGATATGGCACCACTGTGTTGCATGAAGTACTGAGCAGATATGGTACCAGTGTGAAGCATGAAGTACTGAGCAGATATGGCACCAGTGTGAAGCATGAAGTACTGAGCAGATATGGCACGTGTGAAGCATGAAGTACTGAGCAGATATGGTACCAGTGTGAAGCATGAAGTACTGAGCAGATATGGGACCAGTGTGAAGCATGAAGTACTGAGCAGATATGGTACCAGTGTGAGGCATGAAGTACTGAGCAGATATGGCACCACTGTGAAGCATGAAGTACTGAGCAGATATGGTACCAGTGTGAAGCATGAAGTACTGAGCAGATATGGCACCAGTGTGAAGCATGAAGTACTGAGCAGATATGGCACCAGTGTGAAGCATGAAGTACTGAGCAGATATGGTACCAGTGGGAAGCATGAAGTACTGAGCAGATATGGGACCAGTGTGAAGCATGAAGTACTGAGCAATATGGCACCAGTGTGAAGCGTGAAGTACTGAGCAGATATGGCACCAGTGTGAAGCATGAAGTACTGAGCAGATATGGCACCAGTGTGAAGCATGAAGTACTGAGCAATATGGCACCAGTGTGAAGTATGAAGTACTGAGCAGATATGGCACCAGTGTGAAGCATGAAGTAATGAGCAGATATGGCACCAGTGTGAAGCGTGAGGTACTGAGCAGATATGGCACCAGTGTGAAGCATGAAGTACTGAGCAGATATGGCACCAGTGTGAAGCATGAAGTACTGAGCAGATATGGCACCAGTGTGAAGCATGAAGTACTGAGCAGATATGGCACCAGTGTGAAGCATGAAGTACTGAGCAGATATGGCACCAGTGTGAAGCATGAAGTACTGAGCAGATATGGCACCAGTGTGAAGTATGAAGAGGTGATAAATTTCGCCTACTATGAAAGATGATGTTGCCATGACAATATTCTACTGAGAAGAGGAAAAGAGCTGTGTCTGACATCTTAATGGGGTGGTTAACTGGTAAGTCATTTTCACAATATCTACCGCATGACTCTCATGTTTTCCTAGAAGACATTACGAGTAAGGAAGGTCTGGGAGGCTCCCTAGCGGTCATCAGGGGTTGTGCATCATCCTAGTATTTATTAGGTCTGGCTGGCACGCTTCCACGTACTCAACTCTTACAAATATTCAACAACACAAACATTCAACAACTGTGATATTTGTTCTGTCCGTCAATTTTTTTTTCTCTCGCGCGCGGTTTCGATATTTAATGGGGATAGGTTAAATATGTAGTATTTTCAATTTGAAGAACTGTCAATTATACATGCCATGGCATAAGTGATTCTAACTAACAGCCATTTACATGACTATTTGGAGCAGATAAAATTTGCATAAAATTAGGTATCCACATTTTCTTTTTTCCTGGCATTTAACTCCCTTCCACATCACTAAACCTATGAAACTAATTACTTACAATCTTCATCTTCAACGCTTAGCCAAAACCAGTGCTCTTGAATATATACAGAAACTCCAGACTGACAATAACATACTGAGGCCCAAACTCCAGACTGACAATAACATACTATGGCCCAAACTCCAGACTGACAATAACACACTATGGCCCAAACTCCAGACTGACAATAACATACTATGGCCCAAACTCCAGACTGACAATAACACACTATGGCCCAAACTCGACTGACAATAACACACTATGGCCAAACTCCAGACTGACAATAACATACTTTGGCCCAAACTCCAGACTGACAATAACACACTATGGCCCAAACTCCAGACTGACAATAACACACTATGGCCCAAACTCCAGACTGACAATAACACACTATGGCCCAAACTCGACTGACAATAACACACTATGGCCAAACTCCAGACTGACAATAACATACTTTGGCCCAAACTCCAGACTGACAATAACACACTATGGCCAAACTCCAGACTGACAATAACATACTGAGGCCCAAACTCCAGACTGACAATAACACACTATGGCCCAAACTCCAGACTGACAATAACATACTATGGCCCAAACTCCAGACTGACAATAACACACTATGGTCCAAACTCCAGACTGACAATAACACACTATGGCCCAAACTCGACTGACAATAACACACTATGGCCAAACTCCAGACTGACAATAACATACTTTGGCCCAAACTCGAGACTGACAATAACACACTATGGCCCAAACTCCAGATTGACAATAACACACTATGGCCCAAACTCGACTGACAATAACATACTATGGCCCAAACTCGACTGACAATAACACACTATGGCCCAAACTCGACTGACAATAACATACTATGGCCAAACTCCAGACTGACAATAACACACTATGGCCCAAACTCGACTGACAATAACACACTATGGCCCAAACTCGACTGACAATAACATACTATGGCCAAACTCCAGACTGACAATAACATACTATGGCCCAAACTCCAGACTGACAATAACACACTATGGCCCAAACTCCAGACTGACAATAACACACTATGGCCCAAACTCGACTGACAATAACACACTATGGCCCAAACTCGACTGACAATAACATACTATGGCCAAACTCCAGACTGACAATAACACACTATGGCCCAAACTCCAGACTGACAATAACACACTATGGCCCAAACTCCAGACTGACAATAACACACTATGGCCCAAACTCGACTGACAATAACACACTATGGCCCAAACTCCAGACTGACAATAACATACTATGGCCCAAACTCCAGACTGACAATAACACACTATGGCCCAAACTCGACTGACAATAACACACTATGGCCCAAACTCCAGACTGACAATAACATACTATGGCCCAAACTCCAGACTGACAATAACACACTATGGCCCAAACTCCAGACTGACAATAACACACTATGGCCCAAACTCCAGACTGACAATAACACACTATGGCCCAAACTCGACTGACAATAACACACTATGGTCCAAACTCCAGACTGACAATAACACACTATGGCCCAAACTCCAGACTGACAATAACACACTATGGCCCAAACTCCAGACTGACAATAACATACTATGGCCCAAACTCCAGACTGACAATAACACACTATGGCCCAAACTCCAGACTGACAATAACGCACTATGGCCCAAACTCCAGACTGACAATAACGCACTATGGCCCAAACTCCAGACTGACAATAACACACTATGGCCCAAACTCCAGACTGACAATAACGCACTATGGCCCAAACTCCAGACTGACAATAACGCACTATGGCCCAAACTCCAGACTGACAATAACACACTATGGCCCAAACTCCAGACTGACAATAACGCACTATGGTCCGGTGCATCATTGGTACTGACGGTTGTCGAGAGTCTGCCGCTGGGAGGGCAGGCAGTGCTGCCATTGTGATGAAGCCCAATTGTAATAGATGAGAGAAAAATGTTAGAATAAACAAGTGAGCATCTACTGTACAAACTGAACTGTCCGCCATACTCATCGCTCTTGAGGTGGTAGTAATCACTGCCACAGACAGTGTAATTATCTCTGATTCTTTATCTTCACTTAACACCCGGAGATCAGAATGTAACATGCTGGTCCCTGAAGCCAGACACAAATACTCAGACATTATTGCTCAAGGGATTCAAATCAAATTATTATGGATTCCCTCTCATATAGGCCTCCGTGAGCATGACGAAGCTGATGACTTAGCCAAACTTGCACAGAGTAAACATGTTGAAAACAATGATGAGTTGTCAATCAAAACCCTCAAAACTGTGTTCAAAGTGGAACATAAGAGCGGACAATTCCGATAGGCTCATAGTAGAAACATTTTTCATGACAGTGAGATATGTAAAGTAAAACATGTGTATGGAGAAAGTAACAAGATCTGAAGATTACAAGATGTAATTGCTAACCTAAGGCCAAGGTATAAGGACGTTGGCGCATTGGCCTATCTAGAGATGCTAATGATGTGAACTGTGGCCAAAGATATGGACACAGACTAGACTACTGTGTCTTAGGGATAGACGTAAGCAAACACTGCAAAAGACGTCACAACACATTATTTAAACATTTGAATTTTTATTTATCCACTCTGTGAATCTAGTCAGTAAAACTTACTTACATGAAACTATGTAATGTATGTAGTAAAGCTTAAATAATGAATCAACTTTGTAACATCTTATGTAATATCAATCCACTGCGGTCTGACAAAGCCCCTTTGTGGCCTCTGTAATCCTTTTGCGCTACCGCTAACAGGATGAGCATGGGAGGCACAATAAATTTGCCGGGGACACCGGCACAAATCAATCGGAGTCTAAGCTAATCATTTTACAAGACTCAATTCAACTGGTCTTAAGAGAATGTTAGAGCAGACAATGTCCACATTTCTCCTCTCCGTCACCATCTACCTCTTGAGACAAGCACTGAACTCATGTTAGTATTACACAGAGCAATATCTAAATACGATTCATTTATTTATCTACCTAAAGACCCCTGACAACTGACTCCTCCACGTCCTTTAAAAGTCAGTCAGGCCCAAACAAACAAATCGCTCGCTAAACTATCTCCACAGACACTGACAAGTAATCTAACTTCCATTAAAGCGAGACTTGCAAACTCATGCGAGATCCGTAAAGTTCAGGAGACTGGGTCAGAGTCCGGCGGTGGAGGGAGGGTCGTTATCATCGCACGCCAGCCAGCGAGGCGGGAGCGTAGGGGGAAGTTATCGTACGTCAGACAACCGAGACGGCCAAGTACCAGGAGCCTGTTGAAGGACGCCTCAGCACACTTCCATTCCTCTCTCTCTCTCTCTCTCTCTCTCTCTCTCTCTCTCTCTCTCTCTCTCTCTCTCTCTCTCTCAAAGACTTTCAGTACCTCGGTAATGTGCGAGTACTTCATGGTGCAGGGAAGTTGGAATGAGACATGTGGTACGTGTGTAATTACTATTTGTTTACAAATGTGTGTCACGGGGAGAGAGTTTACACTCGCGTTGCCCAGTCTCTTAACCTTGTATAAACAAAACATACATCTTGTCTTTATCCCTACAGATGTATATATGTCTGTACGCGTAGTCCAGTGACTTAACCTTCTATCAATAACTTGGCATGTCAACTTCTGTATTACTGTATCTATTCATCACTTTACGTTCATCAAAATACATAGACCCATATTTTTTCCTCTGTAAGCATCCCTATCTCAATGTACCTCATCCATGTGCTTATCCAAAGCGTAGATATATCTTAGACACTCACAATGATCGTATGCTCTTTTATGATTAATTAACAACTATTATAACCTCCCAGTTCTGTAATATATGTACATCAACTGTGTGTGTTCATTGGAATGGCCACCTAAATCCAATAAACCGTTATTAATTCATCTATTTATCTATTTACATAAACACCAGCCTAAGTGTGTGTGTGTGTGTGTGTGTGTGTGTGTGTGTGTGTGTGTTTTATGGGGGAAATTTTACAATGGCGTTGTCCCGTCCCTTAACCTTCTGCATAGAAAATGGCTTAACCTTAGGTGTACACACAAACACACATCCCAGTTTCATCGACCAGCCCAAAGAGAATTAAAAACATCTGGGTTGCCTGTGAGCCAGCTTATTTGTGCTAGATTCGAACCCGGGTAACGCGAATCCCTGCACTACGTTCGTGTGTGTGTGTGTGTGTGTGTGTGTAAAATAGCATGTTTGTAGAGTACGGAGAATATTCTACACTCGCGGGGTTCCACCTCTTCAACTTAGACCATAAAACATATTCTATATTTGGTACTGTCAACCTTCACAATTTCATCACATCATTTCATCCAACCACAAACCTAATACAAAACATCTTGTCCATGATGCTTCATGCAAAGCTTCTTGTTAAGGTTTCTGGTTCCAGTTGCTGCATCCCACGAAGAACTACTGAGTCCCCAGTCCATGTAATCAAACTGGCCAAGAAAATTTAAGGTTATGATCAAGTCACCCTTCACTTTTCTCTCTTTAAGGTCGGACGGGCAAACTTATGGCTTCTAATATGTCCTGGTAAATCAACTCTCTTTGATGCCCTGGAATGAACCTTTTTAGTTAAGATCTGTGCTGAAGTGAAGTAATCAAACCTGAGTAAAAACTTAGTTTCAGTGTGTTGAACAGCTCTTTACCTTTATACTTACATGTGATTCTAATATTTTCAACCAAAGTCTCTGCCTCACGACCATTCTGGCGAGCATGATGAAGCTGTAACGACAGGCTGAGTACAATATCTACGCCATGTCTTTCTCAACACACTCGCAGCTTATTTCAAGCTGCATCACATTCGTACCGATGTCTTTTTCAATGCGTCTCATCTTATTACACCGTAAACTTTGCATTTACTTGAGTTTAATCACATCAACCATGTGTTACATGAAGGAAGTGTGCCTTGGTCCATTATACACTGATGCAATCATCAGTCATTACGTCATTCACGCCCTTGCCATTCTCCCTAAACACACTCAGGTACCGAAGGATTCCAATCCCACTGAGCAAGTCATATACAGGGGTCAAGAAGAGCAATAGTCTGGCGCCTTGTGGCACGCCACTGGTGGCCTCAATACATTTCGAGATGGCTCTTCTGACATGTGTCTTTAGTTCCCTTCCATTAACAGTTTTCTCTCCATAAACGTCTCTCATGTTTCTATATGAAGATCCAGTTCTTTACTGACCTCATACGCGGTAAACTGTCATAAGCTTTCTGGCGGTCCAAGAACGCGTAAAGCATCCTTCTACCCCCTATGGTCAGGTTTGTTACGCATGGCCTCCTTTCCCCAATTTCATATCCCTCATTCAAGTAGCTTGTCTTCCGCAAGTAATAATCAATTTGCTTACTGATTACCAGCTTTACAAACTACATTCGTCAGAGAGAGACTGGTTTATATTTCACTGCAATTTCTCGATAACCTTGCAATAAATGCTGAGCAAATTTAAACTTTTTGAAACTTTTTGAAATCAATGCTTAAAAAATTACGATTTGTTATTCTTGATTATATCTATAAATTAAGACCTTAAAATTACTAAGCAATGTACATAAGTATAAACATGATATTGAAAGAATTTCTTACACTTGCCTTCAATTGTCTGGTACTTTCCACGGAACAAAGTATTTTCCAATCGTCAATCTCAGTGCTTTCCTCTTAAAATCTTCAAAAATGAGTAAAGAGAAAGCTTATGTGTTCCCGTACACTCCCTCAGCACATCCCGTACCTGGATATCTTAATTCAGCTGGTCACCACACAGCCTTCGCTTCTGTAAAGCAAATAATTTGCATTCCGTTACATCTTTCTTCCTCCTGGTCATAACCTTCAAGGCACGTCGATAGACCCTTTCAGACTGACACTGGTCTTGACGGTGTGGAGACTCAGGTGTACTGTGTACAAAAGATCAAACTCCTACTATAAAGCTAGTGAGTCACGTGTGGCATCGGAACCGCATCTCCAGTACTTCTTTTCTTTCCCATCTTATGATCAATTTCAGTTACCACTTCCCAAAGTGTCATTTTTTTTTCTCTCGAGACACTTGAATGTTGCTGCACTCATTCTTGTATGTTACCATGCCCTATTCCTGTGCCGTCATGGCATTATGACTTGCGAACCCAATTCTCGAAATTTCTAGACACAGCCAACAAAGGTAACTACGTCTTTTGGTACACCGCAAGATATTCCACACATTTAATAATCTTCAGATACATAATACTAAGCCATGTTGTCATTTAGCTAGCCAGTGTTTTACCAATCTATAAATATCAGTGTAAAACTCTCATCAATAAACTTTGTCAAAAGTACTTGGGAAATCATATACAACAACATCAGATATTCAGTTTACATCCTAGTTACTGTAAAGTGTAATATTCCATGAAATCAGTTCAGCAAGATTCCCCTCCACCCCACTTGAAAAGCGTACTCTTCACGGTGGACCAGTGGAAGATCTGATCCATGTCTCTGTCTAGCCTTTAAACATCCCCTGCTGCCGTGATTTTCATAATAATTCAAGTGTCATGTTCAACGGGAAAGAGCGAAGAAAACGTCTTGCTTTACATCTACGTGTTGTGATCTCTTGGTTAAAAAGTTGTACATCCACCTCCCATATTTTCCAGTTATTTCCGTCTTTCGCATTTTATGTGCTATAACACTGTCGCATTCACTGACGACTTGGGCACAGCCTGTGCACCATAACGCACGAGCATTCTGCTCGTTCTCCACAGCCTAAAAAATCTTACCAAAGTGGTCACGCAACTCGGATCTTCCTACCCAGACAACCATGTTATCCTGGGCTACGGAGTTCACAACATTATGTAAATTCAGTCAGTTTACCTCTCATGACTCTCTCTCTCTCTCTCTCTCTCTCTCTCTCTCTCTCTCTCGATTTTATGCGGGATGTCAGTGCTGTGGGTCAGTTGCTTCCGCCTTCGTGTAGTGAGGCGATGTGAGTCAGTGTTACAACCTCGGGAATGATGCCACAATCTAGACTACTTCTCCTGAGAATATTTAGTGTTCGTGGAAGAGGCGTCGCGCACGTCTTCAGGAAGACTTGAGTTCCACGAGTCCGGCGGGCCTGGCCCAGGCTGAGCGTATGGTCATGTTCTAAATAGTCCTCTACAACTCCTGTGGTGAGGTGGTGGTATCCCCTACATGCAAAATTGGGGCATTACTGTTAAGGAAGAATTCTGCTGGGCCGTTTATCTTATGGCATATATATGGCATACACACACAATATATATATATATATATATATATATATATATATATATATATATATATATATATATATATATATATATACACCTGTAGCAGGTATGGAACACCAAGGAGACCATGTCATGAACATATTCCTCCTCTGTCTTGGTACTAGCCACTGTCTCCCATTGTGTCGCACACATATCAATAATTACATCCGGCCATTTTATTCGCTCATCATTCAAACTGAAATTGCTGCATATACTTCCATGGTTACGTGTGTTTTGTGCTGGAGGTGAAGCATCCAAACTTGTTCTTACTTCAATCAGGTTCTGGTCAGAGTACAAGGCGTCTGACATGCCAATGTCACCATTATTTGTACAGACTTTGATGAGTCCATGGTGTAATTTCTTCAGGTTAATTTTGTTATTTGTTGACTGGGAAAATTTATCATCCAATCTGAATAACTGTATGCACGAAGTGTTCTGCATTGTTGTTACTTTGTTCCTTCTTCACTAACGGAAGGGCTGAAACTTGTTGCCCACTGAAAAGCATGTTTTTATCGGGGGAGTAACGGACGACTTTGTTATGCTGTGGTTTCTCAATTACATTCACGGACGATTCTTAATACTTTTACGAAAAAGATACACGAAAAAGGAACAGGAGAGGTGCAAGTACAGTTCCTCGAGGGACTGAGCTTTTATCTTAGAGGCAAATATCGTGACCTGACAGTTAAGATGCAATAAATCCGTCTTCCCATTATAGAATTGATTATTATCTGTCTCATCTCATGAGCTATAACATCATGACCACATTACTCAAACGCTTCTGCAAAGTCGGCACATATGACCTCAACATTTGGTTCGTTCTCCAGCGGATGCGCCATCATACATACCCCAGTAATTATGGAACTGAGTGAGTGAGAGAGGTAAGATCTTCCCGTCCAGACACCTTATCATTCTCGGGTAGGCAGATCATGCGATTCCATAATGTGTATCGTTTTACATTTTAGGAAAGCTTTGTTTCCCCGACTGTGGTGGAGTGGGGAAGATGTGGATCACTTTCAAACTACCAGGGGCTGTGCCCGACTCGACATTATTTCCCCCCACCAGGATACTCTGTGCTCGTGACACAGGTATTTCAAACTTCTTTAAAGAGTTCCAGGAGTCAGATCCTGTGACGAGGTGGTGAGATCTGCGGTCTTAACGTTGGGAAATTAGTAATTAGGACGAAGTTGCTCTGATCTTATTTCTAAGACGATCGTTGGTTTACTGAATAACGATTCAAATTCCTTTTTGTCAGTATTTCAATCATGACCTAGGATCAATCTGTGAATCTGCTCTCATTTGAGTCATGATTTCCATTTTACACATGACTAAAAGTATATTGAGTTCATTACCATTACATATACGGTTCTTTATTCATTCTTCCTGTATCTCGTATGACACTGGGTGTTCATGGTGCATGTTCGTCAATAGTTTGAGTGGCTGTCTTTCCCCTGCTGGAAGGTCTGTAATTCGCTTAAAGTCTCGCCTGTTGCGAGCGATCTTCTCCGTCGTCCTAATCTACAACATAACGCATTCTTCTCACAGGTATAATATGTCTGCTGTTTGCAAGTTTGAGTAGTCTTGAGGGCATGCATACGAAACACTCCTCCGGGGTTTTGCTATGCAGCGGGGTTTCCCACTGGCCACGAAGGACCCTTTACTGCCGCTCTCGCACCAGAGAGAGAGAGAGAGAGAGAGAGAGAGAGAGAGAGAGAGAGAGAGAGAGAGAGAGAGAGAGACCTACTTACACGCCGTACGAGATTTTGCCACAATGGCAGGACTAGCACTAAACTACCTCTTATGCTTGGTGCATAAAACTACTTTTCGTCTCGGCAGTTGCGCAGATATCATTTCTGGGCTGACCTGGCACAGATGTCAAGTTTTAAACGTTTCCGTCGGTGTTCCTTGCATGTTACGAGTTTCCCGAGATTAACATTGGGAACGAACGTTCGCGAAGCCTTCCAAGGTATTCGTATGTATCTATGCGATATCATTTTGTTATGTCCCGAGACACTTCTTGCTGACCGACTTCATTACAGCTTCCATGGCGGCGAGGAGCGTTCAGGCTCAATATGTCTCCAGCTTCAGTTTGTATCTCTCTAGTCCACATAGTTGTGGTTCTCTCAGCCTTGCATGGCAGTGCACGTGTTCCATCTCCTCGAAGTTACTCGTGAACACCTTCTCAGTTCACTCAAATTATTGCATAATTGCATGCCACACTGCAGTGGTGTTCCTAATTTACATACTTTAACCCTTTTCATCAACAGCTTCCATGAAAATTCTTCAGGATCATGAGAGAGAGAGAGAGAGAGAGAGAGAGAGAGAGAGAGAGAGAGGCGATGGGAGGGGGAGGTTACTACGGTAAAGAGAGAGAGAGAGAGAGAGAGAGAGAGAGAGAGAGAGAGAGAGAGAGAGAGAGAGAGAGAGAGAGAGAGAGAGGGGGGGGCGATGAGAGGGGGAGGGGTTACTACCGTAAACAGAGAGAGAGAGAGAGAGAGAGAGAGAGAGAGAGAGAGAGAGAGAGAGAGAGAGAGAGAGACAGCGAGCGAGAGAGAGAGCGAGAGAGAGCGAGAGAGAGAGAGAGAGAGAGAGAGAGGGGGGGGGGGCGATGAGAGGGGGAGGGGTTACTACCGTAAACAGAGAGAGAGAGAAGAGAGAGAGAGAGAGAGAGAGAGAGAGAGAGAGAGAGAGAGAGAGAGAGAGAGAGAGAGGCGATGGGAAGGGGAGGGGTTACTACGGTAAACAGAGAGAGAGAGAGAGAGAGAGAGAGAGAGAGAGAGAGAGAGAGAGAGAGAGAGAGAGAGAGAGGCGATGAGAGGGGTAGGGATTACTAAGGCATACACAAATATATCACACAATCACCATTCTCCCCACCACACACACACACACACACACACACACACACATAAGCAGACGCGCGCACGAATACAAAGACGCACTGTCACACTCACGCGACCCGCTTGTGTTAAAGCAGCTGGGTCGGTAGCTAGGTGGGTCAAACGTAATCACCCTGAGAGTAGTTTCTACCCGACGGCTCACCCAGCACCCTGCCAGCCGCCGGCTTTGGCTGGGAGAAGAATCACCACTAGCCACTCACCCGTCTGCCTGCCCTGCCAGACATACGAAAAATCGCCCGCCACCCGTACAACAACTTCATGAACGCGCTGGCATCGCCACCAACATTCCTCCCTCCACCAACTAAACTTATCTCGGGGGCGCTACCTACCACGCAACTGTTGCTCCACAACCAGGAAGTTATAACTTTACCTTCTAACACAACCAGGAAGTTATAATTTTGCGTTCTAACGCCTGCATAACGCACATCTAAGAAGACAAACGACACTACATAGCAATAACGTCAACTATGACGATATATAAAGCGGCAGGATTATTTTGCTACTGGCCAGAGGTGAACCTTCTAAGCTCAAAGCAATGCTATCTTATACAGAGATAAACGAAGTGCAACACACACTCAAACGCGGGTGAGACAGAGCTTTCTCGTTAAGGTCCCCACGCAGGTCATACAACCACTCAATACACCAGGTTCCAACGGTATTAACTCGCTCATCAGACTACAGTTGGCACGACGCAAAAACGACGCGCTTCTGTTCCTGGCAACTGCTCATGTAGAACAACTGCTGATGTATAACAAGTCTGTACTGCTGTTGACAACTAACCTAAGACGTGTATATACAGTGAGAACTGTTGACGTAGTGAAACGTGGCCTCTACTACAATGAAAACTGCTGATGTAAGGAAAGGGGGTTCTACACTGAAAACGGCGGACGTATGGAAAAGTGGTTCTACAACAATGAAAACTACCAGCGTACACTGATTCTAGTGCAGTGAAAACTGCTCATATAAGAAAATGTGGCTGTACAACAGTGAAAACTGTTGACGTAAAGAAACGTAGTTCTACAGTGACAACTGCTGACAAGAAAAATTGATTCTATTGCAGTGAAAACTGATGATGTAAAGAAATGTGGTTCTACAGTGAAAACTTCTGACTAAACAACTGGTTCTAAAGCAGTTACAACTTGACAAGAGGAAACGTGGTTCTACTGCAGTGATGACTGTTGACGTAAGGGACCGTGGTTCTACTACAGTGAAAACCGGTGCCGTGAAGACATACTTATTTGATGAATACCTGGTGAAGTCTTCGGGGGTCTCCATACCCACAGCCAGAGTTGGGCCCAGGCTGCTGGATTGGGTTGCTCGTCTACTCCTAATGACAACTGTTGACATGGGGAGACGTCCCTCTACTATAAAGATAACTGTCTGTTGATGTGGGGAGACGTCCTTCTACTATAAAGACAACTGTTCCACGTGGTGAGACGTCTTTCTAATATAATGAAAACTGTTGACGTGGGTAAACGTGCTTCTACTAAAGTGACAACTGTTGACGTGGGGAGACGTCCCTCTACTATAAAGATAACTGTCTGTTGACGTGGGGAGACGCCCCTGTACTATGACAACTGTTGACGTGGGGAGACGCCCCTGTACTATGACAACTGTTGACGTGGGGAGACGCCCCTGTACTATGACAACTGTTGACGTGGGGAGACGCCCCTGTACTATGACAACTGTTGACGTGGGGAGACGCCCCTGTACTATGACTACTGTTGACGTGGGGAGACGCCCCTGTACTATGACAACTGTTGACGTGGGGAGACGCCCCTGTACTATGACAACTGTTGACGTGGGGAGACGCCCCTGTACTATGACAACTGTTGACGTGGGGAGACGCCCCTGTACTATGACAACTGTTGACGTGATACAACAATGTTAAAGATGACTTATGACACGCGGTGTAACCACTTGCATGCAGAGTCCGGAGGAGGAAAGATGATAACACACACACACACACACACACACAAGGCTGGGTGGAATGTCTGGATCCGGACTGTCAAGACAGCACATGATATTCTACCACTTAAATGGCTTTTTAAGAAGCTCCGTTACCACGTAGAAATTTGGGAGACTGTTTCCATGGAGAGAAGTTTGTCCTAATGGTACAGAACAAAGGACGCATGTCGGAGTAACTTTCTCCAAATGGGTCGAGATCACCAACGGAAGGCCGCAGAGTTCTGCTCCACGACCACGGCTGGCTTGAAGGTATGGACTCCTAGTTGACCATGTTTCCCAATGATACTAAGATCATGAGGGAACTGTTAAGCATGGAAGACTGAATCAAGTTACAAGTGGTCCTAAACAGACTCTAAAGCGAACCTGACACTTGGCTGATGAAGTTCAACCCCCAAGCATCTGTGAAGAAATGAAGATCGGACAGAGTGAGACGGAAGGTCACAAGTTGCGGAAATCTGAGAGAGAGAGAGAGAGAGAGAGAGAGAGAGAGAGAGAGAGAGAGAGAGAGAGAGAGAGAGAGAGAGCGTAGTCACTGCCCATAAGCTATAGCAAGAGTCGTACGTTATGAAAACAGTTGGGGAGACCAAATGAGTGCATTCCAGTTCGTGGTTATGGAAATATGCAACAAGCCGTTCACATTTTACGAAAAGGCGAACACTAGAATATGTTTGTTATGTTTGGTCACACAACCTAAAAGAAGTACAAATAGCTAATACAGAAGATCCAGAGGAGAGCAAGATGGTTCCAGAATTAAGGTAAAACACAAAGAAAGAAAAATAGTCCTATATTTCTCCACTATAAGCGAGAGAAGAGAGCAATGACTTGATTACAACAATTCTTAAAACAGGCTGATGTATGATACTGACGGTGAAACGTCTTCGATAGATGTAGGGATAGAACAAAGTGATGAATAAGAAACTCTTGTTAACGATTGAAAGTGCTTTAATAGTATACTACAGTCACCTTATGCGAAATTGGCCCAGAAGCCACGCCCTTCTTCCATAGATAAGGAAATTGATTGGTTCTTAAAGTTTGTGTCGCTATCCATTTATTCATACCAAGTGTGTTCACAGTTTACAATCTGGCCTGTTCTGTAAAATAATGTTAAAAATAGGAAACAAAAAATCAAACGGTTTTAAGACATTAGCACTTTAGACAGGATATTAAAAATATTAAACATGTATCTCAAACGATCGAAGTCAAGGACAACATCGTTTTCGAATGAAGTCTACTCATCATTTCTTTTTGTAGCAAATATAAACTAAACAGGAACAAATGACACCAAACATAGAGCACAATTGGCAGTAAACTACGGTTTGTATAGGCTAGATATATCCCATATCATTATAAAACTGATTAGACTACATATAGACCGTACGTGGAAGGGGAGGTAAAATGTTCAGAGGAACAGCCACACTGACGGAGTGATCAGCTGATACTGACAGCGCACCACAAGCTACTTGGCTGGGTCCACAGCGTTGCCACTTCTAGACTTTTCTGCTGCTAATATAAATGTTCGGTGCTTGTAAGTAATATATGATGAATTGCTACCGTGTGTGTTTTATACATAATAATAATAATAATAATAATAATAATAATAATAATAATAATAAGCATCGTGAAGTCTAATTCCCAAGAATTCTTCCCCCCCCCCCTCCCCTCTACAGTAAAAGGGGGGAAATATGGAAATTTGACAGTGCTATATAATCGTATTTCCAATGCTAGTACCGAAGAACGTGCATGATGAGTATTAAAACGCTAAAGCCCTTAGTAGCATGTCACAACGCAACATTTAAAATGAGAGATACCAAGGTAGTTGAGAAATTCAACACCTCATTTCGGCTACAATCCCCCATAATACATATCTATAAGTAACCATAAATCACATGACCATTATACCACAGGTTACCATGAGTTCTGAAGTGGTGTTATTCTGTGACACCATAAGGGCTACAACCTTCACAGTTTGTCATAGACTTGGACCTTCACGGCTTCAACGGTATAGGGTGTTCTTATGTCACTCGGAGAATGTGGGTGTGATCAAAGTGGCAGCAGACAAGGGCACCCATCCAGACGGTCGCCAGACCCAACGTTACTTAACATCACTTATCTACAATCAGTGACTCATCCCATGATCCAAGTTCACAATATTTACATAAACTGTCATTACCTTATTCATCATTGTCAGATTCACTGGTCATCGTAAAAGTTTATCAAAACATTTTCTGTAACATGATCAAATGGTCTGTCTTTCCTTCTATATTCATCTTCCACTAGTCTTGTGTGACGTATACATTTCTTCCAGTCTTCTGCAGTGATCTTCAACGAATATAGTTATATAGTATTTCACAGTATTCTTTAATGCAGGTTTAACGATACTAGCATTGGAAACACGATTATATAACCCCATGTCAAATTTCCATATTTCCCCTCCTATACAGTAACAGTAGGCTATATAATATTGGGTGTTGAAAAAATTCTTGGGAATTATACTTGAAGATGCTTATCATCAATGTGCATAAAACACACACGGTAGCAATTCATCATATATTGCTTACAAACATCGAACATTTATATTATCAGCTGAAGAAAACTAGAAGTGGCAACGCTGTGGACCCAGCCAAGTAGCTTGTGGTGCGCTGTCAGTATCAGCTGATCACTCCGTCAGTGTGGCTGTTCCTCTGAACATTTTGCCTCCCCCTCCACGTACGGTCTATCTATAGTCTAATCAGTTATATAATGATATGGGATATATCTAGCCTATACAAACTGTAGTTTACAGCCAATTGTGCTGTATGTTTGGTGTTTATATTTGCTACAATAAAGAAATAATGATCAGACTTCACTCGAAAACGATGTTATCCTTGACTTCGATCGTTTGAGATACGTTTAAAATCCCCTCTAAAGAGCAATACCTTAAAATCACTTTAATCTTTATGTTCCCAATTCTTAGTATCATCATACAGAACAGGTCTAATTATAAACTGTGAACACAGTGTGAATAAATGGATAGCGACACTAACAATCCATCTGAACCAATCAGTTCCCCTATCTATGGAATGGAGCGTGGCTTCTGGCCCAATTTAGCATGTGACTAGAGGGAGTACCCGTCTTTTGGACGAGTGAAACAACTCCCCTCAACCCTTGTTATCGTCCTCATGCCCCTTCTTGACCTTACTCAGGTTAACCTGTATCACTGTGATAAGTTTAATGACTGACTGACCAAAAAATGAGAAATTCTCGGGAACAAATAGATACACATTAGCAGGAGCGTGTTACCCACCACCCCCTCCCATGTTCATCTCATGCTGTATCTCTGGGTAAAGTTACGAGACGATAAGTCAAGAAATGTGGAAAGCTATTAGAAAAAGATCCACGGTAGATGAATGGTTAAAATGAATTACCCTCCAAAATATCCGGCCGTATCACGTGTATCAAGGGGACCATTCGTCGAGCCCTCTGGGGACTTGACCCCTACAACCCAGGCTGGGCCCAGGCTGCTGGGTTGGGTTGTTGGTCCTCAGGCCCATCGAGTCCCCCACATCCTACCTGGTCTGGTACACTTTGTAGGTACTTGTCCAGTACACTCTTGAACTTCACCATGCATCCCATGCTGTTTCAGATGGCAGATGGCAAGGTGGTGAAGAGTCTTGGGTGACCCAGATGTTTAAGGTATTCTGTCTTTTCGTGCATATGGCACCTATGGATTTGAGGTGGTAACTCAGTCTTCCATGCCTGTCGTGCCAGAAGGATGTTATTTCCATAAGTTAAGTTGGGAACCATAATATACCTTCAAGAATTTTCCAGGTACAGATGATGATACGCCTCTCCCGTCTGCACAGGTTCAACTTTATTTCAGTCGTTCCCAGTAATTCAACTCCTCTACCACGTCATGGGCAGTGAAAGACTTCTGGACACTTTCTAAATACGCAATTTCGCCCGCCTAGTAGGGTGATGCGAGAACACAACAACATTCAATTCGCGAGAGAATTAGCACCTTGACTATCATGACTGGTCTTCTTCCATTGTCTTGCAGGTCCACAAGAGCCAGCCTGCCATCGTTCTGCGTGAGGCAACCCTCGTTTGTTGTGTTGGCTGAAGGTTAAACGTTGTCACTACAACGTTTATGATCCCGGCCGTGTTGGTGTGTAACAGTGTGTTTTCTCTGATTTCTTCGTTTGCCCCATATATCGTTGGGATTGATATCTTTCTTGAAAAGCATGTTGTTCTGGTTGCTCGGGTATAGATTTCGTTGATGTAGCCCTTTGTAGCCTTTCAGCACATTTACTGATGTGATCATACTTATTATTGTATGACCTGTAAAGAATGATATGGAACTGTGGCTCGTGTTTGTGTCAATGTCAGATAAAAAGAATGAGGATCAAGAGGGATGCAAAGTAAAGTACCTGTGGAGACCCAGATTTTTACTATGGGGGCGGACGGGCATGTAAGCGCTGCGCTCTTATTGTTGTAACGCGATGTTGGGGCGTGCAGCTGTACTAGTCTTGGTCTGTGTTTTGGTTGTTGTTCTTTGATAGCAGTTAAGAGCTTTGGCGATGCGTAAGCGTCTTGTGTCTTCTTCACGGCGTAGTATCCTTGTAGATTTAACAACCGTCTCTGGTCTGGGGGCTGTGTTGTGCTTCTTGGTGACATGATGGAACCTTCTTGTTGGCGTAGGTAGGTGTCTTCTGGACACAGCGCAGGTTGTGCTGTCCACGTTGATCACGGTGGAGGGGAGCTCACAGTCTCCTTGTTGATATTTCATTTCATAAACTACGTTGGATTCTTGCAACGTGTATTGTTTACTGTACAGCTGGTTGCTCATGATGAGGTTGCTTGTTCTTTTGTTTCTGTAGATGACTAGTTGACTTTATTGTCTCGTGTTGTGTGGTTGATGTTTCTGGAGACGATGTCTCGCAGTACACGTTCAGCTGTCTTGTGAAAAAAAAAATATATATATATATATATATATATATATATATATATATATATATATATATCGTAAAGGATCACAATTTTGAGCGTGATCAAGTATATTCCTATGAGTCCACGGGGAAAATGAAACACGATAAGTTCTCAACAGAACTTTCGTGTAATAATCATTATTACTCATCTCAACATGACCAGTTAAATTATCATCATTTCAATCTATGTTCCTTAGGGCATTACGTATTTGCAGTCCAGGGTTTATTGATGTTGAGTTTGAGAAGATATATTCTATTGGATCTAAGTTAAAGTACCCTAGATCTTTCATCAATGAATCCCTTAAGTTAGCAAAGAAATCATTTTATAGAGTTGAGCCCAAACCTCCGACTGACATCAAGAATCTTTTAGTCCTCCCTTTTAATAATAATAATTTTACTTTACTTCCCATGTTGCTTAAATCCTTTAATGTAAATGCTTGCCGTCAGCAACAATAATATTATAAGGAATATCTTAATCAGGAACTCGCCAGAAAATTCTCCTGGGTGCATCGATAAAGTGCCATGTAGAAATTGTGATAAGTTTTATGTTGGGCAGACTGGTAAGGATCTTTCTGTTACACTTAAGCAGCATAAATATAAGAACAGGACAAGAATCAAACGCCTTGTTCAATCACGTTAAAAACTACGATCATTGTACTGACTGGTGTAATGCCATCTCAGTTATTAACTCTAACTCCAGTACCACGAGAAATATCATTAAATCTTTCATTATTAAATACACAAAGAATTATAACCTTAATATTAGTGGTCTATACAAATTGGATAACTTTATTGTTAAAATCTGTAAACAATTCCCCTTACTGTCCACATAATAAGTTTATGATACGCTCGCTGTCTGTCTTGGACAATTACGTGTATATCAGTTGACTTATATTTCTTTCTTGTATCTCCCCTGATGATGTGATTATTACACGAAAGTGCACTTGGGAACTTCTCGTGTTTCATTTTCCCCGTGGACTCATAGGAATATATATATATATATATATATATATATATATATATATATATATATATATATATATATATATATATATATCTTTTCTTTTAAACTATTCGCCATTTCCCGCGTTAGCGAGGTAGCGTTAGGAACAGAGGACTGGGCCTTTTTTGGAATATCCTCACCTGGCCCCCCTCTGTTCCTTCTTTTGGGAAAAAAAAACAAAAAACGAGAGGGGAGGATTTCCAGCCCCCCGCTCCCTCCCCTTTTAGTCGCCATCTACGACACGCAGGGAATACGTGGGAAGTATTCTTAATCCCCTATCCCCAGGGATATATATATATATATATATATATATATATATATATATATATATATATATATATATATATATATATATGAGAGAGAGTTGATGAGTGGAAAAAAAAGCACTTGGATGTGGTAAATGTAGACATGGAGAAATTTTAAAATTTGCATGACAGTAGAAAACGACTAGATGGGAAAGTAGAACCTCTTCCCCGTACATACCAAATAGGTAATAATACGCAAACATATCTTGTTTGTAATTACCCAAGGACGAATTTCTATGAAAGGGTCCTGGTGCTACCTAAAACCCTTTCAAAAGCGCCTGCAGCCTAAGGTTGCGCTACTTACAGTAGCAGGGAAATGTAGACTCTTTTGGAGTCAGAGGGTCGATTCTTTGACATGACTATTCCAAATGATAGCCCCGATATAGGTAACTTTTCACTCGCGGTGGAACCTTGAGCAGCTGGTGTCCGGTAATACACACACACACACACACACACACACACACGCGCGCGCGCGCGCATAAATATACTGTTTGATGAAGACCAAGTTTTCTGTTATTTTTTTCCAATAGTCAGCACATGTTTTGTTTCGTCAGATAAAGAGTGAGTTAAATGTCCTATATCAATTTTCACTTTATTCTTAAAAAAACACGAGAGGTTCTAGGCTCACTCAGAACTGGGCCCGTCTTCAGTCAGATAATCGTGATACACCACAATATAAAGAAGAAACCCGGAATAAATCACATCTTGAAATGGTACAAATGGGATGGGTGAGGTAGATGATATGCTGACCGGTGACCGTGTTCCATGAGGTGGTGGTGGGTAGGGGTCAAGTCGGTGGATCAAAGGTTAAGGGGGTCTGCCTGAGGTCTCCACACCTGGGAAAGTCCGGTGGAGATAGCGAGTGGGGGTCATATGGAGCGCGGTACACAACACCGTAGTCTTATATCGTCCATGTACTTTGATGATGTATGACGGGATTATATTCTCTTTTGTACAGGGTTTGTGTGATCTGTAGTCTTGTAGGGTCGGAGCAATGTTTCAGTATTATCGTATTCTCAGTAAGATGATGATGAGAGAGAGATTCTTGTTGTGCTCTTTCTGCATATTTACTTTAGGGTCTACGTTCTGAAGATGAACTGTTAAAAACATCGACTAAGTGATGTAGTGGCCACACCGATGTAGTTCGGAGTATGGATGTGTGTGTGTGTGTGTGTGTGTGTGTGTGTGTGTGTGTGTGTGTGTGTGTGTGTGTATTATACTTTGTCGCTGTCTCCCGCGTCAGAGAGATAGCACGAGGAAACAAACGAAAGAATGGCCCAACCCACCCACATACACAATGTATATACATAAACGCCCACACACGCACATATACATACCTATACATTTCAACGTATACATACATATATATACACAGACATATACATACATACACATGTACATAAATCATACTTCCTGCCTTTATTCATTCCCGTCGCCACCACGCCACACATGAAATGACACCCCTCCTCCCAACCGCACGCGAGGTATCGCTAGGAAAAGACAGCAAAGGCCACATTCGTTCACACTCAGTCTCTAGCTGTCATGTATAATGCACCGAAACCACAGCTCCCTTTCGACCTCCAGACCCCACAAAACTTTCCATGGTCTATCCCAGACGCTTCACATACATCTTATATATTGCACGGTCAACACAAATTGAAGTTTACAAAATTTGCTACGAAAAAGCTAATAATTTTACAGACCACCTATATTCATGTTACAAGTCTTTTCATCCTTAAGAAAAGCAGATTTAATGATATTTCTCTTGATCATGGGTGCAACACTTACAATGTCCTCCTCCAATACATTCTCAAGGGCAATGTCACACTTACATTTCAGTACACTGTCGCCTCTCCTTTGGCCTTGATAACCGCCTACAGACGTCTGGGCATGGAGAAGAAAGGTTCCTGAAGTATTCAAGGAGCGTGTTTTGGGGTCTATAATGAGGCGAACACTGACCAGGTGTTGTGAGCTCTGAGAGCCTGAAAATCTTATTTATACCCCATTCTTTTTTTCTTTTGGTATCCAAGAGAATTCGGGTTTTCTCCTCCTTGGAAAGGTAACAGCCAACCACCTTGAAGCACAAGTGAAATAAATACAGCGACCAAAGGCGAAGGAGGAGTAAAGAAAGAACATCCTTCCCTTAAGATAGTGTGACGTACACAATGGCGGGTTCCTAGTGCTAACATCGTTAGACATATTTGTCTCAGCAACCTAATGAACAATGATTCCAACCTAAGATCGTCATATTCTTGTACCCACAATAAACTTTAGCCATATAACGCCTTTGAAAATATATATATATATATATATATATATATATATATATATATATATATATATATATATATAGAGAGAGAGAGAGAGAGAGAGAGAGAGAGAGAGAGAGAGGGGGGGGGGGGGGTTGCGGACACTGTATCTGGAGCAGCATAACTTCAATCAATACAGTGGTCCTGTTCTTATACATTATATATGCTGTTTAAGGTTACCAGCAAGATTCTTAAGTCTTCTGCAACGTATTCAGTAAATGTAGAGCAGAATTATGAGTATTTTTTTCTATTACATTTTTTAATAGTATGGGTATTAATGAAGTCTATATTCACATCAAAGCTTTGAGTAAGTGGGGAACTAGGGTAAAATTATCACTACAAAGCAGGACTAAATGATTCCTGGTGTTATCAGGGGCTGAGATTAGCATGAAATTATTTCCCTGCCAAACACCTGATCATATTTCATCATTATTCTTCAAAGTTAAACAATCAATATTCTTATCGATGTTCCATTAGGCATTACATACAAGTAGTCCAGAATTCATGGATAAAGAGTTTGGTAATACCATAATAATTCAAGTTAAAGTATCCAAGATCTTTCGCATATAAATCTCTTTATTTGGCATATGAATTGTATTCATAAAGTTAACCCTAATCCTCCTCATGACAACAAGAATCACTTAGTTCTGCACTTGTGAGTGATGATTCTACCCTATTTCCCCCACTTACTCAAAGCCTTAAACATAGCCAGCCTCCAGCAATACCAATACTACGAAGAATATTCTAATCAAACATTCGTCAGAAATTCTGCGGACTAAGTTTACTGAATATCATTGAATCTTCACTTATAATACATACAAAGACTTGTAACATAAATATTAGTGGTCTCTATATAAACTGGATAGCTTGTCATAGGAAATATTTGTAGACAGCTTAATTTGTTTAGACCGTATGAAAATAAAACAAATAATAATAATAATAATAATAATAATAATATTCTTCTTTTTTATTATACTTTGTCGCTGTCTCCCGCGTTTGCGAGGTAGCGCAAGGAAACAGACGAAAGAAATGCCCCCCCCCCCCATACACATGTATATACATACGTCCACACACGCAAATATACATATCTACACAGCTTTCCATGGTTTACCCCAGACGCTTCACATGCCTTGATTCAATCCACTGACAGCACGTCAACCCCGGTATACCACATCGCTCCAATTCACTCTATTCCTTGCCCTCCTTTCACCCTCCTGCATGTTCAGGCCCCGATCACACAAAATCTTTTTCACTCCATCTTTCCACCTCCAATTTGGTCTCCCTCTTCTCCTCGTTCCCTCCACCTCCGACACATATATCCTCTTGGTCAATCTTTCCTCACTCACTCTCTCCATGTGCCATTTCTTTCGTCTGTTTCCTTGCGCTACCTCGCAAACGCGGGAGACAGCGACAAAGTATAATAAAATATATATATATATATATATATATATATATATATATATATATATATATATATATATATATATATATATATAATTTGTCGCTGTCTCCCAAGTTAGCGAGGTAGCGCAAGGAAACAGACGAAAGAATGGCCTAACCCACCACATACACATGTATATACATACACGTCCACACACGCACATATACATACCTATACATTTCAACGTATACAGACATATACATATATACACGGACATAAGTCATATTTGCTGCTTTTATTCATTCCCGCCGCCACCCCGCCACACATGAAATGACCCCCCCCCCCCCCCCAACCTCTCCTCGCGCGCGTGCGCACGAGAGGTTGCACTAGGAAAAGACAACAAAGGCCACATTCGTTCACACTCAGTCTCTAACTGTCATGTATAATGCACCGAAACCACAGCTCCCTTTCCACATCCAGGCCCCACAAACTTTCCATGGTTTATCCCAGACGCTTCACATCCCCTGGTTCAATCCATTGACAGCACGTCGACCCCGGTATACCACATCATTCAATTCACTCTATTCCATGCACAACTTTCACTCTCCTGCATGTTCTGGCCCCGATCGCTCAAATTCTTTTCACTTCGCGATGACACTTCAGTAGTTCATACAATTTTATTCAACATGCAAATTTTCTATACATGCGGCACATGTTTCGTGGAGACAATCCACGTCATCAGGTGCCAGTACTTAACAAATTTATTTAAATCCCAACATCACACTTGATTCCTGCTTGGTGTATAAAGACGGGTTGGACGGCGGGAATCAAGTGTGATGTGGGGGTTTACACACCTCTGTTAAATACTGGCACCTGATATGGTGGACTATCTCCGCGAAACATGTCGTGTCACATGTATAGTAAAATTACATGTTAAATAAAATTGCTTGAACTCCTACTTAAGTGCGAGTTCATCAAATGGCGTCCTAGCTACGTCACTTAGTTATATATCAGCTGACTTATATTTCATTCTTGTATTTCACCTGATGATGTGATTATTACACGAAAGTGCACTTGGGAACTTATCGTGTTTCATTTTCCCCGTGGACTCATAGGAATATATATATATATATATATATATATATATATATATATATATATATATATATATATATATATATACTATCCCTGGGGATAGGGGAGAAAGAATACTTCCCACGTATTCCCTGCGTGTCGTAGAAGGCGACTAAAAGGGGAGGGAGCGGGGGGCTGGAAATCCTCCCCTCTCGTTTTTTTTTGATTTTCCAAAAGAAGGAACAGAGAACGAGGCCAGGTGAGGATATTCCCTCAGAGGCCCAGTCCTCTGTTCTTAACGCTACCTTGCTAACGCGGGAAATGGCGAATAGTATGAAAGAAAGAAAAGAAAGATATATATATATATATATATATATATATATATATATATATATATATATATATATATATATATATTTTTTTTTTCCAAAAGACACTGCACGACATGGTTCGTGGTGACAATCAGCCTTATCATTTACATATTCATCAGGATTTTAAATACCAACACCAGCACGGAGGACTGTGCATCCTGTTATCGTCATGCCAAGGTACACACTGGCCTTATCGTTAATGGGAAAGCAGGGGGTGCCTTCTGGTCAAGGGGGGTTGTGTGGGGTTGGTTGGCCTGGCTAGCAAGAGGTGGGTCCAACTACTCTTCTTGTTATCGCGTCCTGATTATTCTTTCATAATGATATGATTGATAAAAGGATGCGCTTTAAAGGACTAGTTACAGTTCTAAGTGTTATCAATTCAGACATATTAAATGACGTTCCGGGTAGCATAATCAGATAAGGGGTACAAAATAACCAGGTTTTTCAGGTCTACAAGGTGCTCGTTTTCTTGGCGATGCTTAGCGACAGCATTCCTGTGGTCACCTCTGCATACTGAATGACTGTGCCAAGAGCATCTCTCAATCACTGTTCTCCCGGTCTGGCTAATGTATATATCTTTACATGCCTTACGTTTCACGGCGTAAACACTCTCAATTTTCTGATAATTTGGCCTACTTTTAATTAAGGTCTTACCGATAGTGTTACTATATTGGAAGGCAACATTAAAAGCACTGCTTTTAGTACCTGTCTTACATTAGCTAAGTTAGGAGAATAGGCCAACACGAAACATTTACATCTATCATCATTTTCCACATTTTTATTAGATGTTTCAAAAGTATTCCTAGCTTTCCAGTAAGCCTTATTCACAAACCACTCAGGGTAACATAACTACCTTTTAAAGGTACGTACGTCTTACATTATTAAATTCGTCTTCCAGATTTGAGGGGTCACATAACCGTGACACTAATACAAACATATAGACATAAATACAGACATTTCTACAGAATGATCACATCTGAAAAATAACGAATATGGCTTTTAGCGTTGGTAGGTTTCCTGTAGATCTTGAAGGACAAGTGATCAGATTCCCGAGTTATCAACACATCAAGGAACGGATATATGCCTTCTTTGTCCCGTTCAATCTTGATGATGGGGTGAATGTTATATAATTCATTAATGAAGACATCACAATCTTGGGAAGATGGTCTCTCAGGACCACACATCAACGTATCTAAACAAGATTTCTGGATGATTACTGACTGAAGTGTGAATTTCAGTTTGTAAGTATTCCATTAATAAGTTACCGAGAGCGGGACTACGGGAATTTCCCATGGCTAGACCAAGTCTCTGTTCATAAAAATCACTTTCAGCATCTTGGAAAACACTTTTTGTGTTCCCCCAGTGTATACGCCGGCATGGCGGTGACAGGATATACAAGCCTATGCGCTGGTGTTGGGATTTAAAAACTTTATGAACTGTTTGCACCTGATGAGGTAGATTTTCTCCGTTAAATATGTTGTGTAGTGCGTACTGAAAAATATACGTTACATAAAATTATCTGAATTACCGAATTCCAATTTTACCTTCATATATATCATCACAGACTAGTGATCATTATATCAACAAATACATAAATAAACATACACACACACACAAATATATATATATATATATATATATATATATATATATATATATATATATATATATATATATATAAATTGGAAAGGATCACAATTTTGCGCGTGATCAAGATATTCCTGAGTCCACGGGGAAAATGAAACACGAAAAGTTCCCAAGTGGACTTTCGTGTAATAATCACATCATCAGGGGAGACACTAGAGAGAAATATAACAGTCAGTTGATATACATCCTAGCTTCGTCTCTTTGTTTCATTTTCCCCGTGGACTCAGGAATATATATATATATATACATATATATATATATATATATATGGACTCAGGCATATATATATATATATATATATATATATATATATATATATATATATATATATATATATATATATATACATATATATATATACCACTAGACACCTCGAGAATCGAAACCGGGTCCTCAAGTGTGGCAAGACTCGATGTAAGCTACCTGGCTGTCACACTTGTGGATCTGGGTTCGATTCTCGAGGTGCCTTGTGGTAAATATTTTACATCAGATATTAAGTGTACAATACATTTATGATATATATATATATATATATATATATATATATATATATATATATATATATATATATATATATATAATCACCCGAGGACCTTTTCATAAGAGAGGGTCTCGTACAAGTTTCTAGAGGCTGCGCTAATTAAAGGAGCAAGAAAATCTGGACTCCTTGGGAGAGAGAAGTCCTTTGTTTGTACTGCCGGTGATAAAACGGCTGTCGGCTACTTTTCACTTACGGCGTAACCTCATGCAGGTGAAGTCCAGTTACATCTCTCACTGTGTGTGTGTGTGTGTGTGTGTGTGTGTGTCAAACATGAAACCTACAAGAGATGGAAGGGAAGAAACAACCAGGCCTTCGTCTCGTTCTCAAGTTATCATTCGGGCAAATCATTGTACACAGACACGGCTGAGTTATACAGAGCAGTGACGTGCTAACCACTGACCGCCTCACCTCACCATATTTTACTCACCGACTTCCCATTTGCTCACATCTCAACGGATTCATCCGCCAAGGTACCACTGTGATTGTTTCACTAAATACGTAAACATCAACGTGCTGTCAATGGGCTGAACCAGGGCATATGAGGCGGTTGGGGGAAACGATGGAAAGTTGTTTGTTGCCTAGGTATGGATAAGGGGCTATGGCTTCAGTGCATTACACATGTAAGCTAAGAATGGATGTGAACTAACAGGCATTTCTTTGTTCCTAGCGCTTTCTAGCTGAATAGGAAAATGGCGATATATATATATATATATATATATATATATATATATATATATATATATATATATATATATATATATCCCAAAACTGACACGTGACAAGCTTATATGAATTATGAACCATGATAGAAAAACACAGGCATAATCATGCTTCAGCACTTTCGTGCATTTGAACACATCTTCAGACACACAATACATACATGTACATCTAATCTAACGTGTGGGCAGAGAGATGAGCCTGTACTTTCACATCCTGGATAATACTGAGGCTCTGAGAGGGAACAGTCGATAGGGAGAGGTGAGGAACGGTCAGGCGAGACAGATTTCAGGTCGTCATGCGAGGTTGAGTGAGCCGTGGTAAGGCCCTGATATTAACATTGAAGAGTAGATTCTATGTATGTATGTATGCATGCATGTATATATATATATATATATATATATATATATATATATATATATATATATATATATATATATATATATATATATATATGGGTATGTTTGAAGGAATAGTGGTTCCAACAATGTTGTCTTTTCCTAGCGCTACCTCACACACATGAGGGGGGAGGGGGATGTTATTCCATGTGTGGCGAGGTGGCGATGGAAATGAATAAAGGCAGACAGTGTGAATTGTGTGCATGTGTATATAAGTATATGTCTGTGTGTGTATATATATGAGTACATTAAGATGTATGGGTATGTATATTTGCGTGTGGGGTCGTGTATGTATATACATGTGTATGGGGGTGGGTTGGGCCATTTCTTTCGTCTGTTTCCTTGCGCTACCTCGCAAACGCGGGAGACAGCGACAAAGCAAAATAAATAAAATAAAATAAAATAAATTAAATAAATATATATATATATATATATATATATATATATATATATATATATATATATATATATATAACACAGTCATGAAAAGTAAGAAGGTTAAGACCACACACACTTCAGGGAGTCGATTATATTTTCAAATCCAATAATCCAATACAATTTCCACTTCACAAGCTCTTCTCAGTGTTTGGAATGATAACAGGAACTGAGAGACCCAAGTTATATACACATACGAAATGTATCCCTGACACGACCTCCCCCGTTACCTGGCCTGTCATGACCCCTTGCCCTGCCTCGTGATTAATAACCCCATCCATTCTTCCTAACCTTGTAGGCAGTTTTGACATTTGTCTTTTATTACATTATAAATTTCTCTACTAAGAATTGTCTCTGTTGCATTAGAATTATGACAGTTTAAACGAGACTAGATTTGACACTTCTGCGTTGAACATAATCATTAGATTTAAAAACAATGTTACACTTGTTGAAATCCGCAATATGGTTCAAGTCCCATACATGCATGTAAACAGCACTTTGGTCGCTTCCTCTTCGCACATCTCGGATGTTCATAGGTTCGTTTGTTTATGTCTCCTCCCCTTTCTTCCTCATACTCATCATGACTACCCTTGCATGGTATAACCCTTGAATGGTATTACATATACCCCTCTGTCTTTATTGTTTGCTCTTTGCTTGCGCAGCCTTTATTGGGTTGGTATATTTAAACCTTCTATAGTGGTAAGCCAGTTACCAACAACAGTTATTAGAAGAGTGTTGTCCTTCCCTACACTGAACGAACGCCTGGAAGAGCTGAAAAAATGTTTAAATAAAACAACTCCATAAAGGCTGTTTCCATTAGCATTGCAATTGAGAAGGATTTGAATATGACTCCTTATTTCTCCGTAAAGTGTGGTATTAACCTTCCAAAAGAAGGAACACAGAAGGGGGTCAGGTGAGAATATTCCCTCAAAGGTCCAGTCCTCTGCTCTTAACGCTACCTCGCTAACGCGGGAAATGGCGAATAGTATGAAAGAAAGATATTCCTTTAAGTCCACGGGGAAAATGAAACACGGTAAGTTCCCAAGTGCACTTTTATGTAATAATCACATCATCAGGGGAGACAGAAAAGAGAAGTATAAGTCACTTAATATACAATGAAGAGACGTAGCTAGGACGCCGTTTGGTAAACATGCGATTGTCCAAGACAGACAACGAGCGTATCATATTCTTTACAATTCACCTTCTTGTCCACATAATAGTTTATGATACGCTCGTCTGTCTTGGACAATCGCATTTTTACCAAAAGGCGTCCTAGCTACGTCTCTTCGTTGTATATCAATTGACTATTATATTTCTTGTGTCTCCCCTGATGATGTGATTATAACACGAAAGTGCACTTGGGAACTTGTGTTTCATTTTCCTTGTGGACTCATGGGAATATACTTGATCACGCGCAAAATTGTGATCCTTTCCAGTATTTCCAATATATATATATATACATATATATATATATATATATATATATATATATATATATATATATATTTTTTTTTTTCTTTTTTTTTTTTTATACTTTGTCGCTGTCTCCCGCGTTTGCGAGGTAGCGCAAGGAAACAGACGAAAGAAATGGCCCAACCCCCCCCATACACATGTACATACACACGTCCACACACAGAAATATACATACCTACACAGCTTTCCATGGTTTACCCCAGACGCTTCACATGCCTTGATTCAATCCACTGACAGCACGTCAACCCCGGTATACCACATCGCTCCAATTCACTCTGTTCCTTGCCCTCCTTTCACCCTCCTGCATGTTCAGGCCCCGATCACACAAAATCTTTTTCACTCCATCTTTCCACCTCCAATTTGGTCTCCCTCTTCTCCTTGCTCCCTCCACCTCCGACACATATATCCTCTTGGTCAATCTTTCCTCACTCATCCTCTCCATGTGCCCAAACCACTTCAAAACACCCTCTTCTGCTCTCTCAACCACGCTCTTTTTATTTCCACACATCTCTCTTACCCTTACGTTACTCACTCGATCAAACCACCTCACACCACACATTGTCCTCAAACATCTCATTTCCAGCACATCCATCCTCCTGCGCACAACTCTATCCATAGCCCACGCCTCGCAACCATACAACATTGTTGGAACCACTATTCCTTCAAACATACCCATTTTTGCTTTCCGAGATAATGTTCTCGACTTCCACACATTCTTCAAGGCCCCCAGAATTTTCGCCCCCTCCCCCACCCTATGATCCACTTCCGCTTCCACGGTTCCATCCGCTGCCAGATCCACTCCCAGATATCTAAAACACTTCACTTCCTCCAGTTTTTCTCCATTCAAACTCACCTCCCAATTGACTTGACCCTCAACCCTACTGTACCTAATAACCTTGCTCTTATTCACATTTACTCTTAACTTTCTTCTTCCACACACTTTACCAAACTCAGTCACCAGCTTCTGCAGTTTCTCACATGAATCAGCCACCAGCGCTGTATCATCAGCGAACAACAACTGACTCACTTCCCAAGCTCTCTCATCCCCAACAGACTTCATACTTGCCCCTCTTTCCAAAACTCTTGCATTTACCTCCCTAACAACCCCATCCATAAACAAATTAAACAACCATGGAGACATCACACACCCCTGCCGCAAACCTACATTCACTGAGAACCAATCACTTTCCTCTCTTCCTACACGTACACATGCCTTACATCCTCGATAAAAACTTTTCACTGCTTCTAACAACTTTCCTCCCACACCATATATTCTTAATACCTTCCACAGAGCATCTCTATCAACTCTATCATATGCCTTCTCCAGATCCATAAATGCTACATACAAATCCATTTGCTTTTCTAAGTATTTCTCACATACATTCTTCAAAGCAAACACCTGATCCACACATTTTTTTTTTCTCTCTCTTTTATTTTGCTTTGTCGCACATATATATATATATATATATATATATATATATATATATATTTTTTTTTTTTTTTTTTTTCATACGATTCGCCATTTCCCGCATTTGCGAGGTAGCGTTAAGAACAGAGGACTGGGCCTTAGAGGGAAAATCCTCACCTGGCCCCCTTCTCTGTTCCATCTTTTGGAAAATTAAAAAAAAAAACGAGAGGGGAGGATTTCCAGCCACCCGCTCCCTCCCCTTTTAGTCGCCTTCTACGACACGCAGGGAATACGTGGGAAGTATTCTTTCTCCCCTATCCCCAGGGATATATATATATATATATTATATATATATATATATTATATATATATATATTATATAAAATCACATAATATGTGTGTGTGTGTGTGTGTGTGTGTGTGTGTGTGTGATGGCTGGTCTGCGGCAAGGGTGTGTGATTTATAATAGCTGTTTAATCTGTGTGTGAATGAAATGCTGAGGGAGGGCAATGCAGGGGTCTTGGAGGAAGGCGTTGGAGTGGTGTGTGTGTGTGTGTGTGTGTGTGTGTGTGTGTGTGTGTGTGTGTGTGTGTGTGTTTAAAGGTGAGTCCTTTGTTGTTTCATGATGTTACAGCACTAGTGGCAGATTCGACTAAGAAGCTAAACAAGTTGGCGTCTGAGTTTGGGAGTGTTTGAAAGAGAAAGTCGAGAGTAAAAGTGAATAAAAACAAGGTCATTAGGTTTAGCAGGGCAGATGAACAGGGTGGTTGGGGTTTTAGTGTGAATGGAGATAATCTGGAGGTGAAGTGTTTTTGATACTTGGGAGCAGACATGGCAGCGAACTGAGCCATGGAAGTGAAAGTGAGTTATGTGGGTGGGGGACGCATCAAGGTTCTGGGAGTACTGGAGAATGCATGGAAGAAGAGGTCGTTATTTGGGAGGAGGAGAACGGGTATGTTTTAGGTACAGCAGTCCCAACGATGTACGGGGAAGCGAGGATGTGCGGAGGACTGTGGATATGTTGGAAACATGTGAGGACAATATGTGCTGCCAGGAAAGTTGATCGACTATGTAATGGTACGATGAGAGAAAGGTGTGGTAATAAGAAAAGTATGGTGGAGGGAACTGAAGAGGGTGTGCTAAAATGGTGTCGACAAAAGGAGTGAATGTGTTCAGGGAGAGGAGGCTGACAAAGAGGACGTATGTCAGAAGTGGAGGGGACAAGGAGAAAGGGGATACCAAATTGAAACTGGAAGGATGGAGTAAAAAAAAATCTGAGTGTTCTGGGACTGCATTTGTAGAGTGTGAAAGGCGTGCATGGGATGGAGTTAACTGGAGCACTTTGGTATGCTGGAGGCGACGCGCTACCAATGAACTGAACCAGGCGATAAGTAAACAATGTAAAATTCTGCGGAGGGCCTAGTTGTGGCTAACGAACTCTGGTTTCCATGTATTACACATGACAACTTGAGGAAGGACATGAGGGAATGAGGCGCTTTCTTCCTCTGTTCTTGGCGCCACATCGCTACCATGAGAAACAGCGAGCAAAATGAAAGAAAATATATAAAAAAAAGTTAACTTTTCTCCTGAACTTCATTGTACATCATAGTGTGTAAACATAGTAGATCAACGGTACTACACTAAAAGTTTCATTATTTTCATGCATAAAAAATAGTTATTTTCAAATACATGCCTAACATTTCCTGGTTCCCCCTGATCAATGGTTCATTCATAAAATCCACTACATCATAGTTTTATTCATAATATAAAATGATTCAATATTTGTACAAAGTACAGGTAGAATCGACGAATAACCCACCGATACCGGTGGCCGATAATGAGACATCGGTACATCACTAGTTACACCTTTCCCGTCTGAACCCTAGACCTGTAGAGCCAAAATGAAGTCAGTCGTTTACATTAGCTGAGCTTCTTATGCATATTCATGCGGGCCAAGGAAGGACCTGTGCAGTACCGCCCGCCCTAACGGTCGTGTTGGTATAGTGCAGTAGTATATCTGATGGTGAGACTATCAACGCCTTGAAGACTCAACACTGATTCTTCTTGTTTTGAGGACCGTAAGATCCATTCTAACTGCCTCACTGAAGGAGGTGACTGTTGTTCTCTTGGGTTTCACTCCGTGGCCAGTCACAGTTAAACAGTCTCTGTATCTGTCCGTTACTGTGCATCGCATTTCATCTCTTTGCCCTTCCCATACAGGAGGAGTTGGAGCTTTTCCCACTCAAAACGTGGTTTGCGTGGCTCAGCGCAACACACTGTTTACTCGTATCTACGTCATCAAGTATCAGATAGGATAAAACAAACAAACAAACAAAAAAAAAAAAACGAAGCGAGTACATTTCCTTAGCAACTGAGAAAAAAAAAAATCGTGCCAACACTGGACATATTCTGGTTTATAAAATACGTGCGGTGCTCCGGTTGTTAAAAAGTTGTACATTCATCTACCAATTTGACAGATACATCCCGGTTTGATTATTTAGTTTGTCTAGTGCCATAACTAATGGTTATTCAACACAACAGAGCATAAAAAAGTCTGAAAAATTTAAATAATTTCCTTTACAAGTAAATAATATATTTCTTTCTTGAAAAACAATGTTAATTTTCATTGACATTACTGACTATAGTTTCTCCAATACTTTATCCCTTATATCATAACATGATTCAGACCAGACTCCGTGATTCCTGTATTTCTGGTACTCCGTTAGCATTAGGTATTTACTCTGTGTACAAATCCCCCCCAGCTCAAGCCAAATGCAAGTATGCGCGCGCACATGTCTATGTGTGTGTGTTTGTTTTTCTGTGGAGGGTGATACACAACTGCTCATAAAGGGAGAGTAAACTAGAGGAGCATGAGCATGCACAGGACTGGAGGAACCATAACAAGTGGTACATAAAGATGCTGCTTGGCCAACCCTAACCTCTGGCTCAATATGATGGGAGTCACAATCTCACTGTGATGTATCCCACCCACCTACCAATACCCATTTCAAGCCTCTTATAAACGTTTATTAAGAAGAAGAAAAAAAAAAAAGGAGCCTCTATTCCAACAGGGCGAAGTGCCGGTATTACAATAATAGCTGTTGAAACTGGCAGTTGGTGTATCTTTTGACAGCCAAATGTGAGCTATACAGATTTATCTCTATAGGACTGCTGATACAAGTAATGGTTCGAACCGCTGCACGCACATATCTGGCATCTGCGGACGCCACAGCCGTTTTATAACCAGATCAATAATTCAAAACTTCTTCTCGTAACTTGCATTACTCTTCGTAGCCTGTGACTCCCAACATTCTTGACTATTTCAAAACAAAACAATGAGGTCAAGAAAACACAAGGATCGTGCATGGGTGCATACAGCTTGGCCAAGCGAAGGAGGCAACGCACACGGAGGGTTGAGAGGCTTGAGTGTGTGAGACGTGGCGAGCAGCACGGTCAGGCGAGTGCTGGAGCGACGAGCTCCCACAGGGGGTGAGGGGGGGGAGCATAGTTGCCGACAACTGCTAGCCACTGCGTTAGTCCCATGACCGCTCTATCACCCAGGCAGGCATCGTCATTACGGCGCTATATTATACTTGTTACGCGGGCAACACCGACACCAGGAGTTTTATCTATGTCTGCTGTGGCGTGAAGCAATGCGTCTTGCACGTCAAGTGCGGCACGTTACAACAGGTCAGAGGGTTGTGCTTCTGGGTTGCATCCACTGCTAACTACCCATCACCGCATTTATTCCCATCTCAACACATGCCAGCAGTTACCATTAGGGCCGTCCATACTCAAGACGGCTCCTGCCTCCGCATAAAGTGATGCTGTGCAATCAAGTGGACAATGTGAGCCTAATTAAGAGCTTGTTATACGTCTGGGTTTCTTATGAGGGCGAACGCAAAAGCGAAAGTTGTTGGGGGTAAAAACCAGCGTACTACAGGTTGGTTCTCGACTACGTGTCAGACGCACAAAATATTCAAGAATTCCCTCAGCTGGTACCAGCACGTCTCACCTTACGTAAGTCTTACGGTCAGTCTGGAGGCTCGTCGTCACCTGCACAGCTCAGTCTGGCATCACAGCTGCTTCTTTTGCCCCACAACCACAAACTTGGCCATACATGTGCTTTTTCACTGCCTGACTCAACCAAGATATGAATAATGAGTAACAGCATTTATTCACAGGCAGTCACGGATATTTACACTATCATTCCCTATGTGAAAATGAAATATCTGGAAATGAGATAATATATGCCGACCCAACAACTTAGGGGACACAAAGGACACGTGTTGCATCCCTTGAGCACGAAGTCACAAGCCTGGGGTGTGACGACTTGACCCTGAACTTAAGGCCAGGCCATCACACGTGTGAGGGTCGTAACACTGGGCACAAAGGTTAAATTCAGCATCATGAGGTTATTGAGAGAGGACACTCGCAACACGAGTACCACCACCTTCACCTATCTTAGGTCGACAGAAGACGGACGGTCGTACTCCCTCAATATTACACAAGATGGGTTTCTCGTATTATAGTAAAACCAGTGGGATGAGACGTGGGGATCATCACAGCACTTCTGAAGTGGAAAGGAAAATTTATCTTATATGAAAGACTCTATGCCTGAACATACGTTTCTATGGACGACAGACTTGGAAAAAGGATACAAATTTATATAGTACGTGATTGGCTCCGGAAAACGAAAGCTAGCCTAATAATAACAGGTCGTAGCTGCTGGGAAAGACGTCATTAGCTCCAGTTCTGAAGTTCAGCGCAAGTGGGGAAGAAACGACTACACAGAAAACCAAAATTGTAGACGCATCTCTGGAGTCTATTATTTACGTAAGAGATACCAACCCCCAATCTCCCCACAGTCACCTAAAAGCAGATAATGATATTAAAAAACACAACTACGTGTTATCCATATATGACTTCCAACTTTAAGAAACCCAAGCTCCTCTTACAGGTTATCTCGCGGCAAAGAGGAAAGTCCCTTCTGAAGCACTGTTCAATAACGCAAGACCAGGTTATGACAAGACACGCACCCCCTCTTAACACTCTACAATGCCTCACGTACTCACTTCATCATATGTCCTCACACTTCATAGTACAGAACAGCTGCTGCAGTGGTCAACCGCACACTGTCCAGGAGCCGTCCTTGTATGGAAACAAAACTGAAAGTTTTCAGCCATCTTAGAGCTCAATTCCTGTATAATCAGTACGTTTATTAATGTAATAAATGCAACTGATTCATAGTTGTTACACCATGATAATCAACAATGATGGGAACCAGAACTAAGGAATTAGCTGGTGGTGATGTGCAACGGAAGAAAACACCTAAAACGCACATAACCAGATAAACAGGTACAGTAGACTAGGGCAGGTTAGCTGCAGATGGGGAGGAAAGGTTTGAGCCAAGCAGGACGGATGACTCAGGGATGACCAGCCAGTCAATGAGGGTGGGGAGTGAGGGGTGGCAGGGCAGGCAGCTTGTACCCGTCTAGCTATACTTAAATAGGTTTGCGGGGCGAGCTGAGCCTGGTCATAATAGCGCAGCAGGCAGGACGGCTGGCCTGGGGAGGGGTGAGCAGCTAGCACACGACTGAGAGTTGGCCCGGGGCGACCAACTACACCAGTAGGGGCTGACCCGAGTTGGCCCAGGGTGAGCAGCTACACTAATAAGGGCTTGCCCGGGGTTACTAGCTATACTAGTGAGGACTGGTCCGGGGTGACTAGCTATATCAGAACTAGCTCGGGGTGAACAGTTGCAATAGTGAGGACTGGTCTGCGGTGAGTGGCTACAGTAATGAATGGCCCGGGGTGACCAGCACCCACATCAACTAATAGCTACTCCAGTGAGGGGTGGCTCGGGGTGAACAAGTCTGGGGCGTTCAGCTACAGTAATGCCTGGCCCGGGGCTGACGGCTAGGCTGATGGTGGCTGTATAACTGCCATGATCCTAAGCATTGGGAGGGGGAGAACTGGTGAGCCACGCGCCATATTTGGCTTCCCTAAGAGGCCGCTGTGGCGGGGGTACTGGGAAAAACGTCACACAGGTATTTACCCCTTCCTGCTGGTCACACTACACACTAGTCAAAGGTATTCATCTTATTTTTTTTTATGTTACCCTTATCTTTACAGGAATAAACTATTGGAAGACTGCACTCTACATAACTACCATCTACCTAAGTTTATAGAAATCCTTCCCAAAGATGACAGACCTTCAGCAGCCTTAATGTTCCCACACAGCTGTCAATACCTTTAAGGGCGAACCCAGGTTCGTACCGCCGTGCTCAAGGGTTACGCTGTCGCTTAATGTTATGCCACGTTACTTTTCTTCTTAATTTCATCGACCAATTACATACACAAAAGCGTAAGCTTGTCATTCTTGGGTAATTTGCAACACAAGTTGTCAATACCTGTCCCCGGTTACGCTATCTCTCCGTCATGTAAGAGTGTTGCCAGTGACTGACCACAGGCAGTACACTACAACCATATATAAACTTCCAACATCTCTGAGAGTATACGCAAGATTCCACATTAATGGGAAGTAAGTAAATTCCTTGTGAAAAAGGTGTCTGACTGTAACAGCTGTTGCCATGTTCCCGTTTGGTGAGGGTTAAGGCAGGCACCTGCCACACCCGTACGTACTTCAACGTCTCAGCAACAGCAGTAGGCTAATATGCAACACGCGCCATCATATTTCAATATTCTAAACAAGGACGTCATGGCTCTGGACTGCAGCGTAAGCCAGCACACAAACACAAGCACAAACACACACACACACACTACGTCGTACAAAACAAACAAAATCCCCCTTGTAATTGGCTTGCTGTCCCAGTCAAACGCAGTGTCTACAGCAATGACAGAAACACACATCAACAATCACATGAACAGTGAAGTCCTAACGCCAAGTTACAACATATATAAATGCAACAGAAATGGAAGAAAACAAGGAAATGAACAGTACGGAAAATATAGTTTTAAACAACTATGGTCCTTAACTCCTAAACTGAAGTAGCAAATTTGCTTCTAGTCAAATCTAAGAATCAAAACTAGTAGTCCCATTAATCTATAAACCAAGAGCTGCAAAACGACAAGAATTACTGAACAAATATGGAATACAGAATATCGCCTTGACCTCAGGAGAAACAGTGCCACATATAACCTTCCAAAGGGGCTTTCATCCTATCACATACTACATGGAAGCAGGTGGCACACAATACCATAGTGGAGAATCCTACCGAAAGTAACAAGGACGAACAACTGCAAAATGAAACTACAGGTTAGAGTGTGCGAGAACATTTCCTTCAGTTACTAAATAACATAACCAGCCACAAGAAATAACACATAAAACATCTCCACAATTAATGTAGACCTAATCTGTTACTTTGTCATCTTAAATACACCTAGCTCAGACCACAACTTAACTGACGTCAAAACAAGAGTGTCTGCTAAACCGCCGAGACAAAACACACGCAACCCAGGGGATGAATTCAGCAATACTAGTGTTCACAGCAGCGGACAGGACGAGGTGTGTTCAGTAAGGCGTCAGCGACAAAGTGGGATCCCCTGCATGAGCACCTACATATCAGCTAAGAAGTACAAGTGGTCTAGACAACAACAACAAAACTATCTGTACAAAGGAGACGAAAACGAACTGCTGACCCCAACACGTCACAGTTCACCCTGTAAAGGAGGCAAAACTGTTACAACAAACTGATAACCATAGACCACCCGCTCAAAATCTCATGGGAAACACAAGAACAAAATAACTCCACTGGCGTATCTCGAATAGTAGAGGGTACATAAAATACGGATGACGGCCAAATGAGAGAGATACTTTACGATATGCATCAATGTGTCGTGGGCTAGTAACCCGGTAAAGATATACAACCCAACTAACTGTTGAAAGAACCGTATGTATGAAGCTATAACAACTATCTACAGTGATGCAACCCCGTTCAAAGTATGGACCACTGGATACTACTCCCCACCTTGGTGCACGTACCACGAAGGAGGCGAACATCCTGTGTCCCACAGCGAGGATTATACTGCGGTTTGAAACCTGCACGTCAACAAGATGGATTTCAACGGAGGAAGTTACAGAACAACAAACACGAGGGGCCCCAGTTCTGTGGAGTGGGTTGGTCAACAAGGCGAGAACGTCTTTCTGTCTGTTTGTCCACGAGACGTCCTCTGAAGCGTCCTCATCGTTGGGGACGCGACACAGCGGTGGTGTTGGTGTTTGTAAATGACGTAATGCTACGACAGCAGGACCACACTCGTCACAGACTAGACAATCTGTGTACAGCAGCGTTTTGTTTCCTCTTTAGTGTCCCCTCGACCATTGTGGGGAAGGGCGCGCCTCACATTTACGTCTTTCATGAGCATGCCAATTTTCAACAACCAATATAAATGCATTGTCCTCATTGTCCCCAGTCCTAAAGATTAGAAAAATGTTTTTCTGTTGACTTTAAAATTTTGAGGGCCAATTTTTTTTGCTTTAAATACCCCAACTGGAAATTTAATCTAACACATATTCAAGCCAACCTACACGACTGCATATAAGTGAGAAATGCTAGAATGTTTTTGAAGGGTTAGCCAGGTGCAAAAACAGCATTTTCAAGACATAAAGCCTAAAAAGCACAAACATGCTGGTGTCATGAACAACACTGGTATGAAGTCTCTACTTCCTCGAAGGAAAACGCCAGGGTGGTATGTGGGAGACAGCACGTCAGTAAGAAATGTGTCATCACAAACCAACACAACCAACCCTTCACCAGCTTATGTGGAAGACCAATACCATCGTCAACTCTGGGCAAGATGTCCTCTCATACATTGTGGAGAAATAACACTTGGCTCCCAAGAACACAAGGATTAATGGGCCATCACCTGTATGCTGTTATGTACACAAGGTGCCATACAATATATAATCAATCACCGGAAACCAATATATTGGTCATTACGACCTCAAGATACCAACAGCTCCCCATACATCCTTACTCACTTCATGACACGAGTAGGGAACAGGCAGAGGCAAATACCACCAACTGCCCACGCGGTTGATGTAGCAAAGGCTGCACACTTACAAACCTTTCATACTTCACTGTAGCAAGTTTGAAGAAAAGGATAACACCAGCTGTTGGCAGGCACCAAGCAAGTGTTCTGCTGCGGTGTGTGTGTGTCCTCTAACAAGCTGACAGCCGAAAAAGAAGGTAACCGCATGTCAGCTCTACGTGACCAGTACCACAGCAACTGAGGGTTGGGATCTCACACGGGAACTTCACCAAGAGACAGGAGGTTCTGCGGTCGCCAATTTTACGAGGAGCTTTCAAGGAAGCGGTCACCTGAGCTACGGTATGATAGCAATACGACGACCCCGAGCGACATTACCCCCTGCAACATGCGCAAGGATGGACGATACAGGGTGGACGACTGGTGGCAACCGTAACAATGAAGCCTCGTGCTGTATCTGTACTTACGAACTACATGATACATGGGTGTGAGAATGGCAATAAGACCTGCTGCTCATACAATACAGATGTCTTCATTCCCGGTCTGTCTCTGTGGAGCACGGACAGAGATATATTAACTATAGTAAAGTGAAACATTAAGGAAAGGAACACACGTGAGATACAATGAATAAAACCTCAAACGTGGCACAGTATTTCTTTTAACACGAAGTCGTCTGTTTGTTAATTATATACACCATAATTATTAGAACACTACAACATGCGTATGCCCACACAATGTCATGTTCCAAGGACAACGTCATTACTAACTTTATTCTAGATTTCACAACACAACGATGCCCCTCCAACATACAGAAACCTCTCAAATCAAGACAAACACCTGGAGCCGGTCATGGGATACGGACAGTACAGAAATCCAAGCCAGGGTGTCCAAAGAGTGGCAACAGCAACAGCATGAACCTCCCCCTCACTATTTCATCATGGTACTCGAGCAGCGCGTGATGTTGCGGCTCTAAAGGTGGATTTGTACGAGTCATTCTATGATAACACGTACTCCCATTATCTTGTGGACTATCAACAACATTAATATGAGATGTCAATATGTTTGTTTGCTTCTTGAGACAATGGGGCTATGTCAACAGCTACACTTCTCAGGATAATAAAGTCGGGCTCAAGGTCTTCCTTGAGAAGATCCTTAACGCCTGTCATACTGAAGTTTTCAATTTCTTTCTACACATCTTCCAAACGTTGATCCTGAGTCAGAACGCACAGGTATACACTCACTGGTCTCCCCAACCCCTCTCTCTCTCTCTGCTCTCAGTCTAATGGTGTGTGTGATGGTAAACTCAAATGCTTGGAGTCACTAAGGCCGTTATCTTGCGGGCTAACTGAACACCAGTTCACACCGACGACTTACCATCCCGTCTATCTCTTTACTGAGGGAAATCTGTCCATTGCTTTGAGTAATACCAGCATACACAGAGCTGTTTCCAATGTATACAATTATTCATACTGATGTTTACCTCTCTACAGTCGAATGAGATATTCGAACTCATGGACTTATCTAAAATTAATTCAAATAAAAAGGACTAACCAACGTAATAAACGAACCTCGGGTTGTCTAAATACTGTACATACGATGATATCTATGGAAGGGTGAAAGAAGATGAAAAAGAAGAAAAGGCATGAACGAAAACAGACGAGAGAAGCGAAATGAAGGAATCCAGAGGAGGGTGGACTGATGGTGAGCAGGTAGCGGGTTCCCCAGAATAACACACACGTCTGAGTCCGCCGTGGCGAAGCTGCACAGGGGCCGCTCACCCACCACCCACTCACTCCTATGATGCAGTAATATAAAGATGGGTACAGGTACCTGCTGTGTACCGGGGGCAATCCTCGAACGTTTTCTGCCCCCCACAGCAACAGCAGATTCCAAACTGATACGTTGGCTCGTTGGTCGATCAAGCTGTTGAAAGCCGCGGACCCGAGGCCCACACGTGACCACCTGGCTTGGTCAGGTACACTGTCCAAATATTTATCCTGAGCATTCTCCACTGTAAAGCACATAGTGTGTTAATGGTTCCATCACGACATAATGGTTACCATAAGAATAACACCACCATCGTAATATTGCCAAAATGTAAATATAATCACCTAACAACATAACAAATATGTTGAATAATCTTGGGCTCCGGATGTTCGTGGAAATATCATTGTGACAGGTAACATTTCAGTCTCTCCTGCCAACTGTGTCATGATGGGGACCATGCCCTCTCCCATTCTTCAAATGGACCTAGCTCGTCTGTGCTCCAGAGAGTACTGCCTTCAGTGCTTTTAGTCGTTCTCAGTTCCCTTGCAGCCTCAATACGGGACGTGGAAGGTCTCAGAACACTTTCTGGTTCTGCAATTTAACCTGCCCCGTGGGGGGGGGGGGGGGGGGGGTGTAACAGAGTACACAGCCGTATTCCATCTGTGACAGTGTTAACGCCTTGAAAAGCGTCCTCATTGCTTCCCCCTCGTCGTGACACTCAGGAAGATACATCCAACCAACTTCCATATTTGTAAGGGGCAACCGTTGCCTTCTTTGGTTGGTTCAATGTAAGATCATCCAAAATAACTTCATCCTTCACACTCTCCAATCGTGCTATGGCTGTGTCGCCCAGTATTCTGCAATGCTCTTGATTTCTTCAGTTACCCCATACGAGGGGAGGAGGAGGAGGAACTTATCCCCATTGAAATGCATCTTTCCGGTGATCGAGTGGAAGACTTTATGTCCGTCTGCAGCTTCTCAGTGTCTTACATAACGTGAGTTTCAGAATCAGTCAACTATCATATGCAACGGATGATATGAAGTGTGTCACGTGTCAAACAATGAGAAACAGAATGGGTGCAATTACAACTCCTTGTGGGAGTGCGCATCTTACTAGGGAAACACTTGAAACAGCCAGATATACAACATGCTGCGATCTGCTTGTAAAGTAAGTTGTATATGGTATCTATAGTCAGATTTAACAAGTTATTTCTGTCTAATACATTTTATGTGCTATGATATCGTGATCACTTTTATCAAATGTTTTTAATGAGTTTGTCTATACCATACAAGCAGTCTGTTCTCCAGCGCCTCTACATGTTCAAGAGCCCACACAAAAATCTCGCCACCCTCAAACCATGTTCTGAATTATGTCGCTCATTTGATTTCATAAAGTCAGTCAATCTTAACCTTAATGTGCGAGGTAAGGTCTACCGGTCGGCAGGTGTTTGGGACTGCTTTGCTTCCTCTTGAGTGGAAGGGAGAAGTGCGAGTCACTTTTAAATTCTCTGGGATGATGCCAAAATCCAGAATTTGTGTTCGTGAGAGAGGTATTTTGAGTGTCTTTAAAAAGAAGAGTTCCCCGAGTCTGGTCTAAGGGAATGTTCTCAATGAACACCTCGCAATCACATGGCGAGGTGGTGAAATCTGCGATGTGTAACACGGGAATTAATGTTTGGATGTTAGTTGGTTCATGTACAATTTAGGTGATTTTTGTCTCAAGCAACACCGATCAATACTGCTTTTTTTCATGCGTCACTCTACATCATTTGTGAGGATTATATATATCTAGTGTTACTTTCTTTAGTTTGTCCCGTTACTTGTAGACTGAGGGAGAAGTTACCACACGATCTGTACACTTCTTAATTCGAACTACTTCTGTTAGGATTTTTCTTCTGCATTTTTTATTCCTTCCTCCTTAATTGTGTAGGTTGAATTCCCCCCCCCCCCCCAAGTAACTTTAGGAACGGGTTTTGTAGGTGTTCAAGTTACGTTTCCTTATTTTTCTGTTTATTCTATAAAGTCTAGTGGCTCTGCATCTTGAGGTTTTGCTTTGCAAACTTAAAACAAACAGTTGTACATTATTTGAAAAATACTAGCTACTGTCATACGCAGTCAATCCTGACTAGCATTCCTTTAGCCCCTACTATATTTGGCTCAATTCATTTACCTCTGTTATCTGTTTTTAAACGACATTCACCAGCTCACACTTGGAGATAAGAACCTCTTCCTGGAAGCGAAAGACCTGTCACCGATGGGAGGAAGGCGTGCCAACAATGGCCAATTCACATAACTTCCTCTCTCTCTCTCTCTCTCTCTCTCTCTCTCTCTCTCTCTCTCTCTCTCTAAGTGGGAGGGTCCAGTCAAAGACAAAAGTCCACATCAAGGCCGGGCCTTAACTGAAATATGTAAATCATTATGAAAGTGAAAAAGAAGACACAAGGGAAAGTATTTACGAACTTTGGAGGAAGTGAAAAACCTCTTTAAAAATGTGCCATGTGCCAGGTCATAGTTATTGGGAAAGACAGAGAAAGTAGAGGGTTCCAAAGCTTTGAGGTGTAGGGAAAGAAGCAATCATCAAAACGGACCACCCTCACGTTGCCAATGGCTACACAGTAATCATGTGACACAGCACCCTGCCGTGGTCTAGCTATAGGTGGGGGACACACAAGCAGCTAGCTCTCAGAAGCAAAAACCAAAGTAATACTTATTGACGAGGGAAAGTGAACCAACACCAGGTGAAGTCTTCGGGGGTCTTCTACCCCTACAGCCCAGGCCGATCCCAGGCACTTACGAGTTGGATCATTGGTCGACCAAGCTGTTAGAAGCCACAGCCCACACAGCCTGGCTAGGCTGACACAATGTGTGACAAAGAGTCTTGAGCCCCTGTCGTTGTGCATATGGCACCTATGGATTTCAGAGATAGTATTTCACGGAGTATTCCATGCCTGTCGAGCCAGTAGAATGTTATTTCATTCATGACTACCCCAGGACAAATTACCATGAAAGTCCTGGTATTACCCAGGAGCTATCTACAGGCTTCTACAGTCCAAGACTGCGCTACTTGAAGCAGCAGGAAAAGGCAGACTCCTCTGGAAAGAGGAATTCTGTGACGAGACTGTACTCCTGATGATACAGCCTCGCCAAAGACTTTTCCCTCGCAGTGTAACCTCTTGCAGGCATAGCCCAATAACACTACCAATGTATCTGTTGTTTCTTGATTTATGGTGGCTCATTGATAGGGTTAACAAGTTGTGTATATATATATATATATATATATATATATATATATATATATATATATATATATATATATCTTTTCTTTCATACTATTCGCCATTTCCCGCGTTAGCGAGGTAGCGTAAGAACAGAGGACTGGGCCTTTGAGGGAGTATCCTCACCTGGCCCCCTTCTCTGCTCCATTTTGGAAATATATATATATATATATATATATATATATATATATATATATATATATATATATATATATACACACAGACACACACACAATTCTTTATGAAACTTACCAACCCCATCAACGAGCCATAGTAAATTAAGAAACATATCCAGACCAAGCTCTGGGGTAACAAACCAAGTCACCTTGATGTACGGTAAGGTAAGGTCCCTGACCGAGTTATGGGGTCAAAGACCATACAAACCATTGTAAAGTTTACATATATAAGGAACCGTAAGGTAAGGTCCGGCACCCAATTATAGGGGGTAGAAGTCCCATCAATCCATCACAAGTGTGCGTAATGTAAGGGTGGGTCCCAGACCGAGCTGTAGGGTACAAGTCCTGGGAAACCACTGTAAGGTGTATACCGTTCGTCAAGTACGGTCCTGCACCAAACTGAGGCGGCTGAAGTCCTCCAGGACCATCGTGAGGTATCCTACGGCCCGTAATGTTTGGGCCCACATCAAGTTCTGGGGTGTAACATCTCCAAAACCCTAAGTGACAGGAAGGTCCTTTAATGTTTCTAAGTTTAATAACTGACGCAGAAGCACACACAAACCAGTTTCAAATCATTATCTGCTACTGAAAAGATAAAAAGGAATCTCACATTCATTTATGGAGAAAAAATGCCGTGGTAATAAACACTATCATACTTTGAAAGAGCAGTAACAAAAGACCTTTGAATTAAGAATGTCCGAAGATCTTACCATCTGCAAGCATAACACAGCAACTGTTGCCTCTAAATAAAAGATGGCAGGTTCAATTCTAAGGACCATGAAGGAAGATACGATAGATACATTCTAAGGACCATGAAGGAAGATACGATAGATACATTCCAAGACGAGGCACTTCAAGTCATTAATATTCTCTCGACCAGAACATCGCTCAGTGCTAACGTCAACTTTAAGGGCAGGTAAATCTGCAGTCACAACCTGCATACAGATCTCTCATAACTTGCGGCGAAATACTCAATGCAATACAAAGACCAACAAACAACAGGCTTCTTTCGAGGCAATCTGCGATAGTAACAGAAAGTAGAAACTAAAAACTGATAACGCTGAGAGTAGAAAAGCAAATCAAAGATTTATGAGTACTAAAAAAGAAAAAAATTAAGAGTATCAGAAAATCAAAAAGTAGACTTAAGAGTATCAATCTTTAGAGTTGACTTTATCTTTCTAATATCTTCGTGTATCTTTTTCAAGGACGGAGTGTAGCAACCACAAGTCCCACATTTTGGTTGTAATTCAAAACCTGCGCCACCTTTTACAATACTACAAACTGGACTTCAAGGCCGTTTTGAGACCATTAAAGGCCATTCCAACTTTACTTAACAGTTATTTCCAACGAAATATGAAATAAAAAATTACATTTATTATGACAGAAGAAAAGTCGCTAGCAATCGATATATTACAATATCATAAAAACTGGGCAACAATGCGAGGCCACACGAATGGGCATTTCTCAAAATCCTTCGTCTGCGGTTTCCTTTTGTTTCAAACAAAAAGTGGTAAGATTTTTTTTTTTTACCAAGTGGACTTCAAAATCAGGGCATGGGTTTAAGCTATCATAAAATGGCCTTGAAGGCCATTTTGAGGCCATCAAAGGCTATCCAGCTTTATCATTTTAGCTTAGATCACTACACGCATTCAAATCAAAACAAACAAAGCGGACTCAAGTTACGACGACGCTACCTCAGGATCAGAGCAGGATCCATCGGCACCAGCAGATACATCCTGGTCTTAAAGGATACTTTTCAAGGTGGAGAGTCACTACGGTTTCGAAGTGCTCATTCACCTTAAAAGTGACCACACATTTCAATCTGTCAACAGTCAGCAGTGCAAGTCATTTGGGGGGAATAAATAATCTCCCGTGCAGCGCAGACCAACACTACACTGCCAAGTGTAAGATAACTACAAAGATGCGAGGAAGTCGAGGAAAGGCAGCGTAGGTTAAGTTGACTCTCAAACGCATGCATGAGGCACGGGCTTCCTTTTCAACCACTTCAACTTTAAATCATTCCCTATATTTACAATGCCGTTCATGACAATGTGAAGTAATTTGCCTTGAACTCAAAGAGTAAAACAACTTCCTAAGACTTTGCTGTATCTATTATCATGAGCGACATCACACTCATCTAACCTTCAACTGGTGATCACAGGAGGGATGGCAAAGCATTTCATAACCATGAACGTTTCATGTATGATCTTAACAAGGTATGTTAAGGACACCCTAAACGGCTCTCATAAGAGTCTGTTTCTGCCTGGGAATCATCTTAAATGACCCGCCGCTCTACTCTCCATGTCCTGAGAGAGAGAGAGAGAGAGAGAGAGAGAGAGAGAGAGAGAGAGAGAGAGAGAGAGAGAGAGAGAGAGAGACCGAAAATTTTAAGATGAAGCAAGAGTCAATTATAGACATCTGTGCGCCTATTTTTCTAGTTCTACGCAGTTTACTTCAGTAGTCTTTAGGTTGCTAGAGATTGTACCACTCTAGTATTTTTCCTATTCAAATTACGTACCTCAACAGAATTCATACCATGTCATCATTTTTACAACCGATTTCTGAAACCTTGTACGCTATACGAATATCTGATCTTATTTAGCGAACACACGTCAATAATAATAATAATAATAATAATAATAATAATAATAATAATAATAACTTACAAGTTTAAACAGGAGTCAATAGCTAAAAGTATTGAGAATATACCAGTAAATATAGATATCCCCGGGGGTAGGAGATAAAGAATACTGAGTGTAGTAAAAGGCAACTCAAAGGCGGAGGAGCTGAGGGATGAATATCCTCTCCTCGTTTTACTTTTCCAAATGAAGGAACAGACAAGGGGGCCAAATAGGGATTTTTTCCCTCTAAGGCTCAGTCATCTGTTTTTGATGCTGCCTCGCTAACGCGGGAAAAAATGTATGTGTGTGTGTATATATATATATATATATATATATATATATATATATATATATATATATATATATATATATTACTGACATCTTCACATTGGTTGGGACAGCTGTTCTCGTATTAGTCTTTATGAGTTCACATGTAATTATGGCGCGGAACTGCAACTGTGGGACGAGGGATCTCCGGCGACAGGTGATGGTACCGACAGCGTGAGTCGGATGACGTTCAGATGGTGGCAGGAAAGCCGAGTGTGTGTGTGTGTGTGTGTGTGTGTGTGTGTGTGTGTGTGTGTTATGTGAGCGTCTTGAGTGCCCCCTAATAGGCTGTGAAAGAGTGACCGAGGTTGATCTTGCTTGCCATTTCCCGCAGGCGCTTAGTGTGAGGGAGCTGAGGTGGAGTAACATGTGTGGAAGCACAAGAAAGTTTATGAAAACTGAAAGTTACATTAATGTTCCAAGTTCACATGCATAAGTGTCCTGAGCTTACGAAAAATACTTTAAAAAGGTTACAGTGGTAATAACGTGTTCCTCCCCAGCTTACTGTCTGCACTGATACCGGAGAGCTTAATGGATGGAGCGAGGGTGGAAGTAATGATGATGTGACTGACGAGTGATGGGGGTCTAGTTGTAGAGGCTGTTGAGGGTGTTCTGGAGGAGGAGGAGGAGGAGGAGACATAAATGTGATTAACACGGACACCAATGCTAGAGATGTCCACGTACTTGAATCAAGCAGTCGCATTCTTGAAGCATCGCCTTACGGAGATAGCCCCTTAGAAGCGTCAAGCCAGTATATACTGCAGTCTGAGGAAATCATTATGCCATGAAATGAGACTCTGCAGCCCAAGGCTTACGTAGTGATTATATGTTGTGACTCAGTCAGTCGTAAGTTTTGGTAAAGTCAACGATGATGACGCGGCAATGAGTCGTAACTTAATGAGACTATGAAGTTGTTGACATCCGGAGCTCCTTGTATTGTGTCACAAGTCAATAGGTGCCGCAGAAGAGAACTTGACCTTCATCCTGTGTAACCGTTTGTACAATTCATGAACGGATGTACACATTTTTATTTTCTACGTTAGAGGCTCCAATCACAGACAAAAGTCCACAATAAGGCCAAGCCTTAATTGAAATATAGAAAGGATTATGAAAGGGGAAAAAAAAAGAGACATAGGAAGGTATTTGCGAAACACTTCGAGGAGTCTTCATCGCCAGTGAATGAATACAACTTGCGCTGTCTTACAACCGCTTTTCTTGGGCTTTCACGCCTTTAACAATTCACTTGGTTCATTCACAAACTACCAAATGACATACAAATCTGAAACGATTAAACCTGACAAGGCTTCAATAACAGCTTTTCTGTCAAGCAGAACTGTGTGGTCAAGCAGAACTGTGTGGTTGACGCACACACCATTGGGGAAACCACACAAAGTTGCTTCGCAAAGGAAATCAAAATAGAAGAGGAAGGCTTACCAGTGTGTTGATGTCTGCGTGTGTATAATATCAATAACAACAACACTAACAAAGACGTAATTATCTGTGCTTGTGTACCTTGGTAAGTACGCAAACTTGTCTATAATTTTGCATGATGGAATGGCGTGACTAAGCACTGGTTCATCAACACTGCTCGTAACAACAGTAACAAGTTGCGTCATCAACAAGAGGGTACAAATTAAAGACAAAACAATTAAGGTCCTCCTGTAATATGATAAATAATATATCAATAAAGACCGAGTTATTGCTTTAACTCAGTGCCAGTGAACGCTCCAGCTGGAAATATGACAAATAACTTGGGTCCCGTGGTGACATCCCGGATACCTGTGAACATTACAGGGGTCTTGTTGTTGCACACCGGGCACCTAGGTAGTCACTCTGCTGAGCGGAGGAAGAAGAGGAAAGTAGCACACCGCAGGGAGCGTAAAGAGAGCGTGGCGGCTGAAACAAAAGCCAAGCAGGCTAGCCAGCCAGCCAGCCCAGCCAGAGAGCGAGCGAGCGGACGGGGTGGGTAACGGTAGTGAGGCGGGAGGGCGGAGGGGAGCCACCCGAGACGCAGGTGGCGGACGACCAGCGAGGTCCCTCCCCGCCACCCCACTCCCATCAAACATCCCTCCCCCAGCCTTGCAGCCAAGCCCGGCTCCTTTCTCTTCTGGGTCCCCCTCTCGACCTTAACTCTCTCTCTCTCTCTCTCTCTCTCTCTCTCTCTCTCTCTCTCTCTCTCTCTCTCTCTCTCTCTCTCACCATACTACTGCAGGAGTTCTCTCCCCATAAGGAAAGCAAGAAATGCCACGGAGGCAGTGTGTGGTGGCAGTAGAGGCGGAGTGAGCTCTAGAACAACGGTATGCGTTCCAGACAGCCGCCCTCACCTACCAACTGCCTCAGCCTTCGCCCAGCACCTCCCTCATCCCACGCCCGGCACCTGCCTCATCTAAACAACACCTGCCTCTGCCCTCATCCAGCTCTGTCTCAACTCTAACCCAGTGCCTGCCTCAGTCCTCACCCACTCTCTACCTCAGCCCTCGTCCACCCAGTATCTCAGCCAGTACCTGTCCTTGCCCCTGCCTTGTTAGCCCTCAATCAGAATCTGCCCCAGTACTCAACTAGCATCTGCCTCAGCTTCTGACCGGTACCTCCGTCACTCAGCCAGCGACAGTCCCAGTCCACGGCCAGCATGTCTATGCATTCAACTAGCAACAGCCTCAGCCCCCAACTATAACCTACTTCATCCCCTAACCAGCAACAGCCTCAACCCTCAACCAGCACCTGTCCGACCAACCTCAGCCAACAGTGCACATCATCAACATGGCTGGATGCGCCATTTCACCAGTTACGCCGGCAACCCGACACTTGAGAGGATCTCTAACCTCCCCCGCTTGGTGTAAGCCTCCACTGCTACACACACACACACACACACACACACACACACACACACACACACACACACACACACATTTCACTCGTACATTAATAAACGTATAATCCACAAGACAAAACCATATATCATTTCTGCGTCCATAATTTCTCGTACATTTATAAACGTGTAATCCACAGGACAAAGCTATATATTTCTGTGTCCACAACTTGTCATTTTCCATTTTCAAATGAAATTCATTGCTTTATGCTAACGTTAATTCTGAAAAAATGTACCGACGTTGATTCACTGTACAACGCGCAAACACCTTCCACCTCGGGTCTAAACTACAAAGCCAGTGAGACGCGTGGCTTGGCATCATCTTACCGGACAAGTTACTCTTGTTTGATTGCTTCATCAACCACCATGCATGCCGGGGTCGAGTGAGGAGACTAATCAACTCCTTGAGTTGATATATGCCGTCATCAATGGCTAGTTCATAGTGCCATCCATGCTCATCCCGTCAGCGGTAGCGCAAACGACCACTGAGGTCACAACGGGTCTTCGTAAGATCCACACGGGGTAATCTTACATCAGGCTTCTCCCTCTATTAAGTACATGTGAAAACGTGGACACCATTTCATAATTTGGGGGATCTTAAGTAAGTGGAACACTTATTGCAAGGTGTTTGGACCCATCCCCAAGAGGCTGTATATTCTCACAGTTTAAGGTTCTAGTTTGTATGCGTGGCCACAACTCAACCTTACAATCCATATAACTAACATCTCCAGATGGACCTAGGCGCCAGAAGTATGTACAGCCTTGGCTTAATCTAGCAATGATATCTTGTAGTAGTCAGCTGAACTTACTACTTTTCTCCATATATATATATATATATATATATATGTTTGACTTTACTACATATTTTACTGTCATGGAAAACGTTTCTACTAATGCCCACCCATTCCTGCTGTCAATTTACTACAAAGAGATCTCACAGATCCTTCATAATTACAGATAGTTCCTTCCCTAATTACAGTTTTCAGTATGAAGACTTCCGATTGACAACCAAATGTTGTTTTCAACAGAATCTTTACTACCAAGAGCAAGTTTGGCTGAAGCATCTGATGTATCACGTGTCCGGATGTGAGTCACATGACCACCACTGCTCGCATATCAGCCACTAGCTTCAGACACCGGCAGGTTACAATCTTAGCAAATAGCGAAGATACAGAATTTGATAATCACACTGTCTCTGTAGTTGGGACTTCTAGGAACTCGAGAGCGATGACTGTAGCGTACAACTTAGTTTGTACGGAAGATGACCTGTTTAACATAACATGTTCCTAAAATTTATTACCATTGGGCTGGATCACAATGACAGCGCTTCCTTCCGTCCCAGTGGCACATATGAGAAAGCCGTCAGTACAGATGCACTGAGATTTTTTTTTTTTTTTTGTCTGGAGTTTCTGTACATGTTCATGAGCACTGGTTTTGGCTAAATGTTGAAGGACGGAGATTGTGAGTAATTAGTTTCTTTGGTGGATAAGTAGGTGTAGTAAAGTCAAAGCCAGTGAAATGCCAGGAGGCGGGAAATGCTCCTGCTTCTTATTCTGTACAACCGATGTGAATACTTGATGAAGTCTGGCGGGTCTTCTTCCCCTACAGCTCAGGCTGTCGGTCTGGGTCGACCAAGCTGCTGGAAGCCGTAGCCCACAGGTCCACATAGCCCCCACAGCCTGGCTGGTCTGGTACACCTTGTGGGTACTTGTCCAGTGCACTCTTGAACTTGTCTACCGTGCATCCCAGGCTGTTTCTGGTGGTAGATAGCAAGGTGGTGAAGAATCTATCTTTTCGTACATATGGCACATTTGGATTTCACAAGCAACATTATACAAAGTCTTCCATGCCTGTCGTGCCAGTAGGATGTTGCATCCGAAAATAAGTTGGGGAACAAAACTTCTAGTATTTCCATGGCCAGATGATGATATACCTCTCCTATCTGCTGTTATATGGATCTATCTACATTTACTTATTCTATGGCATATATGATTAAACAATTCTGTGGAGACAACATTATCTGAATCACCTGGCAGAAGCTTCAGTCCAATCAAAAGACTGATTACAAGTAGCCTGTCCTCAGTGCTGGATATATCAAGTTCTTTCCTCATGTTGAGTACTTCAATATTGTAGGTACGGTGAAGTACAGTTTAGAACATTTCAATCTGCACTTTTTTTTTCATGTCTATGAATATTCTCAGTGTTGTGCAGGACCAAAGCCGGTGCATGATAATCTATTACAGAGTCAGAGTTAAGACAAATCTAGATTTTTGAAAAAATTATACCATTTGCACCATAATTAGGATTGTACCTTTCAGCAACTTAGTCTATGCGTTTCTGTAAATTACAGTTTTGTGTTTAACTCCTGTAGAACAGTTGTTCCACAAAGAATTGATAAAATTTCCATGTGTTATTATTCAGTGGGTTTTCCATCAATCTTCAACTCATATGGGCCATTCTTACAAAGGCCAATTTGTTTCTTGAACGTCTTGATTTTGTCTGGGGAAATAATAAGGTCAAAGTTATCAGAAGCTGTGTTGGCAACGGTTTGCGTTTCACGATATGTTTTGGTGGGCACATGACCAGCATTACTGATACTGATATTCCCGGGACATTCTGGGACTGATGTCGGTAATGCATTGATGAATACGTTCATCAATGTGGTATACAGTACTCCACCACTGTGGTCCGTGAGCCCCGTCCTGGTGGATATCTGAAGTCTTCACCCCCACAAACCGTGCTGAGCCCAGCCTGCTGGTTGGGGATCGATCCCAAGACCTCCCCCAACTATGACCATGGCCCTATCATCAAGCCTACGTTAAGAGCCACCGTAAAAAACAATGGAAGGCCGTACATAACCATTATTCTTGTAAACCAACAGAAAACATAATATAAAAAAGTATACAGAGTTCTATCTACGATAAGAAAGAAAATGATTAAATTCTTAACTGTCTACGACAAGGGCATCTCTGAGCAAAAACGGAAGATCAGCCTCATGACGTCACAGAAGTATATACAGCAGTTAAATCAAGTTTGTTAAGCTCAAAAAGCTGTGTCCTCTTGCCGGATTGTATGCTGTCTCCGTACTCCTTATAGCCCTTGAGTTTGGAGAAGCAATTTGTTAATCAGTGATGTCGTCTGAGGTGATGCCACTTGGAAAGTTACCCACCCGAGGTGAAGCCACGGCGGCACAGCTTTACAATGCAAGTATTGGGTAATACATTACCCATCAGAGTACAGACTGTAAGGGTGAGGGTACTCGTGTACAAATAAGAGCATCACCACAATGACTTCCCGACACTCTCACATAACGCTTCCAACATTCAGACACGATCAAAGTTAAGGCACGTCAGCAGAAGCATCGGGTGATCAAGACAGACCTACTGTGTGGCTGCCGAAACCCAGCAAGCTGACCGACTACTGCTGACTCACTTGCTGTCCCCTTCCCAGACTACTTGAGCGCTTACCACTGTTCCCTCTTGTAGTGTTCTAGTACATCCCCCACCTCTGTGCTACGCCCCTATGTATTACAGTTAACAATAGCCTTCAGAAACGATTCGTCATCACCATCAGACTTTATCATATCAATGAAATGCCTGACGACATCAAACGACGCAAGTCTGTCAAAGTGAATACCTAGAGAAGTCTTCGGGGGGTCTCCACCCCCATAGCCCAGGTTGGACCCAAGATGTTGGTTTGGATCGTTGGTCGACCAAGCTGTTGGAGGCCGCAGCCCACAGGGCCACAAAAGCCCATACAGCCTGGCTGTTCTGGTACACTTTGTAGGTACTTGTCCAGTACACTCTTGAACTTCTCAACTGTGCATCCCAGGCAGTTTCTGATGGTAGATTGTTAGGTGCTACAGTCCTGGGCCCTGGGATTTTAAGGTCTCTCCTTTTGTGTCTACTGCACTTGTAACTATCCTACAACGTTACATAGGACCTCCTTACTCAAGAGCTCACTTTCAGACATAAGCCAGAGGAAAACAACAATTGGAGGGAGAGGTGAAAATAATGTCAATAACAAGTATAATCATATCCTAGGATTCGTTATAACTACGAATCACTTTAAAGTATATCTGGTTACACTGTGTCATTGTAAGCGAACCTCTTTTCTTTGTAACTGCATTAAATCCCTTCAGTATGGAATGAAGCACAACGGGCAGTAAAGATCAAAAGGTGCGACATGCACAAGAGGGAACAACCTAAACACCCTGGGCCCAAGGTCCTTCAACACACTGTCAGCAACCATCAGACACACTACAGAAATGGAGAACTTTAAGGACACATAAGTCAGTCTGTGGGGCTATGTGGACCTGCGGGCTGCGGCTTCCAACAACTTGGTCGACCAACGACCCAAACCAGCAGCTTAGGCCCTGCCCAGGCTGTCGAGGTAGAAGATTCCTTAAGAATTCTAATTGCAAGAGTTACAGTCGAATTCTAATTGCAAGAGTTACAGTCGAATTTCTCATGATTCCTTAATATAGTGGGCTCGGAATGCATACGGTTAATGAGTTACGAAAAACTTGTATATCGAAGGATGATGACTATCCCTTAGGTATACCAGCGGGTAGCCTTGAATGAGCCTAGTGAATACCCTAAAACAGTCAATCAGAGAGAACAAGAACAAAGTATCTTACACTTACGGAGTCGAGTTGAGATAAACACAAGCATATCCTTCTACTATATCATAATGCACTAACAACCACATAATACAAATATATCTGACAGCAACAGACCACCGGGTTCACTTGAGGCTGCTTCTCATAGTGGAACATATCAGACTCTCACACATTAGTGTGGTAAACATTTTACCACAACGATCTGTGTGTGAGGTGTAAGTGAGTATACACATGTGAACATACATGCCTTCCCCCTCTCAATCAATATCCTCCCATAAAATTGTCCAGGTATACTCACCAAACTTATGTCTGTACTTTCAAGACACACCTTTATGATAACTTTGCCTTTGAACAGAGGCACTATACATGCATTTCGCCAATCCTCAGGCACTTCACCATGATCCATACATACACTGAATATCCTTACCAAATCCTAACCAACCAATCAATAACACATTGACCCCCTTTCTTAATAAATTAAACTGCAGTACCATCCACTCCTGTCGCCTTGTCGGATTTCATCTTCCGCAAGGCTTTCACCACCTCTTCTCTCTTCACCAAACCACTCCTCCTGACTCTGACTTGGCTCACCATCCCAACCTAAACACCCTACATCAAACACATTCAACAATCCTTCAAAATACTCACTCCATCTCCTCCTCACACCATTAGTACACGATTTCACTTTCACCTTTCACTGATGTTCCCATTTGTTTTCTTATCTCGCACATTATTCGCCTCCTTCGGAAACATATTTTCATTCTACCTAAAGTTTAATGATACTTTCACCCCAATTCTCGTTTGCCCCCTTTTTCAACCCTTGCACCTTCCTCTTGACCTGCTGCTTTCTCTTATACATCTCCCAGCCATTAGCACTCCTTTTAAGTAACGTCCAAACAACTCTTTTCTCTTTCTTTAACAACTTTACTTCTTCATTCCACTTGTAACTATCTAGTTGTATTGCTCTCTCATGTCATATGCATCTCTTGTACATCCTATCACTGCTTCCCTAAATACATCGCATTCCTCACTCACTACCCTCACTTCATTTGCCTCACTTTTTGCCATTCTACACTCTATCTTTCCTGGTATTTCTTCACACAAGTCTTCTTTCCAATCTCACCTACTCTCACCACTCAGTTCACCCTGACACTCTATTCTTTATTGAAAACCTCTACAAATTTTCACCTTCGCCTCCCCAAGATAGTGATCAGACATCCCACCAGCTGCCCCTCTCAGCACATTATCATCCAAAAGTCTCTCCTTTATACGCCTGTCTAATGATGTCCGTCAATCTCTCCGAATCACACATGCATACTTGTGTATATCTCTCTTTTTAAACCAGTCTTTTCTTAGCACACGAATCCACAAGCTAATTACCATTTCCACTCACAACACTCAATACCCCATGCACACCAATTATACCATCAACTGCCACAATACTCAACTTTGCATTCAAATCACCCATCACTACTACCCACTTTCGTGCGCCAAAACTGCAGACACTTTATTCAGCTGTTCCCAAAATCCTTGCCCCTCATGATCTTTCTTCTTATGACCAAGTGCATTAGCACTAATAATCACCCATCTCTCGCCATCCACTTTCAGTTTAACCATGTCCATCCAGAATCTACTTTCTTATACTTTTTCATATACTTTACTCCCAAGACGTTTCAAAACCATTCTACCCCTTTATCCTTGAGCTTCGCTTCACTCAAGAGCCAGAACATCCAGGTATCTTTCCTCAAACATACTACTTATCTCTCCTGTCTTCTCATCTTGGTTACATTCACACACAATCACACCCCAATCTGAGAGTTCGAGGAGGCTGAACTCACCCCGCTTGACTCCTTCTGTTTCCTCATTTAGAAATTGAAATAAAAGAAGGGGAGGTTTTCCAGCTGCCACCCCCTTTAGTCGCCTTCTGCAACACGCAGGGAATACAGTCGTAGAATATATATATATATATATATATATATATATATATATATATATATATATATATATATATATATATATATATATATATATATATATTTTATTTATTCATTTCATTTTGCTTTGTCGCTGTCTCACGCGTTAGCGAGGTAGCGCAAGGAAACAGACGAAAGAATGGCCCAACCCAACCACATACACATGTATATACATACACGTCCACACACGCAAATATACACACCTATAGATCTCAATGTACACATATATATACATCCACAGACATATACATATATACACATGTACATAATTCATACTGTCTGCCTTTATTCATTCCCATCGCCACCTCGCCACACATGGAATAACATCCCCCTCCCCCCTCATGTGTGCGAGGTAGCGCTAGGAAAAGACAACAAAGGCCACATTCGTTCACACTCAGTCTGTAGCTGTCATGTAATAATGCACCGAAATCACAGTTCCCTTTCCACATCCAGGCCCCACACAACTTTCCATGGTTTACCCCAGACGCTTCACATGCCTTGGTTCAATGCATTGACAGCACGTCGACCCCGGTATACCACATCGTTCCAATTCACTCTATTCCTTGCACCCCTTTCACCCTCCTGCATGTTCAGGCCCTGATCACTCAAAATCTTTTTCACTCCATCTTTCCACCTCCCACTTCTCCTCGTTCCCTCCACCTCTGACACATATATCCTCTTGGTCAATCTTTCCTCACTCATTCTCTCCATGTGACCAAACCATTTCAAAACACCTTCTTCTGCTCTCTCAACCACACACTTTCTATTACCACACATCTCTCTTACCCTATTATTACTTACTCAATCAAACCACCTCATACCACATACTGTCCTCAAACATCTCATTTCCAGCACATCCACCCTCCTCTGCACAACTCTATCCATAGCCCACGCCTCGCAACCATATAACATTGTTGGAACCAATATTCCGTCATACATACTCATTTTTGCTTTCCGAGATAATGTTCTTGACTTCTACACATTCTTCAACGCTCCCAGAACTTTCGCCTCCTCCCCCACCTTATGATTCACTTCCGCTTCCATCCGCTCACAGATATCTAAAACACTTCACTTCCTCCAGTTTTTCTCCATTCAAACTTACCTCCCAATTGCCTTGACCCTCAACCCTACTGTACCTAATAACCTTGCTCTTATTCACATTTACTCTTAACTTTCTTCTTTCACACACTTTACCAAACTCAGTCACCAGCTTCTGCAGTTTCTCACACGAATCAGCCGTATATATATATATATTATTTTTTTGGTTTGTCGCTGTCTCCGGCGTTTGCGAGGTAGCGCAAGGAAACAGACGAAAGAAATGGCCCCCCCCCATACACATGTATATACATACGTCCACACACGCAAATATACATACCTACACAGCTTTCCATGGTTTACCCCAGACGCTTCACATGCCTTGATTCAATCCACTGACAGCACGTCAACCCCTGTATACCACATCGCTCCAATTCACTCTATTCCTTGCCCTCCTTTCACCCTCCTGCATGTTCAGGCCCCGATCACACAAAATCTTTTTCACTCCATCTTTCCACCTCCAATTTGGTCTCCCTCTTCTCCTCGTTCCCTCCACCTCCGACACATATATCCTCTTGGTCAATCTTTCCTCACTCATTCTCTCCATGTGCCCAAACCATTTCAAAACACCCTCTTCTGCTCTCTCAACCACGCTCTTTTTATTTCCACACATCTCTCTTACCTTACGTTACTTACTCGATCAAACCACCTCACACCACACATTGTCCTCAAACATCTCATTTCCAGCACATCCATCCTCCTGCGCACAACTCTATCCATAGCCCACGCCTCGCAACCATACAACATTGTTGGAACCACTATTCCTTCAAACATACCCATTTTTACTTTCCGAGATAATGTTCTCGACTTCCACACATTCTTCAAGGCTCCCAGGATTTTCGCCCCCTCCCCCACCCTATGATCCACTTCCGCTTCCATGGTTCCATCCGCTGCCAGATCCACTCCCAGATATCTAAAACACTTCACTTCCTCCAGTTTTTCTCCATTCAAACTCACCTCCCAATTGACTTGACCCTCAACCCTACTGTACCTAATAACCTTGCTCTTATTCACATTTACTCTTAACTTTCTTCTTTCACACACTTTACCAAACTCAGTCACCAGCTTCTGCAGTTTCTCACATGAATCAGCCACCAGCGCGAACAACAACTGACTCACTTCCCAAGCTCTCTCATCCCCAACAGACTTCATACTTGCCCCTCTTTCCAAAACTCTTGCATTCACCTCCCTAACAACCCCATCCATAAATAAATTAAACAACCATGGAGACATCACACACCCCTGCCGCAAACCTACATTCACTGAGAACCAATCACTTTCCTCTCTTCCTACACGTACACATGCCTTACATCCTCGATAAAAACTTTTCACTGCTTCTAACAACTTGCCTCCCACACCATATATTCTTAATACCTTCCACAGAGCATCTCTATCAACTCTATCATATGCCTTCTCCAGATCCATAAATGCTACATACAAATCAATTTGCTTTTCTAAGTATTTCTCACATACATTCTTCAAAGCAAACACCTGATCCACACATCCTCTACCACTTCTGAAACCACACTGCTCTTCCCCAATCTGATGCTATATATATATATATATATATATATATATATATATATATATATATAGAGAGAGAGAGAGAGAGAGAGAGAGAGAGAGAGAGAGAGAGAGAAGACATGGCAACACGAGAGTAAAACTCCCTCTCTGTAAAACATAAACAGTAATCATACACCTACACACACAGATAACATATGTATACACAGGTGCTGCTGGAACCCAACAACACAGGGAAGTGGAACTACAGGCAGGAAGACAACCAGAGGGTGTTGATCTGCAGCAGTCTCCAGCCTACAGCCAAGAAGAGAAGACTGGGATGCTGCAGACGGAAACAATATCCTTCAAAAATTTCCTGTCTCAAACAGTCTCCTCTATCCCTACTCCCACATGGAGCACAGCCTTCAGCTGTCCCTGAACACCGTGCTGGACCACAAGTCATACCCAAACATATTATATATTCACAAATTTTTTTTTCATGACTGGGAGATGATGGCCCAGTCATCATGCTAAAGACATTAACCTTAACCCTGGGCCACCAGTGCCAGATGCCTTTCATTAAAAAGCACTACTTCATCAGCTGTTTCATCTGCACTGAGTTGTATTACCTCTACTGCAATTCACAATCATCTATTAGAAACTATATAGAAGACTGGACATGCAGCAACTGCCACAATCTATCACAAGCCCTCTCACCTCCAGCACAAACCAATAACAAACATTATCACAGTAGAAAACCTTGGAATCTTCATAAGCAAACCATTCAATATAATAAACTAAACATCTTGCAACTCAACAACACTGGCATCAGGAACAAATGTGGAAATAATCAACCAACGTAGAGAGGACAATGTCCACATAGCCCTCATCCAAGGAACCAGACTCTCACCCAGATCTACCCTCCTCCCTCCTTTCTACAACAGCAAAACTGAAAGAAACAACAGAAAACTGGTACAAGGAAGGGGACTCATAACAATCATCCACCACACCATACCTTTCCCCAACACCAATGACACAAAAGTTCACAGACAAAACTGTAGAAATATAATCCATAAAAATAAAACTCCATAGTACCAACTGCAACATAATCAATTATTACATACCTCCTAAGGTGAATACTTGGTTTAGTCAGAGGCAAATCCCCTTGTCTTGAAAGACTGCAGCAGTCCACTGCATTGCCCTAACGAAAGTGCATGTTACCCAAATGAAGGTCAAATAGTTACTTGCATGAAATGGCTTATATCAAGATAAAAAGAATGATCACCAGGGGAATCTTTTACATCACTTGCTACCTGATGTCTAAGCTGCTTACACAAGGATACAATATGTACTACTTTGTTAGGCAAGGGGACTCGGCCTGAGCTAGGTGATGGTACACCATACGAGGACAATGCACTCTCTCTCAAGATCTGATTCTTGGATCTTGGTCTTCAGAAGTAAACAGAAAACACCTCATGCACAAACTCTAGATATACAATAGAGAAAAAGTTTCGATTCTAGCATCATCCTCAAAAGCATGAAACTGACTCCCATTACCCCGCAGCAAAGTCTTAAGCAGAAGAATAGTGATAAAAATTAAAATATTGGCCTATAGCACTAATACTGCATATCATTAAAATCTTCAAGAGACATGACAGGTGAGATGACTTAACTTATGGGATTGTACAATCTTCACAAACCAGGACAACAAGGTTTTAGGGCAGGAAGATCTTACTTCTCCCAGTAGCTTGACCATTATGATAAGATTGTTGAAGGTCGGGAGAAAAAAAATATTCTGAAATGATTTATATAGACTCTGCAAAACAATAAAATATGATCTTGGTGTCATTGCACATAAAAAAACTGAGAGATTGATATACAAGTTTGAAAATCACATCCATAGATGCTGAAAGGCTACAAAGAGACATAAAAAGTCTCTAAATGAGTAACTGAAAACATATTTTTCAATGGAGTTAAGTTTCAATTCTCTAGCAAGGAAAAATTATATAAAAAGAAAAAAAAAGATAATAATGTGAGAAACAGCTCACGTAGTAAAGTCTAACAACCAAATATTCAGCTAACACAAAACAATGGTTGCCTTAGGGAAAAGGTTTTTCATGACAAACGAAAAAAAACTAATAATAATATTATTCAAGGAACCAATGCCATCATGGACTGAACATTACTGTATTCTAACACCCTACAAAGCGGGCAAAATTGGGGAATCATGAAATGTTCAGAAATCTTTCACAGCCCATATCAAAGTGGTTAAAGAACTAAATTACTAGGAGGGACTGAAATCTCAGAGACCATATTCCCTTGAACTGAGACAGGTGATGTATATCATCATCTATACCCAGAAAATCCTAAAAGGTATGGTTCCTGACTTACTTTCAGAAATAACATCCTACAAGCACTACAGGCATGGATGGCTTTTAAAATACTACCTCTGGAAAAAGAAAAAAATTTATGGTCTAAGACTCTTCAACACCTTGCCAGCTTCCATCAGAAACAGCATGGGATGCACAGCAGAGAAGTTAGAGTGCTCTTTACAAGAACCTACAAAGTGTACCAGACTGAAGGGGCTATGGTTGTGGCTTCAAGTACCAATGACCCAACTCAACAGCAGAGCTGCCAACTTTATATATATATATATATATATATATATATATATATATATATATATATATATATATATATATATATAGGGAGGTGAATGCAAGAGTTTTGGAAAGAGGGGCAAGTATGAAGTCTGTTGGGGATGAGAGAGTTTGGGAAGTGAGTCAGTTGTTGTTCGCTGATGATACAGTGCTGGTGGCTGATTCATGTGAGAAACTGCAGAAGCTGGTGACTGAGTTTGGTAAAGTGTGTGAAAGAAGAAAGTTAAGAGTAAATGTGAATAAGAGCAAGGTTATTAGGTACAGTAGGGTTGAGGGTCAAGTCAATTGGGAGGTAAGTTTGAATGGAGAAAAACTGGAGGAAGTAAAGTGTTTTAGATATCTGGGAGTGGATCTGGCAGCGGATGGAACCATGGAAGCGGAAGTGGATCATAGGGTGGGGGAGGGGGCGAAAATTCTGGGAGCCTTGAAGAATGTGTGGAAGTCGAGAACATTATCTCAGAAAGCAAAAATGGGTATGTTTGAAGGAATAGTGGTTCCAACAATGTTGTATGGTTGCGAGGCGTGGGCTATGGATAGAGTTGTGCGCAGGAGGATGGATGTGCTGGAAATGAGATGTTTGAGGACAATGTGTGGTGTGAGGTGGTTTGATCGAGTAAGTAACGTAAGGTAAGAGAGATGTGTGGAAATAAAAAGAGCGTGGTTGAGAGAGCAGAAGAGGGTGTTTTGAAATGGTTTGGGCACATGGAGAGAATGAGTGAGGAAAGATTGACCAAGAGGATATATGTGTCGGAGGTGGAGGGAACGAGGAGAAGTGGGAGACCAAATTGGAGGTGGAAAGATGGAGTGAAAAAGATTTTGTGTGATCGGGGCCTGAACATGCAGGAGGGTGAAAGGAGGGCAAGGAATAGAGTGAATTGGATCGATGTGGTATACCGGGGTTGACGTGCGGTCAGTGGATTGAATCAGGGCATGTGAAGCGTCTGGGGTAAACCATGGAAAGCTGTGTAGGTATGTATATTTGTGTGTGTGGACGTATGTATATACATGTGTATGGGGGTGGGTTGGGCCATTTCTTTCATCTGTTTCCTTGCGCTACCTCGCAAACACGGGAGACAGCGGCAAAAAAAAAAAATATATAGGTAGCGCAAGGAAACAGACGAAAGAAATGGCCCAACCCACCCCCATACACATGTATATACATACGTCCACACACGCAAATATACATACCTACACAGCTTTCCATGGTTTACCCCAGACGCTTCACATGCCCTGATTCAATCCACTGACAGCACGTCAACCCTGGTATACCACATCGATCCAATTCACTCTATTCCTTGCCCTCCTTTCACCCTCCTGCATGTTCAGGCCCCGATCACACAAAATCTTTTTCACTCCATCTTTCCACCTCCAATTTGGTCTCCCACTTCTCGTTCCCTCCACCTCCGACACATATATCCTCTTGGTCAATCTTTCCTCACTCATTCTCTCCATGTGCCCAAACCATTTCAAAACACCCTCTTCTGCTCTCTCAACCACGCTCTTTTTATTTCCACACATTTCTCTTACCCTTACGTTACTTACTCGATCAAACCACCTCACACCACACATTGTCCTCAAACATCTCATTTCCAGCTCATCCATCCTCCTGCACACAACTCTATCCATAGCCCACGCCTCGCAACCATACAACATTGTTGGAACCACTATTCCTTCAAACATACCCATTTTTGCTTTCCGAGATAATGTTCTCAACTTCCACACATTCTTCAAGGCTCACAGAATTTTCGCCCCCTCCCCCACCCTATGATCCACTTCCGCTTCCATAGTTCCATCCACTGCCAGATCCACTCCCAGATATCTAAAACACTTTACTTCCTCCAGTTTTTCTTCATTCAAACTTACCTCCCAATTGACTTGACCCTCAACCCTACTGTACCTAATAACCTTGCTCTTATTCACATTTACTCTTAACTTTCTTCTTTCACACACTTTACCAAACTCAGTCACCAGCTTCTGCAGTTTCTCACATGAATCAGCCACCAGCGCTCTATCATCAGCGAACAACAACTGACTCACTTCCCAAGCTCTCTCATCCCCAACAGACTTCATACTTGCCCCTCTTTCCAAAACTCTTGCATTCACCTCCCTAACAACCCCATCCATAAACAAATTAAACAACCATGGAGACATCACACACCCCTGCCGCAAACCTACATTCACTGAGAACCAATCACTTTCCTCTCTTCCTACACATACACATGCCTTACATCCTCGATAAAAACTTTTCACTGCTTCTAACAACTTGCGTCCCACACCATATATTCTTAATACCTTCCACAGAGCATCTCTATCAACTCTATCATATACCTTCTCTAGATCCATAAATGCTACATACAAATCCATTTGCTTTTCTAAGTATTTCTCACATACATTCTTCATATATATATATATATATATATATATATATATATATATATATATATACTGTTCCTATTTTCTCTTTCCAGTGGTGATTGTGCATATACCTCTTCACAGTGAAGTGAAGGTTCTGCATATATATTCCCTGCGTGTCGTAGAAGGCGACTAAAAGGGGAGGGAGCGGGTGGCTGGAAATCCTCCCCTCTCGTCCCCCCCCCCCCCCCCAAAAAAAAGAAGGAACAGAGAAGGGGGCCAGGTGAGGATATTCCCTCTAACGCCCAGTCCTCCGTTCTTAACGCTACCTCGCTAATACAGGAATGGCGAATAGTATGAAAGAAAGAAAGAATATATATATATATATATATATATATATATATATATATATATATATATATATATATATATATATATATATATACGAATAAAGTGCATATGAACGCGCACCTTCATAGAACATACAAACCTACAACAGCCACGATCAAACCCGGGACCCGTGTAAAAGGCAGGCATGCTAACCGCTAGGCTATGGGACTGTATAATAAGAAACAACTATTCGAAATACTAAGTACTCGAATACCCTTCGTCTCACAATGGTGAGCAACGGGGTCTATACCGGTTGTTTCCGAACAGACGCACATAGCCAGCTGATAGCGTTATACCAAACCTAACTGTACAACGCGGAGGTATATGAATACGAATAAAGTGCATATGAACGCGCACCTTCATAGAACATACAAACCTACAACAGCCAGGATCGAACCCGGGACCCCTGTGCAAGAGGCAGGCATGCTAACCGCTAGGCTATGGGACTGTATAATAGGAAACAACTATTCGAAATACTAAGTACTCGAATACCCTTCGTCTCACAATGGTGAGCAACAGGGTCTATACCGGTTGTTTCCGAACAGACGCACATAGCCAGCTGATAGCATTTTACCGAACCTAACTGTACAACGCAGAGGTATATGAATACGAATAAAGTGCATATGAACGCGCACCTTCATAGAACATACAAACCTCCAACAGCCAGGATCGAACCCGGGACCCCTGTGCAAGAGGCAAGCATGCTAACCGCTAGGCTATGGGACTGTATAATAGGAAACAACTATTCGAAACATTAAGTACTCAAGTACTTAGTATTTCGAATAGTTGTTTCCTATATATTACAAGAAGTCACAGTGGTGTGCGTGATCTAGCATATGCATAAAACCACAGGAAAATGAAATACGATAAGTTTCCAAAGGCACTTTCATGTAATGACCACATCATCATGGGAGATACAAGAATGAGACAGAAGACACAGAACAGTCAGTTGATTTACAAGGAAAAGACAGTGCTAAGATGCCATTGGTAAACATGCATTACCGGATGGTGGTGTTTGGGTCTGTCATCATGCCTGTCACAAAATTTTCATAGCTATCTAATTTGCATAGACCTTCACTAATATCAACGTTACAATTCTCTATCTATTCAATAATAGACGATTCAATGATATTTCTCATGGTAAAGGAGTTACAGTTAATGACAGAACTGGCATTACTCAAGTCAATACAATGGTTATAATTTCTAACATGATTAAACAAAACAATGCATTTGATTCTTGTCCTGTTCTTATATAATACTTATGTTGCTTTAGTCTAACACAAAGATCTTTACCAGTGTACCCAACATAAAACACCTTACAATCTCTACAAGGTATTCTGTAAACACAGCCTGCAGAATTTCCTGATGAGTTTTAGATAAAGATAATCTTTACAGTAATGTTATTGTTGAAGGCTACATTTACATTAAAGGATGTAAGCAGCCTGGGAAGTAATGTAAAATGATCACTAAAAGGAAGAACGAGAAGATTCTTGACATAAAGGGGAGGTTTGAGTTTTACTCTACAAAATGATTTCTTTGCCAACTTATGGGATTTATCAATGAAAGATACAGCATACTTAACTTGTATCCAATAAAATCTATGTTCTCAAACTCATCATCAATAAATTCCACACTGCACTTACATAATGCCCCAAGGAACATCAACTGGAATGATGATAATTTAATTCCGTAATGTTGAGCTGAGTAATAATGAATAAGCAAACAAACATTGATGGGTTTTCTGTATACCTGTTAAACCTAAACATGTTTCTATCCCTATGGAGCATGCAATCTAAAAATGGTAACACAATCATTTTCCACAGTAAAGTTGATAGAAGTTACTAAACTGTTAAGTAATGAAAGAAATGTTTGTCAATTTTCATTTGTTGGCCAAACACAAAGATAATCATCTACATATCTAAACCAAACTACCTTACCTTAGTAATTTTGTTTCAAAGAATTCAATGTAAAGATTACTTAATAATGGTGAAAGAGGGTCAGACATTGCCATACCAAATTCCTGAGCATAATATTCTCCATTAAACTGAAATATGGTCTTTCATACATAATTCTATCAATTCAATAAACAGAAGTTGAAGCAGGAAAATCAATAACATCCAAGACACCAAACATTCTAATAGGTCACTAACTGGAACTTTTGTGAACAAGAATGAAAAATCAAAATTTATAAGTTCAAATCAATCAACATGGATATCATTAAGCTTGTTAACTAAATCTACATTGTTGATGATATTAGAATTTGATATCTTACCCACTAATGGGTTTAATAAAGAAAATAACAATTTTGATGATTTATTTGTGATGGAACCCAGCAAACTCACTATCAGTCAACAAACTTAATGATATCCATGTTAATCTTGATTTCAAACTGATGTTTTGATATTTCATCCTTGTTCATAAAAGTTACAGCTGATGATCTAAGAATATTTGGTTGATATCTTGGATAATACTGATTTACCCATTTAAAAGGAATCTGACAAATATGACCATGGTGTCTTAGCACTAACAATGCAAAGGATAGAAATGCCTAGAAAAACCGGGATATGAATACAACTTTTTAAGTAACAAATCACAACACACAGTTGTAAACCATGCCATCTCCAGGGTTTTCATGTAAAAAGTTCAGTTCCCAAGGAACTGTAAATGGATCTCTCCTGATGCGATTTTCATACTCATTCTCCTGACATCTGCAAAGAATATGAAACTGCGCCTTGTGCTTATATCATTGTTAGATATAAGAATGAGGAACCTGAGGAGTACAAGAAAAGTTCTTTGGGGACTGAGCTTTTTACTGAGGAGGTACTGGAGATGGCACAGTTTTCATGATGTGATATGCTAGTTAAAAAGTTGCTTATCAATCTAACAATTTTTAAGTTTACACCCATCTTATATATTTCATGAGCTACAACTTCATGGTCACATTCATAAAATACTTTTCCATGCAAAAAAACAGTAAATCACATGATCATTTTATTTTCCAGAATGCTAACAATCTTATTTTGGTTAAGCAATTGAAAGGCAAGACCTTCCTACCCTGCAAAAATGTTGCCTTATGTAGATGGTTCAATTCCATACATTGTAACAAAATTTTATGAGCAATGTTAGAGCTATCAGTTGATAGTTTTTTTTTCTTACTGCTTTGCTTTCACCTTTGTGGAGTGGGGCAATGAGAATCCGTTTCAAAATCTCAAAGATGATGCCAGAACCTAGACTTTTTCTTCAAAAAGATGTCTAGTACTCACACAACAGGTGCATTTCTTTATAAAGACTGAGATGAATGAGATGGCCTGATGAAGAGCGCATAGGAATGCTCTCAATGCTCTCTCAAAATCTTCTGTTGGGGTGGCAATATCTGCTAAATTTTAGGTTAGGTAAGGTTTAAGGTGGATTTTGGCTCCCATAATATCAATACATACAGCTCTTTCAGAATCTCTAATCTCCCAGCCATCATCTGTATTTCTATGGGGCCAGTGGAGTTTGTGGTCTCCAATTTGCATTTTAGGAAAAGCATTTTGGGTTATTCATATCATTCATGGCTCTTTACTCTCTTCATTTTTCTGTTTCACATGATATTTTGTGTTCATGGGTTATGTCTGATAACTAACACCTTCAGGTGGCCTGTAATTCTTTTTTGCCTCCTGAAGAGTGTTCTTTCTCATTCAACCACACTGCAGAGCTACCTTCACCTGAATGACTAACTGCTGTGTTTTCTAATCACTGGCATATTCTGTTACATGTCTGGGGTAACAAAATGGTCATGTCATTAATACCCTCACACACTGCCTTACTAATAACATGGGGTTAGTTGTGACTATTTGGCACAAAAGGATCACACTACTTTCCCCCCTCTTTGGATAGACTTTCTGGCATCCAATCCATTTTGTCATACTGAACCATCCACATGCTATGTCAAATTGGTTTTCTTGAAAAAGGAGAAATGTTAAGTCATACATTTCTGTTCTTAATACAACCAACCTGAAAAAGAAAGTGAATTCAGCAACTGGATATGACAAATACTATGGCTGATAAACTGCAGTGGGGTGGGGTGGTGGCAGAAGAGGAATACTGTGAAATGTTTCCAAAACTGTTCTTCCTTCTCTTTTTGACATTACTTTTATTTTCTTTATTCTTTTTCTATTATTCCACTGGTTACTAAAAGTGTGAATACATGTTCTAGTGACTTGTGAATTTGGTAACGTACGGATTGGTTTTTAAGTTATTTAAGAAAAATCACTTAATCTGTTCTTTCTTTTACTTTTTGCCATTTTTTTATATATATTAACTTTCTAAAATGGGAAACAGAAGAAGGAGTCACGCGGGGAGTGCTCATCCTCCTCGAAGGCTCAGAGTGGGGTGCCTAAATGTGTGTGGATGTAACCAAGATGTGAAAAAAGGAGAGATAGGTAGTATGTTTGAGGAAAGGAACCTGGATGTTTTGGCTCTGAGTGAAACGAAGCTCAAGGGTAAAGGGGAAGAGTGGTTTGGAAATGTCTGGGGAGTGAAGTCAGGGGTTAGTGAGAGGACAAGAGCAAGGGAAGGAGTAGCAATACTCCTGAAACAGGAGTTGTGGGAGTATGTGATAGAATGTAAGAAAGTAAATTCTCGATTAATATGGGTAAAATTGAAAGTTGATGGAGAGAGGTGGGTGATTATTGGTGCATATGCACCTGGGCATGAGAAGAAAGATCATGAGAGGCAAGTGTTTTGGGAGCAGCTAAATGAGTGTGTTAGCGGTTTTGATGCACGAGACCGGGTTATAGTGATGGGTGATTTGAATGCAAAGGTGAGTAATGTGGCAGTTGAGGGAATAATTGGTATGCATGGGGTGTTCAGTGTTGTAAATGGAAATGGTGAAGAGCTTGTAGATTTATGTGCTGAAAAAGGACTGATGATTGGGAATACCTGGTTTAAAAAGCGAGATATACATAAGTATACTTATGTAAGTAGGAGAGATGGCCAGAGAGCGTTATTGGATTACGTGTTAATTGACAGGCGTGCGAAAGAGAGACTTTTGGATGTCAATGTGCTGAGAGGTGCAACTGGAGGGATGTCTGATCATTATCTTGTGGAGGCTAAGGTGAAGATTAGTATGGGTTTTCAGAAAAGAAGAGTGAATGTTGGGGTGAAGAAGGTGGTGAGAGTAAGTGAGCTTGGGAAGGAGACCTGTGTGAAGAAGTATCTGGAGAGACTGTGTACAGAATGGAAAAAGGTGAGAACAATGGAAGTAAGGGGAGTGGGGGAGGAATGGGATGTATTTAGGGAATCAGTGATGGATTGCGCAAAAGATGCTTGTGGCATGAGAAGAGTGGGAGGTGGGCTGTTTAGAAAGGGTAGTGAGTGGTGGGATGAAGAAGTAAGAGTATTAGTGAAAGAGAAGAGAGAGGCATTTGGACGATTTTTGCAGGGAAAAAATGCAATTGAGTGGGAGAAGTATAAAAGAAAGAGACAGGAGGTCAAGAGAAAGGTGCAAGAGGTGAAAAAAAGGGCAAATGAGAGTTGGGGTGAGAGACTATCAGTAAATTTTAGGGAGAATAAAAAGATGTTCTGGAAGGAGGTAAATAGGGTGCGTAAGACAAGGGAGCAAATGGGAACTTCAGTGAAGGGCGTAAATGGGGAGGTGATAACAAGTAGTGGTGATGTGAGAAGGAGATGGAATGAGTATTTTGAAGGTTTGTTGATTGTGTCTGATGACAGAGTGGCAGATATAGGGTGTTTGGGTCGAGGTGGTGTGCAAAGTGAGAGGGTTAGGGTAAATGATTTGGTAAACAGAGAAGAGGTAGTAAAAGCTTTGCGGAAGATGAAAGCCGGCAAGGCAGCAGGTTTGGATGGTATTGCAGTGGAATTTATTAAAAAAGGGGGTGACTGTATTGTTGACTGGTTGGTAAGGTTATTTAATGTATGTATGACTCATGGTGAGGTGCCTGAGGATTGGCGGAATGCGTGCATAGTGCCATTGTACAAAGGCAAAGGGGATAAGAGTGAGTGCTCAAATTACAGAGGTATAAGTTTGTTGAGTATTCCTGGTAAATTATATGGGAGGGTATTGATTGAGAGGGTGAAGGCATGTACAGAGCATCAGATTGGGGAAGAGCAGTGTGGTTTCAGAAGTGGTAGAGGATGTGTGGACCAGGTGTTTGCTTTGAAGAATGTATGTGAGAAATACTTAGAAAAGCAAATGGATTTGTATGTAGCATTTATGGATCTGGAGAAGGCATATGATAGAGTTGATAGAGATGTTCTGTGGAAGGTATTAAGAATATATGGTGTGGGAGGCAAGTTGTTAGAAGCAGTGAAAAGTTTTTATCGAGGATGTAAGGCATGTGTACGTGTAGGAAGAGAGGAAAGTGATTGGTTCTCAGTGAATGTAGGTTTGCGGCAGGGGTGTGTGATGTCTCCATGGTTGTTTAATTTGTTTATGGATGGGGTTGTTAGGGAGGTAAATGCAAGAGTTTTGGAAAGAGGGGCAAGTATGAAGTCTGTTGGGGATGAGAGAGCTTGGGAAGTGAGTCAGTTGTTGTTCGCTGATGATACAGCGCTGGTGGCGGATTCATGTGAGAAACTGCAGAAGCTGGTGACGGAGTTTGGTAAAGTGTGTGGAAGAAGAAAGTTAAGAGTAAATGTGAATAAGAGCAAGGTTATTAGGTACAGTAGGGTTGAGGGTCAAGTCAATTGGGTGGTGAGTTTGAATGGAGAAAAACTGGAGGAAGTGAAGTGTTTTAGATATCTGGGAGTGGATCTGGCAGCGGATGGAACCATGGAAGCGGAAGTGGATCATAGGGTGGGGGAGGGGGCGAAAATTTTGGGAGCCTTGAAAAATGTGTGGAAGTCGAGAACATTATCCCGGAAAGCAAAAATGGGTATGTTTGAAGGAATAGTGGTTCCAACAATGTTGTATGGTTGCGAGGCGTGGGCTATGGATAGAGTTGTGCGCAGGAGGATGGATGTGCTGGAAATGAGATGTTTGAGGACAATGTGTGGTGTGAGGTGGTTTGATCGAGTAAGTAACGTAAGGGTAAGAGAGATGTGTGGAAATAAAAAGAGCGTGGTTGAGAGAGCAGAAGAGGGTGTTTTGAAATGGTTTGGGCACATGGAGAGAATGAGTGAGGAAAGATTGACCAAGAGGATATATGTGTCGGAGGTGGAGGGAACGAGGAGAAGAGGGAGACCAAATTGGAGGTGGAAAGATGGAGTGAAAAGGATTTTGTGTGATCAGGGCCTGAACATGCAGGAGGGTGAAAGGAGGGCAAGAAATAGAGTGAATTGGAGCGATGTGGTATACAGGGGTTGACGTGCTGTCAGTGGATTGAATCAAGGCATGTGAAGCGTCCGGGGTAAAGCATGGAAAGCTGTGTAGGTATGTATATTTGCGTGTGTGGACGTATGTATGTACATGTGTATGGGGGGGTTGGGCCATTTCTTTCGTCTGTTTCCTTGCGCTACCTCGCAAACGCGGGAGACAGCGACGAGGTAAAAAAAAAAAAAAAAAAAAAAAAAAAAAATATATATATAAATATATATATATATATATATATATATATTTTTCATACTATTCGCCATTTCCCGCGATAGCGAGGTAGCGTTAAGAACAGAGGACTGGGTCTTTGAGGGAATATCCTCACCTGGCCCTCTTCTATGTTCCTTCTTTTGGGAAAAAAAAAAAAAAAAAAAAATATATCCTCTTGGTCAATCTTTCCTCACTCATTCTCTCCATGTGCCCAAACCATTTCAAAACACCCTCTTCTGCTCTCTCAACCACGCTCTTTTTATTTCCACACATCTCTCTTACCCTTACATTACTTACTCGATCAAACCACCTCACACCACACATTGTCCTCAAACATCTCATTTCCAGCACATCCATCCTCCTGCGCACAACTCTATCCATAGCCCATGCCTCGCAACCATACAACATTGTTGGAACCACTATTCCTTCAAACATACCCATTTTTGCTTTCCGAGATAATGTTCTCGACTTCCACACATTCTTCAAGGCTCCCAGGATTTTCGCCCCCTCCCCCACCCTATGATCCACTTCCGCTTCCATGGTTCCATCCGCTGCCAGATCCACTCCTAGATATCTAAAACACTTTACTTCCTCCAGTTTTTCTCCATTCAAACTTACCTCCCAATTGACTTGACCCTCAACCCTACTGTACCTAATAACCTTGCTCTTATTCACATTTACTCTTAACTTTCTTCTTTCACACACTTTACCAAACTCAGTCACCAGCTACTGCAGTTTCTCACATGAATCAGCCACCAGCGCTGTATCATCAGCGAACAACAACTGACTCACTTCCCAAGCTCTCTCATCCCCAACAGACTTCATACTTGCCCCTCTTTCCAAAACTCTTGCATTCACCTCCCTAACAACCCCATACATAAACAAATTAAACAACCATGGAGACATCACACACCCCTGCCGCAAACCTACATTCACTGAGAACCAATCACTTTCCTCTCTTCCTACAAGTACACATGCCTTACATCCTCGATAAAAACTTTTCACTGCTTCTAACAACTTGCCTCCCACACCATATATTCTTAATACCTTCCACAGAGCATCTCTATCAACTCTATCATATGCCTTCTCCACATCCATAAATGCTACATACAAATCCATTTGCTTTTCTAAGTATTTCTCACATACATTCTTCAAAGCAAACACCTGATCCACACATCCTCTACCACTTCTGAAACCACACTGCTCTTCCCCAATCTCATGCTCTGTACATGCCTTCACCCTCTCAATCAATACCCTCCCATATAATTTACCAGGAATACTCAACAAACTTATACCTCTGTAATTTGAGCACTCACTCTTATCCCCTTTGCCATTGTACAATGGCACTATGCATGCATTCCGCCAATCCTCAGGCACCTCACCATGAGTCATACATACATTAAATAACCTTACCAACCAGTCAATAACACAGTCACCCCCTTTTTTAATAAATTCCACTGCAATACCATCCAAACCTGCTGCCTTGCCGGCTTTCATCTTCCGCAAAGTTTTTTACTACCTATATATATATATATATACATATATATATATATATATATATATATATATATATATATATATATATATATATATATTTGCTTTGTCGCTGTCTCCCGCGTTTGCGAGGTAGCGCAAGGAAACAGACGAAAGAAATGGCCCAACCCACCCCCATACACATGTATATACATACGTCCACACACGCAAATATACATACCTACACAGCTTTCCATGGTTTACCCCAGATGCTTCACATGCCTTGATTCAATCCACTGACAGCACGTCAACCCCGGTATACCACATCGCTCCAATTCACTCTATTCCTTGCCCTCCTTTCACCCTCCTGCATGTTCAGGCCCCGATCACACAAAATCTTTTTCACTCCATCTTTCCACCTCCAATTTGGTCTCCCTCTTCTCCTCGTTCCCTCCACCTCCGACACATATATTCTCTTGGTCAATCTTTCCTCACTCATTCTCTCCATGTGCCCAAACCATTTCAAAACACCCTCTTCTGCTCTCTCAACCACGCTCTTTTTATTTCCACACATCTCTCTTACCCTTACGTTACTTACTCGATCAAACCACCACACACCACACATTGTCCTCAAACATCTCATTTCCAGCACATCCATCCTCCTGCGCACAACTCTATCCATAGCCCACGCCTCGCAACCATACAACATTGTTGGAACCACTATTCCTTCAAACATACCCATTTTTGCTTTCCGAGATAATGTTCTCGACTTCCACACATTCTTCAAGGCTCCCAGAATTTTCGCCCCCTCCCCCACCCTATGATCCACTTCCACTTCCATGGTTCCATCCGCTGCCAGATCCACTCCCAGATATCTAAAACACTTCACTTCCTCCAGGTGTTTGCTTTGAAGAATGTATGTGAGAAATACTTAGAAAAGCAAATGGATTTGTATGTAGCATTTATGGATCTGGAGAAGGCATATGATAGAGTTGATAGAGATGCTCTGTGGAAGGTATTAAGAATATATGGTGTGGGAGGCAAGTTGTTAGAAGCAGTGAAAAGTTTTTATCGAGGATGTAAGGCATGTGTACGTGTAGGAAGAGAGGAAAGTGATTGGTTCTCAGTGAATGTAGGTTTGCGGCAGGGGTGTGTGATGTCTCCATGGTTGTTTAATTTGTTTATGGATGGGGTTATTAGGGAGGTGAATGCAAGAGTTTTGGAAAGAGGGGCAAGTATGAAGTCTGTTGGGGATGAGAGAGCTTGGGAAGTGAGTCAGTTGTTGTTTGCTGATGATACAGCGCTGGTGGCTGATTCATGTGAGAAACTGCAGAAGCTGGTGACTGAGTTTGGTAAAGTGTGTGAAAGAAGAAAGTTAAGAGTAAATGTGAATAAGAGCAAGGTTATTAGGTACAGTAGGGTTGAGGGTCAAGTCAATTGGGAGGTGAGTTTGAATATATATATATATATATATATATATATATATATATATATATATATATTTTTTTTTTTTTTTTTTTTTTTATACTTTGTCGCTGTCTCCCGCGTTTGCGAGGTAGCGCAAGGAAACAGACGAAAGAAATGGCCCAACCCCCCCCATACACATGTACATACACACGTCCACACACGCAAATATACATACCTACACAGCTTTCCATGGTTTACCCCGGACGCTTCACATGCCTTGATTCAATCCACTGACAGCACGTCAACCCCTGTATACCACATCGCTCCAATTCACTCTATTCCTTGCCCTCCTTTCACCCTCCTGCATGTTCAGGCCCCGATCACACAAAATCCTTTTCACTCCATCATTCCACCTCCAATTTGGTCTCCCTCTTCTCCTCGTTCCCTCCACCTCCGACACATATATCCTCTTGGTCAATCTTTCCTCACTCATTCTCTCCATGTGCCCAAACCATTTCAAAACACCCTCTTCTGCTCTCTCAACCACGCTCTTTTTATTTCCACACATCTCTCTTACCCTTACGTTACTTACTCGATCAAACCACCTCACACCACACATTGTCCTCAAACATCTCATTTCCAGCACATCCATCCTCCTGCACACAACTCTATCCATAGCCCACGCCTCGCAACCATACAACATTGTTGGGACTACTATTCTTTCAAACATACCCATTTTTGCTTTCCGGGATAATGTTCTCGACTTCCACACATTTTTCAAGGCTCCCAAAATTTTCGCCCCCTCCCCCACCCTATGATCCACTTCCGCTTCCATGGTTCCATCCGCTGACAGATCCACTCCCAGATATCTAAAACACTTCACTTCCTCCAGTTTTTCTCCATTCAAACTCACCACCCAATTGACTTGACCCTCAACCCTACTGTACCTAATAACCTTGCTCTTATTCACATTTACTCTTAACTTTCTTCTTCCACACACTTTACCAAACTCCGTCACCAGCTTCTGCAGTTTCTCACATGAATCCGCCACCAGCGCTGTATCATCAGCGAACAACAACTGACTCACTTCCCAAGCTCTCTCATCCCCAACAGACTTCATACTTGCCCCTCTTTCCAAGACTCTTGCATTTACCTCCCTAACAACCCCATCCATAAACAAATTAAACAACCATGGAGACATCACACACCCCTGCCGCAAACCTACATTCACTGAGAACCAATCACTTTCCTCTCTTCCTACACGTACACATGCCTTACATCCTCGATAAAAACTTTTCACTGCTTCTAACAACTTGCCTCCCACACCATATATTCTTAATACCTTCCACAGAGCATCTCTATCAACTCTATCATATGCCTTCTCCAGATCCATAAATGCTACATACAAATCCATTTGCTTTTCTAAGTATTTCTCGCATACATTCTTCAAAGCAAACACCTGATCCACACATCCTCTACCACTTCTGAAACCACACTGCTCTTCCCCAATCTCATGCTCTGTACATGCCTTCACCCTCTCAATCAATACTCTCCCATATAATTTACCAGGAATACTCAACAAACTTATACCTCTGTAATTTGAGCACTCACTCTTATCCCCTTTGCCTTTGTACAATGGCACTATGCACGCATTCCGCCAATCCTCAGGCACCTCACCATGAGTCATACATACATTAAATAACCTTACCAACCAGTCAACAATACAGTCACCCCCTTTTTTAATAAATTCCACTGCAATACCATCCAAACCTGCTGCCTTGCCGGCTTTCATCTTCCGCAAAGCTTTTACTACCTCCTCTCTGTTTACCAAATCATTTTCCCTAACCCTCTCACTTTGCACACCACCTCAACCCAAACACCCTATATCTGCCACTCTGTCATCAGACACATTCAACAAACCTTCAAAATACTCATTCCATCTCCTTCTCACATCACCACTACTTGTTATCACCTCCCCATTTACGCCCTTCACTGAAGTTCCCATTTGCTCCCTTGTCTTACGCACCCTATTTACCTCCTTCCAGAACATCTTTTTATTCTCCCTAAAATTTACTGATAGTCTCTCACCCCAACTCTCATATATATATATATATATATATATATATATATATATATATATATATATATATATATATATTCCTTTTTCCATTATTCCATGAGTTAGTATAAGTGTGAGTGTGGTGCAGTGGTCTGCAAATTTGGTGGCTTGTATGGTCTGCTTTTAAGCAATTTAAGAGGAAAAATCCATCCTATATGGTGTACTGTCATACTACATACTAGAGGTATACAATGGTACAATCTCCGTAGTAGTATCAATAATATAATCTTTGTAGCGTACTAAAAGTATACAATGGTGTAATCTTTGCAGTATAATCAATACTATAATCTTTGAAGCCTTGAATATGATGAAATTTGGCAAGACAGCTGGAGTGGACAGTAGTGCAGTTGATTCCTTCATAGTGGGTGGTGGCTGTGTTGTTGACTGGTTAGTCAGGATTTTCAGAATATGTATGAATTATGGTGAGGTGCCTCAGGATTAGTGGAATGCAAGCATAGTGACACTGTATAAATGTATAAGGCCAAGGGGGACAAAGGTGAGAGTTTGAACATAGAGGTACAAGCTTGTTAAGTGTACCTTGTAAGTTGTACGGGAGAGTGGTGATTAGAAGGGTGAAGGCGTAAGTGTTTGAACACACAGGTATAAGTTTATCGAGAGTTCTTCATAAGTTGTATTGGAGAGTGGCAATTAGGAGGGTGAAGGTATGTACAGATCATCAACCTGGGGAGGAACAATGTGGTTTCAGGAGAGGAAGAGTATGTGTGGATCAGGTCTTTGCTTTCAAGAGGGTTTGTGAGAAATCTGGGAAAACAGAAGGTTTTGTAAGTGGAATCTATGGACTTGGAGAAAGTATATGATGGGGTTAACAGAGATACCTTAATGAAGGTCTTATGAATATATGGTGTGGGAGGAAAGCTACTAAATGCAGTGAAGTTTTATCAAGTAAGGCACATGGAAGAGAAAAGAAAGAATGGTTCCATGTGAAGATTGCAGCAGGGACATGTGATGTAACCAAAGTTGATTAGTTTGTTTATGGATTGGGTGGTGAGGGAAATACATGAAAAAGAGTCTTGGAGAGAGAGAGAGGCGAGTGAGCAGTCTGTAGAAAGTGAGCCATTTGCTGCTTGCTGGTGACACAGATGGCAGATTCAAAGTGAGAAACTACTGAAGCTGGTGAGTGAGTCTGGAACAGTGTGTTAAAAGAGGAATCTGGGAGTAAATGAGAATAAATTCAAGATTAGGTTTAGCAGGGCTGAGGGAAATGTTAGCTTGGGTGTGAGTATGAGAGTTGAAAATTTTGAAGTGAAGTGTTTTGAATACTTAGAAGTGGACATAGCAGTGAATGGAAATAGAGTTTACAACCTGAACAATGGAAGCAGAAGTGAGTCATGAGGTGGGTGACGAGGCAAATTGTGTGGAAAGACAGACTGTTACCTTGGAGGACAAAAATGGATTTGTTTGAAGGCATAATAGTCCTATCAATGTGGCATGGATGCAAGGCATACAATATAGATGAGGATGTGCAGAGGAGGGAGGATGATTTAGAAATTACACGCTTGAGGCATCAGGTGGTGTGAGAAGGTTTGATTAAGTAATAAAAGGGTAAGACTGAGATGTGTTAATAAGTAGCGTGTGGTTGAGACAGCTGAAGAGGGTGTGGTGAAATACCTGGTGAGGTCTTCAGGGGTCTTCTACCCCCACCTGGGGTGAGCCTAGATTGTAGGGTTGACCAACTCTTGGAATCCACAGCTCTCAGGCCCACACAGTCCCTACAGAGTGGCTGGTCTGGTACACTTTGTAGGTACTTATCCAGTGCACTCTACAAAAAGACATGCGAAGTCTTTAACAGAACCAAAGAGAACATGCTTTTCATTGGCAAAAAGTTTCAGTTCCTCTGGTATAAGGAAAATGAAGAGATCAGTTACAATACAGAATACCAAACAGACACTGATTGTATCATAAGTCAGAGAGACAATGTGAAAGACCTTCAAGTAATTACGTCCAATAACCTCACCTTCAGCGGAAAAAAAGGAGCTGCCTCAGACACAAGGATGACAGTTGGATTATGTGGACTTTCAAAACAAGAGAAGAAAAACCAATGATGATATTCATCTAGGTGCTAATTCTTTCACAAACTGAATACTATCATGTTCTAACAACACCCTATAAGGCAAGTGAATTTGTAAAATCAGAAAGAGTCATGTGATCTTTCACAGCCCAACCTAATATTGATAACAGAACTAAATTACTGAAAATGTCTAAATTTTCTGAGACTTTACTCCCAGATTTGCAGACAGGAGAGGTGTATTTTCACTTATACCCAGAAAATTCCAGAATGTATGGTTCCCAACTTACTTTTGGAAACAACATCCTACTGGCATGACAGGCATGGACTGTAAAAGTTCTGTAAATGAGTTTAAACAGAGGAACCTAAGTGAGCGAGTAGGAAAGATGAAGGGCGGGGGTTCTCGTACTATGTACTAATTTATATGTATGATTAGTGTGTGTGTTAGCAGTTTTGATACAAATGATCAAGTAATGGTGATGGGTGATTTAAATGCAAGAGTGGGAATTGTGACAGTTGAGGGTAAAATCTGGGGGTATGGCGCACCTGGTGTAAAAATTAATGGTGAACAGCTTGTGGATTTATGTGATGAAAAAGGACTAGCAAATGGGAATACCAGGTTTAAAATTAGGGGCATACATAATTAAAATTGGGAAAGTAAGGAAGGCAGTAAGAGGGCATTACTTAACTATATAACAACTGATATGTAGGCTTAGTGTGTGTGTGTGTGTCTGCAGTTTTGAAGCAAGAGACTGAGTGTTAGTGATGGGTGATTTGGATGGAGTGGTTAATGAGGCAGTTGAGGGTATAACTGGGAGGCATGGGGCACCTGGTGTTATGAATTAGAATGGTAAATAATTAAGTTGTATCCTGGAAAAGGAATGGTGATTGAGAATACCAACTTACATTTGGATATAACATCTTATAGGCATGATGGGTATGGATGAATATAAATAAATACATCCTTTGAAATACAAAAGTGAATATGCACAAAAAGAATGCCATAAACATCTGAGGCCCAAGACTCTTCAACACCTTGCAATCTACCATCAGAAACAGCATGAGATGCACAAAAAAAAGTTCAAGAGTATACTGGACAAGTACCTTAAAATTGTACCAAACCAACCAGCTGCAGGAGTATGTAGGCCTAAGGGTTGTGGCTTCCAACAGTTTGGTCAACCAATGACACAATCCAGCAGCCTGGGCCCAACCTGGGCTGTGGAGATGAAAATGCCTGAAGACTTCACTATGTATGCCTTGTTTAATAAGAGGGACGTACATTAGTACATGTGGGTGAATAGGGAAGACTGAAAGGGGAGCCTTACTGGACCATGTACAAACTGAAAGGCATGCAAGAGAGAGACTCCCATATGTCAAAGTACTGAGAAGGGCAGGTAGTGGGATGTTTGATCAATACTGGGTGAAGGTGAAGGCTTTCTGGTACTTTAGGAAAAGAGGAAGATATATGAATAGGGAAAGGGATGTGAAAGTGAAAAACCATGGAAAAGATACCAGGAAAGAAGAGAAGAGGTACTACGAAAGATTGGAGAAGATACCAGGAAAGAAGAGAAGAGATACTATAAAAGATTGTGTAAAATGGTAAAAGGTGAGTTTAAAAGAAGATTGGAAGTGGGTGAGGGATGGGAAGTGTTAAGCAAAACACTGATTACATGTATGAGAGAAGTGTACAGCATGCTGATGTTGGAAGTTGGACAGGTCAGAAAAGGGTAGTGACGTGTGGGATAAAGTTGCTAGTGAAAGAGAAAAGGGGTACAGTCATTATTTGCAGGTAAGGAGTGTAAGTAGGTAGTAGTTAGCAGGCAGCCAACAAACTGGGAGGCATAATACTGGTACTACCCATGTGAGTATAAGGAGGGTTCTTGATGGCTGCATAGTGGTTGTCAAGTTATGATCCTTCGACACAGGTAGCTGTCTTTTCTTTGTCTCATACACACATGGACTGCTGGTATTCTGTCCACAAACATATAATCTCTCCTTGTCACAAATAACACTTGATAACACTTAATCACACAAGTCATTCTTTGCAATTCTACATTTTCCTACGGTAAGCGCTTTGCACTTGCCTGCCTATCAGCTAAATAGTAGGAGCAATAGATAGTAGATAGATGAGCTTTGAGTAGAAACATGAGGGAGTAATAGGAGGTATGAGCATTAGCTGGGAGCACTAGGTAGAATCACTAGGGTGTAACATTACATGGAATGATAGGGAGAAAAATCAAGCAAAAGTAGCAGGTAGAAACATTAACAGTTAGGAGCCTCTGAACACCAGTACTGAGCTAGAGTTGCACTCTGCCAGCAGCCTGTTAAGGGTGAAGCATAAAGGCTAAGAAGCAGCACTGGAGTTCACCAGTTATAAAGAAAATTGTGCTACAGCCACCCCCTTCAGGGAGTTCCTAAAGGGAATGGGCATCACACATATAGACAGAGATAGATAGAGGGAGCGTAAGTGACAAGATGTGGAAGAGAAAGTAGCAAAAGCTTAAGAAAAATGTAGAGAGGCTGAAAAAGAGTATTTTGGGTACATTCATTAAAGGCTTTTTCCTCTTCTCCTATGGCATTGTATTAAGGCAAGGATGACAGAACTAATGTTCAAATTACAGATTTATAAGTTTGTTGAGTGCAGCTGGTAAGTTGTACAGGAGATTGGTGAAAGAAAGGGAGTGGCATGCACAGAGCTTTAGACTTCAGGAATGATGTGGGACGTGTGGATTGAGTGTTTGCTTTAAAGAATGTGTGTGGGAAATACTTATGAGAAACAGAAAGATCTGGTGGGGAATAAATGGTGAAGTTTTCGGGGGTCTTCTACTCCCACATCCAGGGCTGGGTCCAGGCTGATAAGCCAAGTCGTTGGTCAACTACGCTGCCGGAAGCTACAGCATGCTAGCCCATATAGCCCCTAAAACCTGGCTGGTCTGGCAGACATCATAGGTACTACTCCAATGCATTCTTAAACTTCTCTCCTGTGCATCCATGCTGGTGTTACTGATGATATTAGGCATGGTGTTGAAAAGTCTTGAGCCCTAGTTGTTTAAACTGTTCACTCTTTTTGTGCACATAAAACCTCTATATATCTGAGGTACTATTTTACAGTCTTCCAAGCCTGTCAAGCCAGTATTTCTGAATGTAAGCTGGGAACCATACCTTCTAGGATTTCCAGGTACAGATGAAAGTAGTAGTAAGTAGGGGGCAAATGACCAGGGAGGTATATCAATAGTACTACCCACCTGGGTATTGGGAGGGTTAAGAATAGCTGCATATTGAGCCAGTGCTTCAGCAGTTGTCAAAAAGCACTACTGTAACCCACAAAGCTGCCTTTTCTTTTTGCCTCATCCACATTTGGCCTACTGGCATTCTATTCAAAAACATACTATCTCTTTTTGTTACACATAACACTTGACTACACTTAACTCGCACAGCTCATTATTTGCAAGACTAGATTTTCCTGTGGCAAGCACTATGCTTTAACCCTGCCTTTCAGCAAAATAGTAGGAGCAACAGATGGAAGTGGTACATAGGAGCACTTAGCCAGGAACATTAGGTAGTAGTAATAGGTAGGAATATTAGGTATGAGCAGTTAGAAGTAGTAGTCAGTAGGAACATTAGGTACAAGCCTCTGCAAATACTGCACTCCAGTTGCCCTCTCCCAGTGGCCTGTAAAGGATAAGGCACCAAAGGCTAAGAAACGACACTGGAGTTCATTAGTTACAGAGACTCTATTGCTGTCACCAAACCTTTCAAGAGGTTCCATGAGGGAACAGGCATCAGAGATATAGATAAATAGATAGATGGATAGATATACCTCTCCCGTCCACAATCCAAGGAGTATAACTTTAGAGATATCAGCTGTTCCCAGTAATTTCCTTTACCACATTAATAAGGGCAATGAAAGATCTCTGAACACCTTCTGATTCTGCCATTTCAACTGCCTTGTAATGTAAAATTACATCAACATTCAATTCGTGAAAGAATTAGCAACTTGAAAAACATCACTGATTTTCTCTTCTCATATTGAAAGTCCATAGGATCCAACCATCCAGCCCACCATCCTTCTGTTGAAGGTAATCCTTGTTTTGTTGTACTTGTTGAAGGTGAAGTCATTAGACATTATCACTCCAAGGTTTTTCATAATGTTCAACTGGTTTATGATTATCTGTACTGTTTCTGGTTTCCTCATTTTCCCCAAACTGGTGACGTCAATACTTATCTCCACTGAATAGCATGTTGTTCTCAACTGCCAATTTAAAAACTTCATCTATATCTATCTATAGTATTTCAGCATCCTCTTATGATTTTAATACTTTTTCTTGTATCATCAACAAAGGATGACATGAAATTGGCTCAAGCTAGCCTCAACATCAGATATAAGATTAAGGAACAGGAAGGGTGCAAGTATAGTTCCTTGGTAAACAGCACTTTACTGTGGGGAACTGGAGATGGCATGCTTTACAACTATCTGTTCATCAGAAAATAGTACGTCCATCTCCAGGGTCACACCAATCAAATGCTTTTGTAAATTCTGTATAATCATGTCAGCATTTCATTGCTTTCCAAAGCTTTAATAATTCAGGGCAAAAAATTTTTTCCTTTTTTCTTTGTTCCTGGGTGTTGTGATATTTTCTAATTGATTATGTCTAAAAAGTACAGAAAATGCCTTTGTGATCAGGAGTGATATTTTGAAATTTACCTACTTTTCAGAACATTTCAGATAGATTCAGTGCCAAGTAGCTGATACAAAACTTTCTAGAGATTTCCACCAATACAAATAGTAATCTGAGGGGGAGGAAGACATTATAGATCCAGATCACAATCCAAGAGTTGTAGCTGACAAGAGAAACCCATACTACTCCAATCAAAAAGACCTTAACGACTTGATCAGATATCTTGGTCTCACAAAGTCCAGTGCTGAGCTTTTGATGTCTAGGCTTAAGCAGTGGAACTTGTTGGATGAAAGTGTGCAAATTGCAGATCAGAGGAAGCATCATCAAGGTTTTCTCAGCTTCTTCACCTCTACTTCACCTGTCCCACTTCTGCCACAATGTAACCAGCCTGTTTGAGGCAACCATAATTGCCTGTAACCCAAACAAACAGTTCTTTATTGACAGCTCATCCAGAAGCCTCAAAGCTGTACTGCTCCATAATGGGAACAAGTACCGATCTCTTCCCCTGTCTCACTTGGTGCACCTCAAAGAAGAATAAAACAGAGCCAAGACCTTGCTAGATGCCTTGAAATATGATCAGAACAGTTGAGAAGTCATCGGAGACTTCAAAATGGTGATATGCTTGATGGGTCTACAAGGCAGTTTTGCCAGGTTTCCCTGCTATCTTTGCCTTTGGGACAGCAGAGACACTGCAGTGTACTACCACAGGTGGGACTGGCCACAGCAGACCGAATTCTCTGTGGGGATGAACAATGCGCACAGCAGACCAAATTCACTGTGAGGAAGAACAACATCAAGTGGGAGCCACTGGTGGACCCCAGGAATTAGACCTTATGAAACAATTTGTCACAGCTCTAGATAAGGAGTCTGCAGCCTTCAAATACCTTCAAGACTTATTCCCTAAGCTGTCTGAAGCAAATGTCAAAGTCAGTGTCTTTACCGGACCACAGATAAAGATCCTTGAGAGCAAGGAATTCCCCAAGAAGCTCACCAGGAAGGAGAAAGCAGCTTGGTACAGCTTTGTTGTAGTGGTTCGGGCTTCCTGGGCAATCATAAGGCTGAAAACTATGTGGAGCTGGTTGACACTATGGTGAGGAAATTCAGCAAAATGGGCTGCAGGATAACCCTCAAAGTCCATACCTTGATGCTCATCTTGATAAATTCAAGGAGAACATGGGAGCGTATTCAGAGGAGTAAGGCGAGCACTTCCATCAGGATCTACTGGACTTTGAATGCCGCTACCAAGGAACATATAATGAGAACATGCTGGGAGATTCTATTTGGGGTCTGATTCGTGAAAGTGATTTACAGAATAATCATAAATCTTGAAAAACTACTCACTTCTAAATCTTTCGTGATAACTTTTGTTTAACATTTGAGTAAGTACATGTTAATTCTGAGTCATGTTTTCCTGACTTTAAGGGAATAAAAAAGTGCAAATTCACCTCTTGTCCAATTGGAAAAAAGGTAAATTTCATAATATTACTGTCGTCTCTCTTCAACTGAAGGGTTTTTCTTCTTTTTCCTCTGTCTTATACAACACAAAGTTTACAGTCTTTGTTACAAAATTAGTTTGGCAGACTTTCATTCCTCTCATGAGAGAGCTGTAGCTTTTGAAGAGGGTCTACTATTTGAACTTGTTTCATTGTGATCAGAGTACAGTGTGCCTGGGTCAGTGATGCCAAAGATAAAAAGTCTGCATTTATTGTAAAGAACAGATTTAGTATGTTATTTCTTCAGGTTGATTTTGTTATTTGTAGACTAAGGAAGAATCATACAGTTCAACTACTTCCCTTTTGTTGCAACTACTTATCTGAACTGTTTTTGGAGTCAGTTACAATTCTATTCCTTTTGTTTCAATCTTAAGTGATTAGGAATAAATGAAAACTTACTATGAATGTACCTGGTGAAGTCAACACTATAAGTCAACAGATTTTTAGGACAGCTTTGTTCCCACCTTTGTGGAGTGGCATGATGTGGGGTCAGTTTCAGACTCACAGAAATTAGAACAATCAAGGGGTGAGGTAGGGTCAGTTTCAGACACTCACATATCAGGACAATCAAGGGGTGATGTAGCGTCAATTTTAGACTATCAGGAATTGTGTCAAGACTTTTGTCCCACAGGACATCTAGTGCACATACTAGAGGTGCCTTGCATTTCTCTATGAAGACTGAAATCCATGAGTATAAGCCTGGGACTGAGTGTGTGGGCATAATCTCAATCGACCACCCAAAATCTTGTGTTGAGGTGGTGATATTTTCCATGTGTACACTTGGGAGATTACAGTTTAAGAAGAAGCCTCTTGGGTTATCTATATATCTGTGAACTTTCCATTTTGGTTAAGTGAATAGATTCATACTGCCTTTTTAGAATCTGATTCATCTCTCGGTAGTCATCTGTAAAACTGCCTTCCATTTTTAGCAGGATAATGGATTTTGTGGTCCTGGATGTGTTTTGCATTATATGGGTTACTTCTTATTTCATGGTTTTTCTTTTTCCTGCATTTCACATTTTTTGTTTACGACCTACTTCCAATAATTCACTTGGAAGATGTTCTTTTCTCTGCTAGGTGAACTCTTGCTTCTTTGGGTCTGCAATTATTTTTCACCACCTGTAAGGTGCTTGTCTTTATTGTTCTGACCTACACCTTCTGTGCTTTCTTCTTGCTAGTAAATATATATATATATATATATATATTTTTGCTTTGTCGCAGTCTCCCGCGTTTGCGAGGTAGCGCAAGGAAACAAACGAAAGAAATGGCCCAACCCACCCCCATACACATGTATATACATACGTCCACACACGCAAATATACATACCTACACAGCTTTCCATGGTTTACCCCAGACGCTTCACATGCCTTGATTCAATCCACTGACAGCACGTCAACCCCGGTATACCACATCGCTCCAATTCACTCTATTCCTTGCCCTCCTTTCACCCTCCTGCATGTTCAGGCCCCGATCACACAAAATCTTTTTCACTCCATCCTTCCACCTCCAATTTGGTCTCCCTCTTCTCCTCGTTCCCTCCACCTCCAACACATATATCCTCTTGGTCAATCTTTCCTCACTCATTCTCTCCATGTGCCCAAACCATTTCAAAACACCCTCTTCTGCTCTCTCAACCACGCTCTTTTTATTTCCACACATCTCTCTTACCCTTACGTTACTTACTCGATCAAACCACCTCACACCACACATTGTCCTCAAACATCTCATTTCCAGCACATCCATCCTCCTGCGCACAACTCTATCCATAGTCCACGCCTCGCAACCATACAACATTGTTGGAACCACTATTCCTTCAAACATACCCATTTTTGCTTTCCGAGATAATGTTCTCGACTTCCACACATTCTTCAAGGCTCCCAGAATTTTCGCCCCCTCCCCCACCCTATGATCCACTTCCGCTTCCATGGTTCCATCCACTGCCAGATCCACTCCCAGATATCTAAAACACTTCACTTCCTCCAGTTTTTCTCCATTCAAACTCACCTCCCAATTGAATTGACCCTCAACCCTACTGTACCTAATAACCTTGCTCTTATTCACATTTACTCTTAACTTTCTTCTTTCACACACTTTACCAAACTCAGTCACCAGCTTCTGCAGTTTCTTACATGAATCAGCCACCAGCGCTGTATCATCAGCGAACAACAACTGACTCACTTCCCAAGCTCTCTCATCCCCAACAGACTTCATACTTGCCCCTCTTTCCAAAACTCTTGCATTCACCTCCTTAACAACCCCATCCATATATATATATCCATATATATATATATATATATATATATATATATATATATATATATATATATATATATATATATATATATGTTGCATGGTATTGCAGTGGAATTTATTAAAAAAGGGGGTGACTGTATTATTGACTGGTTGGTAAGGTTATTTAATGTATGTATGACTCATGGTGAGGTGCCTGAGGATTGGCAGAATGCGTGCATAGTGCCATTGTACAAAGGCAAAGGGGTAAGAGTGAGTGCTCAAATTACAGAAGTATAAGTTTGTTGAGTATTCCTGGTAAATTATATGGGAGGGTATTGATTGAGAGGGTGAAGGCATGTACAGGGCATGAGATTGGGGAAGAGCAGTGTGGTTTCAGAAGTGTTAGAGGATGTGTGGATCAGGTGTTTTCTTTGAAGAATGTATGTGAGAAATACTTAGAAAAGCAAATGGATTTGTATGTAGCATTTATGGATCTAGAGAAGGCATATGATAGAGTTGATAGAGATGCTCTGTGGAAGGTATTAAAAATATATGGTGTGGGAGGCAAGTTGTTAGAAGCAGTGAAAAGTTTTTATCGAGGATGTAAGGCATGTGTACGTGTAGGAAGAGAGGAAAGTGATTGGTTCTCAGTGAATGTAGGTTTGCGGCAGGGGTGTGTGATGTCTCCATGGTTGTTTAATTTGTTTATGGATGGGGTTGTTAGGGAGGTAAATGCAAGAGTTTTGGAAAGAGGGGCAAGTATGAAGTCTGTTGGGGATGAGAGAGCTTGGGAAGTGAGTCAGTTGTTGTTCGCTGATGATACAGTGCTGGTGGCTGATTCATGTGAGAAACTGCAGAAGCTGGTGACTAAGTTTGGTATAGTGTGTGAAAGAAGAAAGTTAAGAGTAAATGTGAATAAGAGCAAGGTTATTAGGTATAGTAGAGTTGAGGGTCAAGTCAATTGGGAGGTAAGTTTGAATGGAGAAAAACTGGAGGAAGTAAAGTGTTTTAGATATCTGGGAGTGGATCTGGCAGCAGATGGAACCATGGAAGCGGAAGTGGATCATAGGGTGGGGGAGGGGGCGAAAATTCTGGGAGCCTTGAAGAATGTGTGGAAGTCGAGAACATTATCTCGGAAAGCAAAAATGGGTATGTTTGAAGGAATAGTGGTTCCAACAATGTTGTATGGTTGCGAGGCGTGGGCTATGGATAGAGTTGTGCGCAGGAGGATGGATGTGCTGGAAATGAGATGTTTGAGGACAATGTGTGGTGTGAGGTGGTTTGATCGAGTAAGTAACGTAAGGGTAAGAGAGATGCGTGGAAATAAAAAGAGCGTGGTTGAGAGAGCAGAAGAGGGTGTTTTGAAATGGTTTGGGCACATGGAGAGAATGAGTGAGGAAAGATTGACCAAAAGGATATATGTGTCGGAGGTGGAGGGAACGAGGAGAAGTGGGAGACCAAATTGGAGGTGGAAAGATGGAGTGAAAAAGATTTTGTGTGATCGGGGCCTGAACATGCAGGAGGGTGAAAGGAGGGCAAGGAATAGAGTGAATTGGATCGATGTGGTATACCGGGGTTGACGTGCTGTCAGTGGATTGAATCAGGGCATATGAAGCGTCTGGGGTAAACCATGGAAAGCTGTGTAGGTATGTATATTTGCATGTGTGGACGTATGTATATACATGTGTATGGGGGTGGGTTGGGCCATTTCTTTCGTCTGTTTCCTTGCGCTACCTCGCAAACGCGGGAGACCGGAAAAAAAAATATATATATATATATATATATATATATATATATATATATAATATATATATATATGGTTTCAGAAGTGGTAGAGGATGTGTGGATCAGGTGTTTGCTTTGAAGAATGTATGTGAGAAATACTTAGAAAAGCAAATGGATTTGTATGTAGCATTTATGGATCTGGAGAAGGCATATGATAGAGTTGATAGAGATGCTCTGTGGAAGGTATTAAGAATATATGGTGTGGGAGGAAAGTTGTTAGAAGCAGTGAAAAGTTTTTATCGAGGATGTAAGTCATGTGTACGTGTAGGAAGAGAGGAAAGTGATTGGTTCTCAGTGAATGTAGGTTTGCGGCAGGGGTGTGTGTGATGTCTCCATGGTTGTTTAATTTGTTTATGGATGGGGTTGTTAGGGAGGTAAATGCAAGAGTTTTGGAAAGAGGGGCAAGTATGAAGTCTGTTGGGGATGAGAGAGCTTGGGAAGTGAGTCAGTTGTTGTTCGCTGATGATACAGCGCTGGTGGCTGATTCATGTGAGAAACTGCAGAAGCTGGTGACTGAGTTTGGAAAAGTGTGTGGAAGAAGAAAGTTAAGAGTAAATGTGAATAAGAGCAAGGTTATTAGGTACAGTAGGGTTGAGGGTCAAGGCAATTGGGAGGTGAGTTTGAATGGAGAAAAACTGGAGGAAGTGAAGTGTTTTAGATATCTGTGAGTGGATCTGGCAGCGGATGGAACCATGGAAGCGGAAGTGGATCATAGGGTGGGGGAGGGGGCGAAAATCCTGGGGGCCTTGAAGAATGTGTGGAAGTCGAGAACATTATCTCAGAAAGCAAAAATGGGTATGTTTGAAGGAACAGTGGTTCCAACAATGTTGTATGGTTGCGAGGCGTGGGCTATGGATAGAGTTGTGCGCAGGAGGATGGATGTGCTGGAAATGAGATGTTTGAGGACAATGTGTGGTGTGAGGTGGTTTGATCGAGTGAGTAACGTAAGGGTAAGAGAGATGTGTGGAAATAAAAAGAGCGTGGTTGAGAGAGCAGAAGAGGGTGTTTTGAAGTGGTTTGGGCACATGGAGAGGATGAGTGAGGAAAGATTGACCAAGAGGATATATGTGTCGGAGGTGGAGGGAACAAGGAGAAGAGGGAGACCAAATTGGAGGTGGAAAGATGGAGTGAAAAAGATTTTGTGTGATCGGGGCCTGAACATGCAGGAGGGTGAAAGGTGGGCAAGGAATAGAGTGAATTGGAGCGATGTGGTATACCGGGGTTGACGTGCTGTCAGTGGATTGAAGCAAGGCATGTGAAGCGTCTGGGGTAAACCATGGAAAGCTGTGTAGGTATGTATATTTGCGTGTGTGGACGTATGTATATACATGTGTATGGGGGGGGGGGGGGCATTTCTTTCGTCTGTTTCCTTGCGCTACCTCGCAAACGCGGGAGACAGCGACAAAGTATAATAAATAAAATAAAATATATATATATATATATATATATATATATATATATATATATATATATATTTCTTTTTCTTTCAAACTATTCATCATTTCCCATGTTAGCGAGGTAGCGTTAAGAACAGAGGACTGGGCCTTTGAGGGAATATCTTCACCTAGCCCCCTTCTCTGTTCCTTCTTTTGGAAAATTAAAAAAAAAAGAAAGGGGAGGATTTCCAGCCCCCCGCTCCCTCCCCTTTTAGTCGCCTTCTACGACACACAGGAAATACATGGGAAGTATTCTTTCTCCCCAAGAGACTGAGTGTGAACGAATGTGGCCTTTTTTGTCTGTTTTCCTGGCACTACCTCGCTGAAGCAGGGGGTAGCAATGCTGTTTCTTGTAGGGTAGGGTATTGACAGGAATGGATGAAGGCAAGTAATGTACATGTGTATATTTGTATATGTCTATGTGCATGTTTGTATATGTATGTATATGTTGATATTCATGTGTGTATATGAATGTTTAGGTATACACGTTTATATGTATACAAGTGGAAGGGCCATTCTTCATCTGTTTCCTGGCACTGCCTTGCTGATGGGAGAAACCGATTATGTATAATAAAACAAATAAATAGAAAAAGAAATATTCAAAATCTTAAGTTACACACTAAAAACTACTGAATCTTGGTCAGTGCATCCCCTTTTCTTCCATAAAGTATGGTAAACTATACAGTAATACAAAGACTGAGCTTCCTTTAGTACAAACAATAAGTTATTTCAAAAGCTAAACAAGCAAGAATAAAACCACCACCTACCTGCTGAGTGCAAGGGAGGGCTGCAACAACTAGGATATAAGAAAAGATTCCACTGTTAAATGCAGCCCCACCTTGTGCTCAAATGATATTGGTTCAATTCCTGCTAGTGCAGGTATATGTGTCTTATGAAGTGCACACTGTTATGCACTAGTTTCAAGAACAACACCAATGTCACTAAGTAAGTTGTGTCAATGACATGAGAATAGGGTTAACAAAACCATCAGATGAAGATAATACAGCCCTGCAAAATGCAGTCAGTAAAGCATCCAGTGGATTAGTGTTGTGTAAGTGCCAAAAATATCATTATAAATTCTTTAGGGTTGTGTCTGGTTTTTATGTTAAAAATAATATCAGTGGATTCTCTACAGTTCGCTGAATGCCTTTCCACATGGTGAATACCTGGTGATGTTTTTGCCCACATAGAGCCCAGATTTTTGGAATGCGTTGTTGGTTGAACAAGTTGTTGGGAGCTGCAAACTTAGGTGTATATAGTCTGACAGCCTGGCTGGTCTGATACATGGGTACTTATCCTACGCACTTCTGAGCCTCTCTCCTATGAATCCCAAGCTGTTTCTGATGGTAGCTGGCAAAATCTTGAAGAGCACTGGATCCTAGATGTTTAAGGTGTTCTCTCTTCTTGTGCATATTGCACCTTTGGACTTAAAGAGGTACTATTTTACAAAATCTTCCATCTCTGTTGTACCAGTAAGATGTCGGGAGCCACCACTAGGATTTTCCCAAAAGTATAACATCAGATTTCATTTGTTCCCAGCAATTAAGTTCCTTTACCACTCAACATGGGCAGTGAAAAAATCTCTATGCACTTTCTAAATGGACAATTTTGCCTGCTTGTTAGGTGATGTTATAGTGCAACAACATTCAATCTGCAAAGTAATTAGAACCTTGAATATCATCGTCATTGATTTTTCTTCCCTTGTCTTGAAGGTCTGCTGGATCCATCCTGCCAACCTTTTGCATGAGGCAACTGTTTTGTTGCATTCCCTAAAGATTTATGACAACATTTGTGTCTAACCAGCATTCTTTGTTGCTTCTGATTTCATCTCTTTCCCTATACCAGAAAGTTGAAACTTACCATCACTGAAAAGTAAGTTGTTTTTGGATGCCCAGTTAAAGACTTTACGTTTCTCTGTAGCATTTCTGCATCTTCTAATGATGTGATCTTCATACTTATTTTTGAATCATCTGCAGATGAAATGAAAGTGTAGCTCAAGTTCATATCAAAGTCAGATAAAAGAATGAGGAACAGGAGGGGTGCAAGCACCCTTCCTCGAGGGACTGAGGTTTATACTATGGAGGCACTGGCGATGGCATGCTTTGCATTATGTGATCTATTAGTTAAAAATCTATTGGTTCAAAAGTTGTATAACTATCTCCCAATCTTTCTAGTTATTCCGTTATCACATTTTTAAAGTTATGACACCAATGGTCACATCTGCCATATTGTTTTGCATATTCTGTGTAAATCAAATTTTCTTTGTTTTCCAAAGCTTCAAGAATCCAAACATAATGGTCAAGGAATTAAGGGAGGCAAATAATGTCCTGGGTTATCTAGATTGTTCACTTCCATAAATTCAGTTAAAATGCCTCTTACGACTCTTTTAAAGATTTTAATATCTTACACTCTTTTAAAGATTTTAATAATGTGCAATTTTAATGCTATCGGTCAACAGTTTTTCAGAACAGCTTTGCTTCCAACTCTGTGGAGTGGGGTGATGTAGATCAAGTTCAGACTCTTGGGAATGACGCCAGAACCTAGATTTTTTCTCCAAAGGGCATACGGTGCATCGCTGACTCTTGTATCAGGTAATGTCCAAAAATGGACTTTAAAAGCAAGGCCCCATTAGAGCTAGAATAGATTTCAGGGAAAGCGCAGGAAGTCATGTTCTTGTGTGGCTTTCATGGAAACATGACATCACTCATATCAGTCTTATCAATGGCTGACCTTTTGAAGTAGCAACCAATGGAAAAACAAAAGAGTGCTGGCAGGAGGTGTGGTAAACTTCTTGTACCTACTTTGAATGTTAAAGAATGTTGCTATATCTTTTTCGGTGTGCTTCCTAGTTTGTTCTAATAATGAAAAGCATTATATCAAAATTAGTCTGTTTATCTTTAGTGGAAAAAAAGTCAGATTCAAAATAGCAACTGCACAGACAACCCAAGCTTTAATACAGAAGAAACAGGCAGTTTTAAAAGTGATAATGCCTCTGAGAGCAATAATTATACATTAATAACCTGATCAGTGCTACCCCAATAGAGAGCAGTTTCATCACAGCACTCTTAATTTGCATCTTGAAGCTCTAGTATTACAATATATGAAAACATAAAGGAAATTAAAAGACATGAGTCAAAATTCACACCATCCATCCTGAGAGCATCTCTCTTTGTTTATAACCATCTGGTCAATCAGAGTGCCATACACACAAGTTCACATCCATCACAAGTTCAAAATTTTGCTACACTTACAATGAGCACACATTTTCCCAAATTCACTGATTTTTCAATACTAATATATAACTAAGACTGTCATGTCTGGAAGAAGGCCTAAAACTGCCTTAAAAAAGCCTCTCCTTGGCTGTAAAATTACAAGTGTCGAAGAGATTAGAAGCTAATGGGTATCAGGCTGGTGTTAGTGATGCTTTTGATTTGTCTACATCAACGTTTTGAACCACCATTAGGGGTACAAAGATAAAAAGTCTGCCACAACAAACTAACTCATTCTAGGAGCAGAGTTGGAAAAAAAAAAAGAAGAAGAGTGCTTGACAACACATCCAGTGCATGTTGCCACATCCTACCACTTCACCTCTCTAATCACCCCCACCTTTTTGCTTTCTCACATGATATTCTAAAATGTTCTGCAATGTAATGTTGACAGGATACATTGCTGCTAATTTAAACTTACACAATTTTGTGGTTGGCCATTAGCTCTTCAGAAGCCTCTGGCAATGCTGTGGCACATAACACCAAAGAAACCGATGGATGCATCACCTCCTGACTATTTAGCACAATCGCCCACACCACCATCAGATCTCTATTATCTCCAACCCCCCATCATCACCACCGTAGTCATAATTTCAGAGATGCATTGACGGATAAGCTTCAGCCAGAGCAGAGTCGTACGATATGCACTGCCTGCCACCTCCCTTCCACCCATTGTGTTTCCCCAAGACACTGCCACATTCAATCATTCAACTGTACTACAATTGTTGCTATTCAACACTAAACTGTCATTCACAGTACAATATTGTTCACTGTCTATTTGTTGAATGCATTACTGTAATAAACTGCATTCATCAATACCTATAACCCTCATATACAATACTGCATATATCTCATAGGTAAAAAACAATTTCACCAGGTACACTTATCTTTATATGCATTGGTACAACAACTGTGTCGAGTAGTTTCACTTAACACTCCATTTTGTGTGAACATATCCTGAGCACTATTTTGGCATTAGTGTACACTGACATAATATGTCTTCTACTGGGCATGGTGATACAGAGAGCGATGTTGACAGTGAGAGCAGAGATGATGGCATAGTAGTTGTGAAAAATGCATGGTGGGCAAATGAGGGTGATGATGCAGCAGCACCTCCTCAAGCATTCTTCTCTATCTTCCACACCAGTAGACTTTTTCAAGTTGTTTGTTGACCCCTCCCTTAAAGACACCATTGTATGAAACAAGCAAGCTGAGCACAGCACCGACAGGCATCAACAGTGGCCCCATGACCATCCACAGTCACATGTAGTTTTATCAAATATAGGAAAACAAATGCAAATGAAATTGATGATTTTCTGCCCATTTATATGAATTTGGGATCAATAAAAGCGTCAACTGTAACACTGCACTGGAAAACTAGCCACAGATGTCAAAGTACCACAGTACCTGGTTTGGAGAACATTTTCCATGTAAAAGGTGAGTTGATCCTGATATCTTTACATTTTGCAGATAAAAAAAATTCCAAACAACTGATTATCTATATAAATGATACAAAGTGCAGGCTCTCATCAATAATATCTGCTGCGAATTTAAGCATTATTTCCAACCAAACCAAAGTGGTATGGTATGGTTGGGTTCAAGAGTAATAAACCAAACTTAAGTCAGTACATGCCACATAAACAGAATGCACACTTTGGAGTGAAATAATGGTGTCTTTGTGATGTAAAAACAGGATATACAGTCACACCTGAAGTATACAAATTGATAAAACCAAGTAAAGAAGACCCAATTTATGTGATAAATCGCATGAAAGCTTGCTGTGGGCTGCTGTATCAGGATTAGCACTTAGGTATCAAGAATTTCTTTCCATATCAGCAGCTGCTCTTAAACTTGTGATATGCCAAACAATAGGAACAAGTATTGCATGCTGTAACTGTATGGAACTCCCAGTTTAAATAGTAAAAGAAGTTACAAAATCAACACGAGTGCAAGCACAGAAGAGGACCAGTTCCTTGTGTGGGCTACAAGGATGGTGCTATGAGGCCATTATCACATTCTACATTGTCTAAAGCAGGATTCACTCATGTTACTAAAACAGGACATGTTATAAGGAAATCATGTACAGTAAGTGATCACAATATAAGTATGGGTGGAACTGATCTAAAGGATGTAAAGCTTTATGCATACATACCTGAAAGGATGACATTGAAGTGGACCACAAAATCTCAATGGCCTTGTTTGGTTCTACTTTTCTAACAACTGTAGTTACATTTTGTAAAGCCTTAGCAAGAGTGACATACTAAAACTAAGATGGTATGTATTCATGTACCTGTTACTGGGGGACTTACTGAAAACCAGTGCCACAAAACTGTCTAAAATGGACAAACATAAAAATAAATTGAAGCTTAAACAAAGTTCTTTTCCCAACCCTTTCAATTTAAAGAAAGAAATGTTCATGGAAGGAAAAAACTAAAGGGATCTGAGGAAAGAAGTGTGCATGTGGGAATGAAAGAAATGTGCAGGGAGAATTTTATTGTCCTAGTTGCAATGTTGGTCTAAGTGCTGCCTCCACAGGTATTACAAACATTCTTTAATTTCATCTCCTTTTTGGGTTGTTTCAGTCATCCATTAATCTTTTCATTTTTTGTAATTTCTAATAAAAACATATTCATAAAATTCCCATTTTGCATATGCTTACAAGGGAAGTCCCATTTTGTCTTCTTATAACTGGAATCAGCAGGCTGTGGGGGATATGCACCTGACAGCTGAAGCATCCAACAGATTGGGTGACCAATGACCTAACCCAACGGTCTGGGCTCAGCTTGGGCTGTGGAGGTAGAAGACCCCAAAAACTTCACTAAGTATATTGTGTTTATTTTTACTTCTCATTAAACTGTAACTCCAAACCTTTCCAAACATTGTTACTGTATGCTATCTACTCTGAAAACTAAAGACAGGTTACATCTTGGTGAACAAAAACTAAATAACTCTGGTGTGCAATATCTTTTCTGGATGCATGGTACAAAGGTGGTTAGTGAATATTAGGTCTTTGGGTTGGTGCTACTTTTATTTCATACAATTTTTTTTGTAAAGAAAAAAAAGTGTGATTGCCTCAGGGGTACTGAGTTCTACCACTAGTAACAAATCCATTACTACAATTATCTTGATAAGTTAATCATCACTAAGGTAGACTTATTTTTCTTCTAAGCACCTCTTCCATATTTACAAGGGTCTCATTGACCTCATTATAAAGTACTGCTTACACATGTTGGTTGCAGTGTGACTTAAGAGCTCTATGACAGTCTAGATGCATCTGATACATTCCCTGGAATTGTTCCTATTACAAATTTGTATACTTAACCAATGTCTCCCGCATTAGCGAGGTAGCGCAAGGAAACAGACAAGGAATGGCCCAACCCATCCACATACACATGTATATACATAAACGCACACACACACACATATACATACATATACATAAACAGACATATATACACATGTACACATTCATACTCGCTGCCTTTAAGCATTCCCGTCGCCACCCCGTCACACACGAAATAGCATCCTCCCCTCCAGCGAGGTAGCACCAGAAACATACAAAAAGGCCACATTTGTTCACACTCAGTCTCTAGCTGTCGTGTAATGCACTGAAACCACAGCTTCCTTTCCACATCTAGGCCACACAGACCTATCCATGGTTTACCCCATATGTTTCACATGCTCTGGTTCCATCCAATGACAGCTCGTCGACCACAGTATACCACATTGCTCCAATTCACTCAATTCCTTGCACACCTTTCACCCTCCTGTATGTTCAGGCCCCAATTGCTCAAAATCTTTTTCACTCCATCCTTCCACCTCCAATTTGGTCTCCTACTTCTTCTTCCCTCCACCTCTGACACAGACATCCTCTTTGTCAATCTTTCCTCACTCATTCTCTCTACAAGACATCCTCCTTGTCAATCTTTCCTCACTCATTCTCCCTATGTGTCCAAACCATTTCAACACACCCTCTTCTGCTCTCTCAACCACACTCTTTTTATTAACACACTTCTCTCTTACCCTTTCATTGCTTACTCGATCAAACCACCTCACACCACATATTGTTCTCAAACATTTCATTTCCAACACATCCACCCTCCTCCGCACAGCCCTATCTATAGCCCATGCCTCACAAGCATATAACATTGCTGGAACCACTATTCCTTCAAACATACCCATTTTTGCTCTCCGAGATAACGTTCTCGCCTTCCACACATTCTTCAACCCTCCCAGAACCTTCGCCCCCTCCCCTACCCTGTGACTCACACTTCCATGGCTCCATCCGCTGCCAAGTTCACTCCCAGATATCTGAAACACTTCACTTCCTCCAGTTTTTCTCCATTCAAACTTACCTCCCAATTAACTTGTCCCTCAACCCTACAAAACCCAATAATCTTGCTCTTATTCACATTTATTCTCAAGTTTGTTCTTTCACACACTTTAACAAACTCAGTCACCAACTTCTGCAGTTTCTCACCTGAATCAGCCACCAGTACTGTATCATCAGAGAACAACAACTGACTCACTTTCGATGCCCTCTTATCCAGAACAAACTGCATACTTGCCCCTCTCTCCAAAACTCTTGCATTCACCTCCCTAACCACCCTATCCATAAACAAATCAAACAACCATGGAGACATCAGGCACCCCTGCTGCAAACCGACATTCACTGAGAACCAATCACTTTCTTCTCTTCCTACTTGCACACATGCCATACATCCTTGGTAAAAACTTTTCACTGCTTCTAGCAACTTACAAAAAAATTTGATATGAAATTCTATGTTGATAAAAACAAGTGTTTAAACTTGTCATTATTCAATATGCCCATAGATGTGCATCTTACTGACGGTTGTTTCTTGCTTGATACTTTATGTGTACTGGGAGGTGTTAAATGGTGTATACCTCACGAAATCTTCTGGGGTCTTCACCTCCACAACCTGAGCTGGGCCCAGCTGCTGGATTGGGTCACTGGTTGACCAAGCTATTAGAAGCTGCAGCCCTCAGGCCCACACAGCCTGGATCGTCTGGTACCTGTCCAACAAACTCTTGACCTTCTATGCTGTGCATTCAATGCTGTTTCTAATGGTATATCACAAGGTGTTAAGTCTTGGGCCCTGGATGTTTACGATGTTCTCTTTTCTTTCATGCATATGGCACTTTTGGATTTCAGGGTAGTATTTTAGTCCTCTATACCTATTATGCAAGAAGTTACTGCCAATTACAGGTTGGAAACCATATCTTTTAGGATTTTCCTGGCATCTGTGATGATGTACCTCTCCCGTCTGTGCTCCAAAGAATACAGTATCAGTTTTCAGATGTTCCCAGTATCTTTGTTCCCTTACATTATACTTTGCATGTATTGAAGGGTGATGTTAAAATACAGTCAAAAACAATTCATAAAAGAAGGTCCACAGGATCCAGCTTGCCATCCTTCTGTATGAGGCAAATGCTATTTTGATGTGTTCACTGAAGGTTAGGTCTTTAGATATCATTACTCCAAAGTCTTCAACATGATCCATCTGTGTCTGTCTGGTATTCTGTGTTGGATTTACTGTGTGGAGGAGTGATCAATCTTATGTACAAAGTAGTTAGTTTTGGGAAAAAATAAATGAACAGCTGAAAAATCTCTCTGAAAAACAAATGTGTGGCTCTTTCATGCCAGAAAGTCACAACTAATATTATGTTGGTGCTCAAATGTCTTAATAAAGATCTTGGAATAGTTTCTTGTTCAGCAATTATGCATGCCTTGCAGTGATGTTAGAATACAGCAAAATTATATGTGTGAAAGAATTCATACCATGAGTTTTCCTTTCTACTCTTAAGAGTCTCGGGGATCCAGCCCATCTGAGGTCTTTCATGTTACATAACTGGGTTTGAATAATCTGCAAAGGATGTTATGAAAGTGTGGCTTGTAACAATATCAAGTTTCAGATTGTGGGGCAAGAGGGGTGCAAGTGGATGCACTGGAAATGGCATGGTATACAACCATGATGCTACTTAAATCATTTCATACCACCCAATCTTTTATCATCATTCTAATCTTTCACCTTTTAAGTGCTATGACACAAATGCCTTAAAAATGCTTTTGCCTTGATAATCTTATCACAAAGGTCAATCAACTGTAAGAGGTAACAATTTCCCACCCTGAAACCATGTCGTCTCAGATTTTAAAGTGTGATGCTAATGATTGATTTTTGGGGGGATTGCTTTGCTTCCACCTTTGTGGAGTAGGGTGATGTGAGTCAGTTTCAAACTCTAAGGAATATTTAGTGATCATGGTGTTTTGCATTTTTTTAAGAAAAGCAAGTTTCATGAATCTGGGCCTGATGTAAAGTGTACAGGTAAGCTCTGAAAGGCCCTCTCAAAATCGTGCTGGGGTGGTTATTTCTGCTAGGTGTAACATTTGGGGATTATCATTTAGGAAGAGGTCTACTAGGTGTTTTTTGCTCATCAAATACTGGTTCATATTGCTTTTTCAAAATCTTACTCATCTTGAAGCAATCATCATTTTCAGGAGACTAATGGAGTTCATGGTCTTTAATTTGTTTTGTAACTGAGTAAAAGTAGTTCGGGTTATTTCTTACTTCATCAATAGCTATTTCCTCTTTTATTTCCTGTGTTTCTTATAACATCCTGAGTTAAACGTTTATGCCCATAATCCATTTGAGAGGATTTCTTACCTTTCCTGGGTGAACTGCAGCTTCTTTAGAAGGTCTGCAATCCTTATTTTTGCATGTACACTTGATGAATACTTAGTGAAGTTTTCAGGGGGTCTTCTATCCCACAGCCCAAGCTGTTGGTTTCGGTCACTGGCAGACCAAGATATTGGAAGCTGCAGCCCACAGACCCACGTAGCCCTCACAGCCTGATTGTTCCGATACACTTTACCTTGTGAATACCTTGTGAAGTCTTTGGAGGTCTACATCCCCACAACTTGGGCTAGGCAATGGCAGCTGGAATGGGTAGTTGGTTAACCAAACATAGCCCCTACAGCCTGTATGTACATGTCCTATGCACTCTTGAACTTCTCATCTGTGCAACCTATCCTTTTTCTGATGGCAAATGGCAAGGTGTTGAAGTCTTTGGCCCTGGATGTTTAAGGCGCTCTCTCTCATTTTGTGCATATCGCACCTTTGGATTTCAAAGGTAGTATTTTACAGTTTTCCAAGTCTGTTGTGCCAGTAGGATGTTACTTCCAAACGTTAAGTTAGGAACCATACTTTTCAAGATTTTCTAGGTACAAATGATGATATACAGTCCAGGGAAGTAAGGCCTCATTGATTTCAGATGTTCACAGTAATTTTGTTCCTTTCCCACATTAATATGGGCTGTGAGAGAGCTTTGGACACTTTCTTCATCATTAATTTCACCCATCTTATAGAGTGAAGTTAGAACAATAAAATTCATGAAAGAATTAGTGTCTTGAATGATATAATAATGGGTTTTTCTTTTCTTGAGGGTTCACAGGATCCAGCATGCCATCTTTCTACATGAGGCAATGATTGTTCTGTTGTGTTCGCTGATGGTTATGCTGTTAGACATTATAGCCATTACTCAACTAGTTAATGATAACATCAGTGTCTGTCTGGTATTCTGTGCTGTCTCTGATTTCTTCACTTTCCCCAAGTAGTTGCTTGTCCAGTGCACTCAAACACTTTTCTATCAAGTATTCCATAGTTTCTGATGATATCATGCAAGGTGTTGAAGAGTCCTAGTGAATTCCTGTTGATGTCTCCAGGGGTCTTCTCCCCCTTCCCCCAACTTAGGCTGAGCCCAAGCAGTTGGGTTGGTTTGTTGGATGAACTAGCAGCTGGAGGCCACAACCCTAGTACCCACATAGCACCCCAAAGCCTAGCTTCTCAGGCTGTGGATGCTCAAGGTATCAAAAGCGGAGAAAGTATGGAACAAAAAATACTTATCAGGTACCAATAAGCAAGAATTTCTAAAAACTGAGTTACAATTCATAACAATTTTGTACTGAATACCATCATAGTACAATGAAGTGGTGTAACTGATAGTGTAACAAGTTAACAGAGGAGTTTTATGGTCATGGATCAAGAGCCCTCCACTTTATGAACAATCCTACAATTATCCACTTCCACAATTCCATCTGTGACGCAGCTTCCTTTTCTGTTCCACAGGTATTATTTTCACCCTTGTCACTCTCTTCATGAGAGTCTCAACAGGCAGGGAGAAACTGCTGAAGTTGGTGAGTGAGTTTGGAAAAATTAAAGAAAGGAGAAAGTTGAGAGTATATGAGAATAAGAGCAAGGTTATCACTTTCAGCAAGGACAAGTTAGTTGGGATGTAAGTATGAATGGAGAAAAATTAGTGAAAGTGAAGTGTTTCAGATATCTGGAAGTGGACTTGGCAGTGAATGGAACCATGAAAGCGGAAGTGAGTCATAAGATGGGGGAGGGGGAAAAGGTTCTGGTAGCAATAAAGAATGTTTGGAGAGCAAAAATGGATATGTTTGAAGGAATAGTAGCTTCAACAATATCATATGGTTGCAAGGCATGGGATATAGATAGAGTTTTGTGGAGGAGGGTGGATGTGTTGGAAAGGAAATGTTCGAGGAAAATATTTGGTGTAAGGTGGTTCGATCAAATAAGTAATGAAAGGGTAAGAGAGATGTGTGGTAATAAAAAGTGTGGAGAGAATGAGTGAGGAAAGGTTGTCAAAGAGGATATATGTGTCAGAAGTGAAAGCAGGGGGTAGCAATGCAGTCTCCTGTTGGGTGAGGTAGTGCCAGGAATCAATGAAGGCAAGTATGAATATGTACATGTGCATGTATATGTATGTATTTATATATGAGTGTGTATGGGCATTTATGTACATGTGTATATGAGTGGATAGGCCATTCTCCAACTGTTTCCTAGTGCTACCTCGCTAATGCAGGAAACGGCAATCAAGCATAATAAACAAATATGTGTGCGTGTGTGCAAAATAAAAATATGAGGAAGATAACAAAAATTTTAAATGAAAACTCAACAAAGATAACATTTATAAAACAATATAGTATATGAATATGAAATGGATCAGAAGGTATACTTTGCTAAGACTCACCACCAACAAATACAGTACTTGGTGCAATACGTGTTTGTAACAAATCTGCATAAAAAAAAATTCAGACACATGCTATCATAAACCAGTTGAATAATGTGATAGACCTCAGAGTAATAATGTCCAATGACCTAACCCTCATCAAACACACACACACACAAAAAAAAGTTGCATTAAGCAGAAGGATGGAAGGCTGGATCCTCCATATCTTCAAAACAGGGAAAGAAAATCCAATGCTGATATTATTCATGATCCTAGTTCCTTCATGATTTGAATTTTGCTGCATTCTACCATTATCCTACAAGATAGGCAAAACTGCTGAATTAGAAAGTGTTCAGAGATCTTTTAAATGTCACATTATGTGGTAAAGGGACTACATTACTCAAAAGTTAAAATGTCTGGGGCTTTTCTCCCTAAAGTGCATAAGGGAGAAGAATATCATCATGTATACCTGGAAAATCCTAGAAGGTATGGTTCCCAACTTATATTCAGAAATAACATCCTACTAGCATGACAGCATGGAAGACTTTGTAAAATACTAACTCTAAAATCCAAAGGCACGATATACATGAGAAAACACCTGAAACAGCCAGGACATATGACTCACCATAATTTTACCTGCTATCATTAAAGATAGGATGGTATCCATAGTAGAGAAGTATTAAGAGATCAATGGGTAAGTACCTGTACAGTGAACAAGACCAGCCATGCCTTGAGAACTATGTGGGCCTCCAGGCTGTGGCTTCCAGCAAACTGATCAAGCAAAATCACAATCCAACAACCTGGTCTGTGTGAATGGAGACCACCTAAAGGCTTCACCAGGAATCCTTAAACTTTACTCACCTTTTGCAAGACCTCATCAAAATCATACTCTTCATTCTAATCACTGAATCATAAAATAAGTAATTATATCATGGTATTTAGTGAACTGACAAAATTACCAGCCATCAGAATCTTAGGAAATACAGAGGTAGAATTCTTTCTCCCCTACCCCAGGAATATATATCTTAATCATAGTTATTCATTATACTTAATCGCTGTCTCCTGCGTCAGCGAGATAGCACAAGGAAACAAACGAGGAATGGCCCAACCCACCCACATATATACATAAACACCCATAAATGTATATATACATACATATACATTTCAACATATACATAGACATATGCATATAAACACATGTATATATTCATACTTGCTGCCTTCATCCATTCCCATTGCCACCCCGCCACACATGAAATAGTACCCCCCCCCCCACACACACACACACCACCACCAGCGAGGCAGTGCCAGGAAAAGACAACAAAGGTCACATTCTTTCACACTCGGTCTCTAGCTGTCATGTGTAATGCATCGAAACCACTGCTCCCTTTCCACATCTAGGCCAGGCCCCACAAAACTTTCCATGGTTTAACCTTGACGCTTCACATGCCCTGGTTCAATCCATTGACAGCACATCAACCCCGGTATACCACATCATTCCAATTCACTCTATTCCATGCAAGCCTTTCACCCTCCGGCATGTTCAGGCCCCGATCACTCAAAATCTTTTTCACTCCATCCTTCCACCTCCAATTTGGTTTCCCACTTCTCGTTCCCTCCACCTCTGACACATATATCCTCTATGTCAAGCTTTCCTCACTCATTCTCTCCATGTGACCAAACCATTTCAAAACACTCTCTTCTGCTCTCTCAACCAAACTCTTTTTATTACCACACCTCTCTCTTACCCTTTCACTACTTACTTGATAAAACCACCTCACACCACATATTGTCCTCAAACACCTCATTTCCAACACATTCACCCTACTCCACACAACCTTATCCATAGCCCACGCATCGCAACCATATATATCTGTATATCTATTTTTCTTTATCATACTTTGTCGCTGTCTCCTGCGTTAGCGTGGTAGTGTGAGGAAACAGAAGAAAGAATGGCCCAACCCACCCACATACACATGTATATACATACACGTCCACACATGCACATATACCTATACATTTCAACGTATACATACACAGACATATATATATATAAACATGTACATAATTCGTACATGCTACCTTTTATTCATTCCCGTCGCCACCCCACCACACATGAAGTGACCCCCCCCCCCCCGCACGAGGTAGCCCTAGAAAAAAACAAAGGCCACATTCGTTCACACTCAGTCTCTAGCTGTCATGTATCATGCACCGAAATCACAGTTCCCTTTCCACATCTAGGTCAGGCCCCAAAAACTTCCCATGGTTTACCCCAGACGCATCACATGCCCTGGTTCAATCCACTGACAGCATGTCGACCCCTGTATACTACATAATTCCAATTCACTCTATTCCTTGCAAACCTTTCACCCTCCTGCATGTTCAGGCCCCGATCGCTCAAAATCTTTTTCACTCCATCCTTCCACCTCCAATTTGGTCTCCCACTTCTCCTCATTCCCTCCACCTCTGACACATATATCCTCTTGGTCAATCTGTCCTCACTCATTTTTCCATGTGACCAAACCACTTCAAAACATCCTCTTCTGCTCTCTCAACCACACTCTTTTTATCACCACACATCTCTTACCCTTTCATTACTTACTTGATCAAACCACCTCGCACCACATACTGTCCTCAGACATCTCATTTCCAACACATTCACCCTCCTCCGCACAACCCTATCCATAGCCCACGCCTTCTAACCACATAACATTGTTGGAACCACTTTTCCTTCAAACATAACCATTTTTGCTTTCCAAGATAATGTTCTAACCTTCCACACATTCTTCAACGCTCCAAGAATCTTCGTCCCCTTCCCCACCCTTTGACTCACTTTCGCTTCCATGGTTCTATCCACTGCCAAATCCCCTCCCAGATATCTAAAACACTTCACTTCCTCCAGTTTTTCTCCATTCAATCTTACATCCCACTCGACTTGTCCATCAACCCTACTGAACCTAATAACATTGATCTTATTCACATTCACTCTCAGCTTTCTTCTTTCGCACACTTTACCAAACTCAGTCACCAGCTTCTGCAGTTTCTCACCCAAATCAGCCACTGTCACTGTATCATCAGCGCACAAGAACTCACTCACTTCCCAAGCCCTCTCATCCACAACAGACTGCATACTTGCCCCTTTTTCCAAAACTCTTGCATTCACCTCCCTAACAAACCCATCCATAAACAAATTAAACAACCATGGAGACATCACACACCCCTGCCACAAACAGACATTCACTGGGAACCAATCACTTTCCTCTCTTCCTACTCGTACACATACCTTACATCCTCGATAAAAACGTTTCACTGCTTCCAGCAACTTGCCTCCCACACCATATACTCTTAATACCTTCCAAAGAGCATCTTTATCAACTATCATATGCCTTCTCCAGATCCATAAACACTACACACAAATCCATTTGTTTTTCTAGGTATTTCTCACATACATTCTTCAAAGCAAACACCTGATCCACACATCCTCTACCACTTCTGAAACCACACTGCTCTTCTCCAATCTGATGCTCTGTACATGCATCTGGGGTAAACCATGGAAAGTTTTGTGGGGCCTAGATGTGGAAAGGGAGCTGTGGTTTCGGTGCATTACACATGACAGCTAGACACTGAGTGTGAACGAATGTGACCTTAGCTGTCTTTTCCTCGCACTACCTCGCATGCATGCTTGGGAAGGGGGTACCATTTCACGTGTGGCAGGGTAGTGCCAGGAATGGATGAGAGCAGCAAGTATGAATATGTACATGTGTATATATGTATATGTGCGTATGAGGGTGTGTATGTATATACATGTGTATGTGGGTGGATTGGGCCATTCTTCTGTCCGTTTCCTCGTGATACCTCACTAACACAGGAGACAGTGACAAAGTATAACAAATAAAATAAATAAATAAATACATATGTACATACTTCCCATGCATTTCCTGCATGTCGTAAATGCTACTGAAAAGAATGACAACTGGGGCTGGAAATCCTACCATTTTGTTTTACATTTCCATAAGAAGGGTCAGGCATCTGCTCTTGATGCTACCTCACTGATACAGGAAATGGTGTATATGTGGGAAAATCTTTTTTCTTCATTTCCAGCATCAACATGGTAGCATCAAGAACAGACAACTGACCCTTAGAGGGAGAAATCCTCACTTGGCCACCATCTCTGTTCCTTTTTTTGGAAAAGTACAAGAAGGGACAATTTCCAGCCCCCACTCCCATCCCTTTTAGTCATCTTTTATGGCACACAAGGAATACCTGGAAAGTACATATATTATTTATTTTGCTTTGTCGCTGTCTCTCGTGTTAGCGAGGTAACGCAAGGAAACAGACGAAAGAATGGCCCAACCCGCCCACATACACATGTATATACATACACGTCCACACATGCAAATATACAAACCTATACATCTCAACGTATACATATATATATATACACACACACAGATATATACATATATACACATGTACAAAATTCATACTGTCTGCCTTTATTCATTCCCATCGCCACCTCGCCACATATGAAATAACAAACCCCCTCCCCCCTCATGTGTGCGAGGTAGTGCTAGGAAAAGACAACAAAGGCCCCATTCGTTCACACTGTCTCTAGCTGCCATGTAACAAAGCACCGAAACCACAGCTCCCTTTCCACGTCCCGGCCCCACACAACTTTCCATGGTTTACCCCAGACGCTTCACATGCCCTGGTTCAATCCATTGACAGCACGTCGACCCCGGTATACCACATCGTTCCAATCACTCTATTCCTTGCCCTCCTTTCACCCTCCTGCATGTTCAGGCCTAGATCACTCAAAATCTTTTTCACTCCATCTTTCCACCTACAATTTGGTCTACCACTTCTCATTCCCTCCACTTCTGACACATATATCCTCTTGGTCAATCTTCCCTCACTCATTCTCTCCATGTGACCAAACCATTTCAAAACACCTTCTTCTGCTCTCTCAACCACACTCTTTTTATTACCACACATATCTCTTACCCTATTACTACTTACTCGATCAAACCACCTCACACCACATATTGTCCTCAAACATCTCATTTCCAGCACATCCACCCTCCTCCGCACAACTCTATCCATAGCCCATGCCTCGCAACCATACAACATTGTTGGAACCACTATTCCTTCAAACATACCCATTTTTGCTTTCCGAGATAATGTTCTCGACTTCCACACATTCTTCAAGGCTCCCAGAATTTTCGCCCCCCCTCCCCACCCTATGATTTACTTCAGCTTCCATGGTTCCATCCGCTGCCAAATCCACTCCCAGATATCTAAAACACTTCACTTCCTCCAGTTTTTCTCCATTCAAACTTACCTCCCAATTGACTTGACCCTCAACCCTACTGTACCTAACCTTGCTCTTATTCACATTTACTCTTAACTTTCTTCTTTCACACAACACTTTACCATACTCACTCACCAGCTTCTGCAGTTTCTCACATGAATCAGCCACCAGCATTGTATCATCAGAGAAACAACAACTGACTCACTTCCCAAGCTCTCTCATCCACAACAGACTGCATACTTGCCCTCTTTCCAAAACTCTTGCATTCACCTCCCTAACAACCCCATCCATAAACAAATTAAACAACCATTGAGACATCACACACCCCTGCCGCAAACCAACATTCATTGAGAAACAATCACATTCCTCTCTTCCTACACGTACACATGCCTTACATCCTCGATAGAAACTTTTCACTGCTTTTAACAACTTGCCTCCCACACCATATATTCTTAATACCTTCCACAGAGCATCTCTATCAACTCTATCATATGCCTTCTCCAGATCCATAAATGCTACATACAAATCCATTTGCTTTTCTAAGTATTTCTCACATACATTCCTCAAAGCAAACACCTGATCCACACATCCTCTACCACTTCTGAAACCACACTGCTCTTCCCCAATCTCATGCTCTGTACATGCCTTCACCCTCTCAATCAATACCCTCCCATATAATTTACCAGGAATACTCAAGAAACTTATATCTGTGTAATTTGAGCACTCACTCTTATCCCCTTTGCCTTTGTACAATGGCACTACGCAAGCATTCCGCCTCACCATGAATCATACATACATTAAATAACCTTATCAACCAGTCAACAACACAGTCACCCCCTTTCTTTATAAATTCCACTGCAAAACCATCCAAACCCACTGCCTTGCAGGCTTTCATCTTCCGCAGGGGAAAAGAATTCTATCCCCATATTCCCTATGTGTCATAGAAAGCAACCAAAGGGGGTAGGAGCATGGGAATGGAAACACCCCTTCTTGTATTTCAATTTCCAAAAGGGGAAACAGAAGCAGCCAGGCTGGATTGCTTACCCTCCTAGGAGGCTCAGGCTGGTGTGTCTGTCTAAATGTGCATGGACGTAACCAAAACGAGGTGAGAGAAGAGATAGATAATACGTTCCTGGAAAGAAACCTGGATGTTCTGGCTCTGAGTGAAACAAACCTCAGGGGTAAAGGGTAACAATGGTTTGGAAATGCCTTAGGAGTAAAGTCGGGGGTTGGTGAATGATAAAGAACTAAAGAAGTAGCACTACTCCTGAAGCCAGAGTTGTGAGTGTGTGTGACAGAGCGTAAGAAGAAAGTAAATTTCACACTGAATTGGGTAAAAGTGAATGTGGATGGTTAGATATGGGTGATTATTTGTGATTATGACCTTGGCCATGAGAAGAAAGATCATCAGAGGCAAATGTTTTGGGAGCAGCTGAGTGAGTGTGTCAACAGTTTTAATGTATGAGACCTAGTATAAGTGATGGATAATTTCAGCGGTTTTAATGTAGGATCTGGTATAAGTGATGGATGGTTTAAATGCAAAGGTAAGTAATGTGGCAGCAGAGAGTATAATTGGGGTGCATGGGGTATTCAGTGCTACGAAAGGAAACGGTGAACAGCTTGAGGAGTTGTGCTGAAAAACGATAGGTGATTGGGAATACATGGTTTGAAAAATGAGATATATACAAAAGTATTCACATGCGAGTAGGAGAGACAGTCAGCGGGCACTACTGGATTAAATATTAACTGATAGGCATGTAAAAAAAAAAGATTTTTAGATGTAAATGTGAAAAGACAGGCAGCTGATGGGATGTCTGATCACTGTCTTAAGAAGGCAAAGGTGAAGATTTGTAGAGGTTTTCAGAAAAGAAGAGAGTAGTGAGAGTAAGTGAGCTTGGAAAAGAGATTAGTGAAGAAATACCATGAGCGATTGGGTGTAGAATGAAAAAAATTGAAAGTAAACGAGGCAAGGGGAAATGGAGGAATGGGAGACATTTAGGGACGAAGGGATGGCATGTGCAAGGAATGCATGTGGTATGAGAACGGTGGGAGGCAACCAGATTAGAAAGGGGGGTGAGTGGTGAGTGGAAGAGAAAATTGAAGTGTTTGGGTAGTTCTTAGAGGGGCATGCAAATGATTGGAAGGCAGGTCAAGAGGAAGGTGTAAAGATTGAAAAAGAGGGCAAATAAGAGTAGGGGTGAGAGAGTATTTGTAAACTTTAGGAAGAATATTTTCAAGGAAGTGGGAAATATGTGTGTGAAAGACAAGAGAACAAATGGGATAAATGGTGAAGGGGAAAAAATGGAAGTGTTAACAGGTAATGATGAAGTAAGGAAGAAGGGAAGTAAGTATTTTGATGAACTGTTAAAAGTGTTTGATGATAAGAGTGGCAGAAGTAGGGTTTTTTAGTTGGGGTGGTATGTGAAGTAAGAGTCATGGAGAGTGGTTTGGGGAAGAAAGAAAGTGGTTATCTGGAGAGGGAAGAAGGTATATGACAGGGTTGATAAGAGATGCTTTGTGGAAGGTCTTTAGCATATACAATGTGGGTGAAAAGCTGCTAGAAGCAGCATGAAGCTTTTATCATGGGTGTAAGGTCTGTGTATAAGTAGGAAGAGAGGAGAGTAAATGGTTTCAAGAGAAGTTTGGTCAATGGCAGGGGTATGTTATGACACCATTGTTGTTCAATATGTTTATGGATGGGGGTGGTGAGGGAGGTAAATGCAGAGGGGCAAGTATGCAGTCTGTGGGAGATGAGAGGGCCTGGGAATTGAGTTTGTTGTTGATTGCTGATAACACAGCACTGGTGGCAGATTCCATTGGGAACCTGCAGAAGTTGGTGATGGAGTTTGGAAAAATTTGTGAAGGAAGAAAGTTGAAATGAATGTGAATAAATGCAAGGTTATTAGGTTCAGCAAGGCTGAGGGACAGGTTAGTTGGGGTGTGAATTTGAATGGAGAAAAATTGGAGGAAGTGAAGTTTTTAGATATCTGGAAGTGAACATGACAGCAAACAGAACCATGGAGGCAGAAATGAGTCATTGGTTGGAGATGAGGCAAAGCTTCTGAGAGTCCTGAATAATGTATGAAAAGAAAGGACATTATGTGGTCGGGCAAAAATGGGTATGTTTGAAGGAACAGCAGTCTCAGAAATATAGATGGGTGTGAGGCATGGGCTATAGATAAGGCTGTACAGAGCAGGGTGGATGTGTTGAAAATGAAATATTTGGAAAATATGTGGGGTGAGGTGGTTTGACTAAGTAATGAAAGGGTAAGGGAGATGTGTTGTAATGAAGAGACTGCGGCTGAGAGTGGAAGAGGGTGTGCTGAAATGGTTTGGTCATACAGAGAGACTGAGCGGGGAAAGGTTAACAAAGAGGATATGTCAGAAGTGAAAGGAAAAACCTGGAGATGGAAGGATGTAGTGATAAACGTTTTAAGCAATCAGGGCCTGAACATGAAGGAGTGTGAGAGGTGTGCACAGGATAGAGAGAAATGGAATGATGTGTATACTGTGACTGACGTGGTCAATGGAATGAACCACAGCATGTGAAGCGTTTGGGGATAAAGCAAGGAAATTTCTGTGGGGCCTGGATGTGCATAGGTATCTGTAGTTTTGGTGCATTACATGTGACAGCTAGACAATGGATGTAAGCAGGTATGGCCTTCCTTCATCTGTTTCAGGCACTACCTCACTAACACAGGAAATAGCAATCAAGTATGTGCATCAGGTGTTTACTTTGAAGAATGTGCGAGAAATACTTAGAAAAACAGATGGATTTATGTAACATTTTTAGATCTGGAGAGGGCATATGATGAGGTTGATAGAGATGCTTAGTGGAGGGTCTTAAGAAAATATGGTGTGGGAGGTAAGTTGCTAGAAGCAGTGAAAAGTTTTCACCAAGGTTGTAAGTTATGAGTACGAGTAGGAAGAGAGGAGAGTGATTGCTTCCCAGTGAATGTCGGTCTGTGGCAGGGGTGTGCGATGGCCCCCACATTTGTTCAATATGTTTATGGATGGGGTGGTTACGGTGGTAAATGCAGGAGTATTGAGAGAGGAGCGAGTATGCAGTCTGTTGGGGATGAGAGGGCATGGGAGGTGAGTCAGCTGTTTGCCAATGATACAGCTCTAGTGGCTGATTTGAGTGAAAAACGATAGAAGTTAGTGACTGAGATTGGGAGTGTGTGAAAGGAGAAAGTTGAAAATAAATATGAATAAGAGCAAGGTTATCAAATTCAGTAGGATTGAAGGTCAAGTTAATTGGGATGTAAGTTTGAATGGAGAAAAAATTGGAGGAAGTGAAGTGTTTTAGATATCTGGGAGTGGTCTTAGCAGTGAACGGAACCATGGAAGCAGAAGCGAGTTACAGGGTGGGGGAGGGGGCAAACGTTCTGGGTGCAATGAAAAATGTGAGGAAGGAGAGAACATTATATCGGAAAGCAAAAACGGCTATGTTTGAAGGAACAGTAGTTCCAACAATATCATATGATTGTGGGGCATGGGCTATAGACTGGGTTGTACAGAGGAGGTTGGAAGTTGGAAATGAGATGTTTGAGGACAACATGTGGTGTGAGGTGGTTTGATCGAGTAAGTAATGAAAGGGTAAGAGAGATGTGTGGTAACAAAAAGAGTGTGGTTGAGAGAGCAGAAGAGGGTGTTTTGAAGTGGTTTGGTCACATGGAGAGAATGAGTGAGGAAAGATTGACCGAGAGGATATATGTGTCAGAGGTGGAGGGAATGAGGAGGTGGGAGACCAAATTGGAGGTGGAAAGATGGAGTGAAAAAGATTTTGAGCGATCGGGGCCTGAACATGCAGGAGGGTGAAAGGTTTGCAAGAAATAGAGTGAATTGGAATGATGTGGTATACCAGGGCCGACATGCTGTCAATGGATTGAACCAGGGCATATGAAGCACCTGGGGTAAACCATGGAAAGGTCTGTGGGGCCTGGATGTGAAAAGGGAGCAGTGGTTTTGGTGCATTGCACATGACAGCTAGAGAATGAGTGTGTGCAAATGTGGCCTTTTTTGTCTTTTCCTGGCACCACCTTGCTGTGGGGGGTGGGGGGAATCCTGTGTGGTACGGTGGCAACGGAAATGGATGAAGGCAGCAAGTATGAATATGTACATGTTTGATATATATGTCTTTGTACGTAGATGTATACGTTGATATGTATATGTGTGTGTGTGTGGGTATCTTTATATGTGTATGTGAATGCTTGGGCTGTTCTTTGCGCTACCTCGCTGATGTGGGAAACAGAGGTTGGGTATGGTAATATATAAAAAATATTTTTTCATATATATATTCACCATTTCCCATGTTAGCAAAGGTCGTGTCAAGAACAGATGACTCAGCCTTTGAGGGAAAAATCCCACTTGACCCCTTCTCTGTTCCTTCTTTTGGAAAGTATAACGAGGGAAAAGATTTCAAGCTCCCAGCTCCCATCCCTTTTAGTTGCCTTCAAAGACATGCAGGAAATACATGGGAAGTATCCTCTCTCCCTTATCCCCAAGGTTAATATCTACTCATTCTCTAGCAGTAATGTGTAATGCACCAAAACCACAGCTCTCTATCCACATTCAGGCCTTTAAGACCTTTATGTGGTTTATGCTGGCTGTTTCACTTGCACTGGTTCAGTCCATTGATGGTATGATGACCCTAGTAAACCACATCCTTCCAATTCACTCTATTACATTCAGGTCCAGATTACTCAAAATCTCTCACTCTACCCCTCCAAATTTCCAATTTGGTTTCCCAGTTCGCCTTGTTCAATCTACTCACATATCCTCTATTTGTCAACCTTTCCTCACTCATTCTCTCAAAACCATTTCAACATGCTCTCCTCTGCTCTCCCAACCACACTTTTCATTTCCACACATTTCTCTTACCCTTTCATTACTTATTCACACCACCTCACACACAAACTGTCCTCAAACGTTTCATCTCCAACACATTCACACTCCTCTGCACAACTATATCTACAGCGTATGCCTTGTGACTATATAATATTTTTGGAACTACTATTCATTCAAACATACTAAATTTTGCCCTCCAAGATAATGTTCTCTGTCCCCACACATTCTTCATCACTCCAGGAAACTTTGCCAGGAAAGGATGAAGGCAAGCGAGTATGAATATGTACATGGGTATACATGGATATGGCTGTGTATGTGTATGTATATGTATGACCATGTCTGAATACATGTGTGTATATGAATTGATGGGTCTTTCTTCATCTGTTTCTTGGCACTACCTCGTAGACATGGGAAATGGTGATCAAGTATAGATGTGTCTGAGGTAATCCATGGAAAAGTCTGTAGGGCCTGGATGTGGATAGGGAGCTGTGGTTTCGGTGCATTATAAATGACAGCTAGAGACTGAATGTGAACGAATGTGGCCTTTTTTGTCTATTTTTCTGGTGCTACATCACTGAAGTGGGTGGTAGGGTGCAGGGTAGCACCAAAACAGATGAAGGCAAGCAAGTATGAATATGTACATGTGTATGAATGTATGTATGTATGTATATGTGTGTGTATGTTGATATGCATAGGGGCGTTTATGTATACATATGTGTATACGAGTGGGCGGGCCATTCTTCATCTGTTTCATGGCACTACCTTGCTGATGCGGGAAACAGCAATTATGCACAATAAATATAAACATATATATATTTATTCACTATACTTAACTGCTGTTTCCCATGTCAGCACGGTAGACAAAAAATGGCCCAATCACTCATATGAACGCCCATACACGTACATGCATATACATATACATTTCTATGTATAAATACATTTACATACACAGACACACATGTACATATTCATATGTGCTGCCTTTACCCATTCTCATCACCACCCCGCCACAAAGGAAACAGCATTCCCCCTCCAGCAAGGTAGCACCAGGAAAAGACAAAAAGGCCACATTCGTTCACATTCTAGCTGTCACGTGCAATGCACCAAAACCACCGTTCCCTTTCCACATCCAGGCCCCACAGACCTTTCATTGGTTTACCCTAGACGCTTCACATGCCCTGATTCAATCTATTGACAGCAAGAGGTCACAGTGGTGCTTAAGATCTAGTATACTATATGCACAAAAACACAAGGAAAATGAAGCACAACAAGTTCCCAAGTGCACTTTCATGTATTGATCACATCGTCAGAGGAAATACAAGAATGAAGTTGAAGACTTAGAACAGTCAGTTGATATGATAGGAAGAGATGTAGCTAAGATGCCTTTGGTAAACAAGCTGTTTACCAATGGTGTCTTAGCTATATCTCTTCCTTTTATGTCAACTGACTGTTCTACATCTATCTCATTCTTGTATCTCCCCTGACGAAGTGGTTATTATACAAAAGTGCACTTGGGAACTTGTTACATGCATATATATACAGATGCTCCTTGCCTTATGATGGGGTTACATTCTGATAACCCCATGGTAAATTGAAAATATTGTACATCGAAAATACATTGAATACATCTAATACTGGACATCGAACCTACCAAACTTCATAGCTTAGCCGCAGCATCACCAGAGAGAATAGTACCACATATCATTAGCCCAGGAAAAGATCGAAATTCAAAGTATGATTTCTACTAAATGGGTATCACTACCGCACCATCATAAAGTTGAAAAATCATAAGTCAACCATCATAAATCAGTGAGCATATTAATAGGGGAGGGAGCAAGGGTTGGAAATCCTCCCCTCCCATTTTCTTTCACTTTTCCAAAAAAAGAAACAGAGAAGGGGGCAAGTGAGGATAATCCCTCTAAGGTTCAGTCCTCTGTTCTTAACACTACCTTGTTAATGTAGGAAGTGGTGAATATGAATGAACATATATCTAAATCATTAATTATACTTAATCGCCGTCTCCCACATCTGCAAGGTAGCGCAAGAAAACAGACGAGGAATGGCCCAACCCACCCATGTACATGTATATATTTTTTTCATACTATTCGCCATTTCCCGCGTTAGCAAGGTAGCGTTTAGAACAGAGGACTGAACCTTTGAGGGAATATCCTCACTAGGCCAACTTTTCTGTTCCTTTTTTTTTGGAAAATTAAAAATGAGAGGGAAGGATTTCCAGCCCCAGCTCCCTCCCCTATTAGTTGCCTTCTACGAAACGCAGGGAATACGTGAGAAGTATTCTTTCTCCCCTATATAAATGTATGTATGTTTTTTTTTGTTTGTTAAACTATTCGCCATTTCCCGCGTTAGCGAGGTAGCGTTAAGAACAGAGGACTGGGCCTTTGTGGAATATATATATATATATATATATATATATATATATCTCCCCAACTCTCATTTGCCCTTTTTTTTCACCTCTTGCACCTTTCTCTTGACCTCCTGTCTCTTTCTTTTATACATCTCCCACTCAATTTCATTTTTTCCCTGCAAAAATCGTCCAAATGCCTCTCTCTTCTCTTTCACTAATACTCTTACTTCTTCATCCCACCACTCACTACCCTTTCTAATCAACCCACCTCCCACTCTTCTCATGCCACAAGCATCTTTTGCGCAATCCATCACTGATTCCCTAAATACATCCCATTCCTCCCCCACTCCCCTTACTTCCATTGTTCTCACCGTTTTTCCATTCTGTACTCAGGGAGAATAAAAATATGTTCTGGAAGGAGGTAAATAAAGTGTGTAAGACAAGGGAGCAAATGGGAACTTCAGTGAAGGGCGCAAATGGGGAGGTGATAACAAGTAGTGGTGATGTGAGAAGGAGATGGAGTGAGTATTTTGAAGGTTTGTTGAACGTGTTTGATGATAGAGTGGCAGATATAGGGTGTTTTGGTCGAGGTGGTGTGCAAAGTGAGAGGGTTAGGGAAAATGATTTGGTAAACAGAGAAGAGGTAGTAAAAGCTTTGCGGAAGATGAAAGCTGGCAAGGCAGCAGGTTTGGATGGTATTGCAGTGGAATTTATTAAAAAAGGGGGTGACTGTATTGTTGACTGGTTGGTAAGGTTATTTAATGCATGTATGACTCATGGTGAGGTGCCTGAGGATTGGCGGAATGCGTGCATAGTGCCATTGTACAAAGGCAAAGGGGATAAGAGTGAGTGCTCAAATTACAGAGGTATAAGTTTGTTGAGTATTCCTGGTAAATTATATGGGAGGATATTGATTGAGAGGGTGAAGGCATGTACAGAGCATCAGATTGGGGAAGAGCAGTGTGGTTTCAGAAGTGGTAGAGGATGTGTGGATCAGGTGTTTGCTTTGAAGAATGTATGTGAGAAATACTTAGAAAAGCAAATGGATTTGTATGTAGCATTTATGGATCTGGAGAAGGCATATGATAGAGTTGATAGAGATGCTCTGTGGAAGGTATTAAGAATATATGGAGTGGGAGGCAAGTTGTTAGAAGCAGTGAAAAGTTTTTATCGAGGATGTAAGGCATGTGTACGTGTAGGAAGAGAGGAAAGTGATTGGTTCTCAGTGAATGTTGGTTTGCGGCAGGGGTGTGTGATGTCTCCATGGTTGTTTAATTTGTTTATGGATGGGGTGGTTAGGGAGGTGAATGCAAGAGTTTTGGAAAGAGGGGCAAGTATGAAGTCTGTTGGGGATGAGAGAGCTTGGGAAGCGAGTCAGTTGTTGTTCGCTGATGATACAGCGCTGGTGGCTGATTCATGTGAGAAACTGCAGAAGCTGGTGACTGAGTTTGGTAAAGTGTGTGAAAGAAGAAAGTTAAGAGTAAATGTGAATAAGAGCAAGGTTATTAGGTACAGTAGGGTTGAGGGTCAAGTCAATTGGGAGGTGAGTTTGAATGGAGAAAAACTGGAGGAAGTGAAGTGTTTTAGATATCTGGGAGTGGATCTGGCAGCGGATGGAACCATGGAAGCGGAAGTGGATCATAGGGTAGGGGAGGGGGCGAAAATTCTGGGAGCCTTGAAGAACGTGTGGAAGTCGAGAACATTATCTCGGAAAGCAAAAATGGGTATGTTTGAAGGAATAGTGGTTCCAACAATGTTGTATGGTTGCGAGGCGTGGGCTATGGATAGAGTTGTGCGCAGGAGGATGGATGTGCTGGAAATGAGATGTTTGAGGACAATGTGTGGTGTGAGGTGGTTTGATCGAGTAAGTAACGTAAGGGTAAGAGAGATGTGTGGAAATAAAAAGAGCGTGGTTGAGAAAGCAGAAGAGGGTGTTTTGAAATGGTTCGGGCACATGGAGAGAATGAGTGAGGAAAGATTGACCAGGAGGATATATGTGTCGGAGGTGGAGGGAACGAGGAGAAGAGGGAGACCAAATTGGAGGTGGAAAGATGGAGTGAAAAAGATTTTGTGTGATCGGGGCCTGAACATGCAGGAGGGTGAAAGGAGGGCAAGGAATAGAGTGAATTGGATCGATGTGGTATACCGGGGTTGACGTGCTGTCAGTGGATTGAATCAGGGCATGTGAAGCGTCTGGGGTAAACCATGGAAAGCTGTGTAGGTATGTATATTTGCGTGTGTGGATGTGTATGTATATACATGTGTATGGGGGTGGGTTGGGCCATTTCTTTCGTCTGTTTCCTTGCGCTACCTCGCAAACGCGGGAGACAAAAAATATTTTTTTTTCTTTGTCGCTGTCAAAATATATATATATATATATATATATATATATATATATATATATATGTATATATATATATATATATATATATATATATATATATCTTCTGTTTCCCATTTTAGAAAGTTAATACAAGGAGGGGAGGATTTCCGGCCCCCCGCTCCCGTCCCCTCTAGTCGCTTTCTACGACACGCGAGGAATACGTGGGAAGTATTCTTTCACCCCTATCCCCAGGGATAATATACATATATATATATACACACACACACACACGCACACACACATATATATATACATATGAAAAATGTAAGAAACAATTTAGAAAACAAAATTTTAGCTTGAAATGAATGAAAAAATGAACGTCACATAATGGTTCAACCTCTGGCTATGGAAGAGGAAAGTGATTGGTTCTCAGTGAATGTAGGTTTGCGGCAGGGGTGTGTGATGTCTCCATGGTTGTTTAATTTGTTTATGGATGGGGTTGTTAGGGAGGTAAATGCAAGAGTCTTGGAAAGAGGGGCAAGTATGAAGTCTGTTGGGGATGAGAGAGCTTGGGAAGTGAGTCAGTTGTTGTTCGCTGATGATACAGCGCTGGTGGCGGATTCATGTGAGAAACTGCAGAAGCTGGTGACTGAGTTTGGTAAAGTGTGTGGAAGAAGAAAGTTAAGAGTAAATGTCAATAAGAGCAAGGTTATTAGGTACAGTAGGGTTGAGGGTCAAGTCAATTGGGAGGTGAGTTTGAATGGAGAAAAACTGGAGGAAGTGAAGTGTTTTAGATATCTGGGAGTGGATCTGTCAGCGGATGGAACCATGGAAGCGGAAGTGAATCATAGGGTGGGGGAGGGGGCGAAAATTTTGGGAGCCTTGAAAAATGTGTGGAAGTCGAGAACATTATCCCGGAAAGCAAAAATGGGTATGTTTGAAGGAATAGTAGTTCCAACAATGTTGTATGGTTGCGAGGCGTGGGCTATGGATAGAGTTGTGCGCAGGAGGATGGATGTGCTGGAAATGAGATGTTTGAGGACAATGTGTGGTGTGAGGTGGTTTGATCGAGTAAGTAACGTAAGGGTAAGAGAGATGTGTGGAAATAAAAAGAGCGTGGTTGAGAGAGCAGAAGAGGGTGTTTTGAAATGGTTTGGGCACATGGAGAGAATGAGTGAGGAAAGATTGACCAAGAGGATATATGTGTCGGAGGTGAAGGGAACGAGGAGAAGAGGGAGACCAAATTGGAGGTGGAAAGATGGAGTGAAAAGGATTTTGTGTGATCGGGGCCTGAACATGCAGGAGGGTGAAAGGAGGGCAAGGAATAGAGTGAATTGGAGCGATGTGGTATACAGGGGTTGACGTGCTGTCAGTGGATTGAATCAAGGCATGTGAAGCGTCCGGGGTAAACCATGGAAAGCTGTGTAGGTATGTATATTTGCGTGTGTGGACGTGTGTATGTACATGTGTATGGGGGGGGGTTGGGCCATTTCTCTCGTCTGTTTCCTTGCGCTACCTCGCAAACGCGGGAGACAGCGACAAAGTATATATAAAAAAAAATATATATATATATATATATATATATATATATATATATATATATATATATATATATATACATATAGGGGATAGGGGAGAAAGAATACTTCCCATATATTCCCTTTGTGTCGTAGAAGGCGACTAAAAGGGAAGGGAGCGGGGGGCTGGAAATCCTCCCCTCTCGTTTTTTTTTTTTAATTTTCCAAAAGAAGGAAGAGAGAAGGGGGCCAGGTGAGGATATTCCCTCAAAGGCCCAGTCCTTTTCTTAACGCTACCTCGCTAATGCGGGAAATGGCGAATAGTATGAAAGAATATATACATACACACACACAAATGCTCCCCGACATGATTTTTTTTAAAACTTTATGGTGGTGTGATATTTAACACTTTATTATATAACAGGCTTGTGTTAGATAATTTTGTCCAACTAAAAGCTAATGAAAGTGTTCTGAGAGCATGTATGGTAAGATAGGCTAAGCTATGATGTTCAGAAGGTAAGACGTACTGTATCAAATGTATTTTTGACTTACCAATGTTTACATATGACATTCTTAAGTGATGTGCGCACATCCTGCAAAGCAAAATATAATGCCAACCTTCATGTTTTTCACTGCTTCACTGACAGTTCGTCAGTTGTTACCAACCTTTTCATTGTTTCAATGTTATAAAAGTGCCTTAATGTACTGTAGGCTGCATAAATAGACACACAGGAAAAGAAATCTTTGTTACTCTACCAAATGCCAAGAGAAAGAACTCCAACTGAGAAATGAAAACACATTGTTGGGATAAATGCCATCGAGCGTGAAGACTGGAAAACAAGGTTTCATGAACATATCAAGTTTTATGTGGAGAACACTTCATTCCTGGTTTGATTTCATCTTTAACTCAATACTATTTTCATTTCAGTGCTACCATCCAAGATTTTGGGAAGAAACTTCTCTGACTTTCCACTGTACTACAAGTATAATTAGTGAAACGAAACCACGAAATTTCAGTTTTTTTCAAAACATTTTACCAATATGGAGTAATCTACATAAAAATCTGTGCATTCAAATCAAAGCAAGGTCTAAATCTTACCTTTGATCTAATGAAGCAAATCTACTCTACAGTGACATATCCTAGTTAAAGCAATTCTGAAAATTACCAGAAATGAAGTAGTCATAAGCCTCTAGCAACTTGTTTACTTTCTTGGTTCCATGAATACCTGGTGAAGTCTTCGGGGTCTTCTAACTCCATGGTCTGGACTAAGCCCAGGCTGTTGGGTTGGATCACTGTTTGACCAAGCTGATGGGTGCAGCAATGGTTCTACATTATTTTTTAAGGGTCGTGATATATGTTGAGAAGTTAATTGTTGTGCTGTAGGGATGTGTGATATCTAGAGTAGAGAGTGTGGTTTTCAATGGATGTGTTGTGCATTGGAGTTTATGACAGAGTTGGGAGATTGGCTGTTAAGTGCCTGCCAGGTTACCTGCTGATATCTTGTAAAGTGTTAGGTGGGGGGAATTCATCAACAAAAGTTCACCCCAAGCTGCTCAGTTCTCACTAGTTGACTAAGCTGATGGAAACTGTAGCCTGTAGGCCAATATAGCCCCCATAGCCTGGATGATCTGGTACACTCTAGGCACTTTTCTAGCACACTCTTAAAATTTCTCTGTTGTGCATCCTATGATGTTTCTAATGGTAGCAGGCAAGGTGTTGAAGATATGGGCCCTGGATTTTTAGGATGTTTTCTCTTTTCTGTGTATATCTTTTATTTCAGTGTGTGTGCATGCATACATGCTTTTGTCATTGTTATATTTATCAGTTATAAGGGGATCTGTGAGCAAAGGTTACTGGAAACTTTTTATTTCCACTTGGGGGTTGGTGGTTACTTACAGAGTAGTTTGAGTAATTACCAATTTGTACTGAATGGGGATGGAGTAGGGCCCCATCTCTTGAACATTCTCTACAATCAAACAAACTTATTAAATTTGTACATGCTGTGTGCATTAACCATATCTTTAGTCATTCTCCTCCATTCATCCACCATTCTTATACTATAAAAGTACCTCTTTACATCTTCCAGGGTTGGAATTCTGCAGGAATTGACATACAGCATGTCTGGTGAAGAATATGATCAAAAGCATGTCATTTCCACATATCTAAACTGAAGATATGATTTATGTAATGATGATCTCATGCTGTACAATTTTGATCAGCTGTGACATCAGCCTTTTAAGGTCTAAACTCAAATGTTGGAGGAAGACCTCCCCAAAAAGCACAAAAATGGCTCTTTGACCTGTGCAAGCAAGACCGAGTGCCAAGGGCTCTGCATTTTATTTAGCAAAGCATTCTTTAACCCTTTTGAAGATCACCAGTGAATAATCACTCACTGTTTTAATGTTAACTTTTACTCACAATATGCCAGTTCAGAATGGTTTTGTAACTCATGATGGATAATATAGCCTTGTTCAATAAATATCTATAATACTCTGTGAACAAACAACCATACATGTAAGCATATACATATATACCGCATTCAAAATTTTGCCGTTCTCTAGCATGCAACCCTATCATTTGCTACAAAGCCTAATGATTCCACAGCTAACATGCCCACCACAGAGCCACTTTTAAATGGTTGCAGCCCAACTTGTCCTACTGCATACCAACTTGGCCCACCATTAGGAATTAACAAGACCTGACCTAACAAACAGATGGGCTGAGTTGGTGAACCAAAATGGTCAGAGTTGGACCTATGCCTTTTTAAACATCAAGTGAAAACAGTATGTGAATGAAATACCTTGAATGGGCCAAAGTCCTATTCAAGTTACGCTAAATAACTATATCTAAACCTGAGGCATACTAACCTTTCTGTAAGATACTGAACTGCATAATTCAGGTATATCCAAACTAATTCTACATACAAAGCCAATTATTTCTTTCATACATTAAGAAACATATGATTATATTTCTTATACTGAGACATAATCTGGTCATCCTCTCTATTGAGTACTTCAACAAAATCATACAGATTTTGGAGAAAAATTCCTATTCAAGCATGCAAATCAAATTATACATAAGCAATGTTTCTTAAAACTGGTTAAAAATTCAATTTCAACATTATTTATGTGAATAAACTGATATCTAGGTCAGTCTGCCAAAATCCAATTACAAGTTCTACATGAAGAATCGACATCTTCAGTGATATTTTTTCTCGATTTTTCTGTTAATGAGTTTAATAAAAGCGAAATAGTGCGAGCAAAATTCCTCAGCATGTGGACAAAAGGATATATATAAGGAATGCATCATCTGATGCAATTGCCTAGATATTTTTCTCGAGTTAAAAACCCAGAGGCTGGAGGGTCTGAGGCACCGCCCCCATCAGCTGGAAACGACCCTCCATCGCTAACTTCCACTAGCCAGGAAATAGGGTCACACAGCAGCATCTTTTCTGATCAGCTGATCCTAAGGGTTCAGTACGCATCGGCCTTCTTCCCATCTCTCATTCCTACCACCCAAAATTCAAAGTTTTTTTCCCAAAATACACGAACCAAACGAGAAATTTTAAAATTTTGTGGACCAGAAAGGAAATCTATTATGGTTTTATGGGTGTGAGGTGGCGGCTAACTTGGTCATGTCAATGACTCCATTTTCTGGCGGGGACGATGGCGGCGCCATCTATCCCACCGGCCCTGAACCTTCTCCTTGCCTCTCTTGGCCTATTATTTCTGCCTATCCTGCCCTCCATGACCCTCTCTAATGCTTCCAAGAGTGCCAGACATCCCAGGCCGTCCCGCTTCCCATCTTACAAAAAAGAATTGTCCACTGAATAGGGAGGAGAGGAGGGAAAATGAGCGGGGTGTGCGGGGCAAGTTGCGGGTGTCGCCGCCAGGGTACAATGGCCAAGTGTACGGCCGCCTGGCCAGCCTCACAACATTCAAAAATTTACTTTACAGCAGCTCACATGACAATCAGCTGACTATAATGACGACAAAGGATATGACTTGACATGACCATGCATAGCACTCAGGATATCTGGAGACGTTTTCCTGGTCAGGTTTTCGACTCTATTTTGATAACAGCTACGAAAAGAAACTTCAGTTGGAGAAAGAACAGAGGTGAAACTCATAACTTACCTCAATAGGCTGGTTCTACTGACGTTATGGAGGTAACGACCAAATACTACACATTTTTATAACAGCACTAGAAGTGACACTTTATAATAATAACTATGAATCACTAGAAATGTCAAAAATTCACGAAATTTGGGATCTCAAACAACAAGACGCGCCACAGACACTCGGGACACCGTACACTGCCTAATATTCCGCGCTCACCAAAGTAGTTCCCACCACCTTCAAAGCCAGGAGGAAAATTATCCCATGACTCTCCAGAAACTGTAAAAAGATAATTTCTGTTGGATCTGAAATATATTTTGAGCTTTACATAATACTATTTTTGTCAAATTAGAGAAAAAGCGTAAGAATACATGATGTAAATAGTGCAGGTCACTCTTGGACCTCCTGCCAAACCAAACAGTATTTTCAAAAGTTACGGAGTTCCCACTCATATAATACATATTAATTAGTACCCAAAGATAATTAGATATATAACCTACATAATGGCTTCCACAAAAATATTGAAATTCAAGTTTATGGACATAAATTAAGCAAAATATACTTTATTCAAAGAAAACGTCTGAACAAAACAGTTCTCTTTGTTACATTGGGATAACTACACTAAAAAAAATTTAAATTGTGTTTTGTCGAGTCCCTGAAGAATATTAGTGAAAATGTTAATATTATGGGGAATCCGTACGCAATTTATAGAATTTTTACTCTATTTTGACTTATTCTATATATCAGTAAATAAAATTGTCGATTACATTTCAAATTGATTAAATAGCAAATGTTATATTAGAGTTTTGAAATTCACAATGCTGACATGGCTAATGATCCAGATATGCATAGACGTCTAAAAATGTATCTATTACACATGATTATATCAAAACTTAACAAAAGAAACACTGAAAACTAGTACAATAGCCGAATATAGTAATATTATATAAAAAACGAAACCAATGTCCATTTCTTTCCCCATTACTTCCGTGATATGGACTTACCGAATATTTGTCTATTAACGTTTTGTGCATATGAATATAGATACTCACGCTTGATTAACAAGGTTTCTTAGTCACCCTGTTCTTAGTGAGTGATATTCAAATGTTAAAACATCCACTTTTGCAACTTTTGATTATCATGAAATTCATGAGTATCACCCAAGGAAGTCACATGAACGTTCCTTGTATCGCTGAGAAGTGATCAAGCTGTACATATGGTATTTCTTTCGAATATCAGTATATTTACAGCAGAATCTAAGTAATAATAGCAAGTTACAGGTGTAAACTGTACAGGTACGGCAATTTTTTTTTTTTTAGATATAACCTAAATATAGTGATGTGACGACCTTTAGTTCTTTTTATCTGATCTCTTGAAGTTGAAAAGACTCCAGTAAGATCCTTGCTAGCGTCCTGTGAAGATCCTCACTAGTGTTTTGTGAACTGATGAAATATATCTCATGTGACGATGTACTCAGTGCCTTTACAGAGTTTGACCAGAATTACCATTTTGATAAGTACCAGACAAAATTCCGCTAAGAAAAAATTCCTTTATACTGCGACTGGCCCGAAAGTGTATCAATATGCTCTATAAATCTTGTTCATTTAAGAGATATATCAGTTACTGTTCACCAGCACTAAACATGTTCGGAGTGATTTACGTTTCTTTTCCTATAGCGATGGAATCGTTCAACTTTCTTTTTCAGACACAGTTTATCGTGTTTCGTGACTACATATCGATTTATTAACACCATTTTCCCCTCATATCTAAATGTAAATATAGCTGTCATTGGTATGGGGTAGACAATAGTTCGCATCCCACAAATAGTCATTAGATGTGGCGGAAGAAATTCATGATTGTCTCAGAGTTGATCACTTTGACTCAAAATCTGTCTTAATCTTCCTCTGTGAGATGTGCAAAGAAGCAATCACAAAGGAATCACAGTAAATGACACCGGATGAGATGAACAGTGACGAAGGAGCTTAAGAAGAACACCAAGAAAACAGTATAGCTAAAGATTTTTGTAAGGAACAGATTAGTCTTAATGATTGTTCACGGGCAGCTTTAACGGAGGAAACACCTGAAAATGAATGAATATAAGATCTAAAGTGGAAGAAAGTACTGGAGTGATTATTCGAGCTGCCAGAGAGAGAGAGAGAGAGAGAGAGAGAGAGAGAGAGAGAGAGAGAGAGAGAGAGAGAGAGAGAGAGAGAGAGAGATTGAAATTCATTCTGAGAGTTTGTAGCAGCTTGGATGATGAGGACAACAATACAACACTGTAATACCAAAAAAGGAACGTGGTTACCAAGGAAGGCACAAGTACAACTGAACCACATGTAAAAGACATGCACTCACTACCCCAGAGGTAAGTGTGAATTAATGTTAAATGTAGCGACGATCATCCATTCCTGTCCAATATGATATCATACTTTGCAAGTTGCCACACGAAAGGACACTCAGCAGTATAAACACTTTGGTAGATAGGGAAAAATCAAACAAAAGGGCATACAAACTGCAAACTAGAGGCAAACCAGTTGGTGAAGTTAATCCAAGGAAAGTGTGAGACGTTAGCAGGTAAACATACCAGACGTAAAAACAATTAATATACAAACCATGTAAGAATATGATGCAAGAACTTAATGAGACTCCGATGAAAGCGGAGGAACTGTTGAGAGGTTTAGATGAACCTGAACCAGTAATATTGTACTCACGAGACTCATTTCAGATCTAAGAAAAAGAGGTGTAAATTTGTGATGCATATTTAGATTCAAGATAACAGATTATGTATCAGCTGATGACAAAGGACAGCTAAGCTAACGAACATTTGTGACACTTTTGATTTAAGTTATACACAGACCAACAAAGGATGGCAATACTTCAGACACGTTATGTATAAATGACACAACATTGATCACAGACACTAAGGTTAGCAAGGCAGCCATATCGGATCATTGTACATACAGTGTTACAGTCATCACATATCACACACTTGAATCAGAGAGGAACAGTTACCAAAGTGAAGCAGAAGAAACAAGTGAACTAAACCACGAAACATTTTTTTTTTTTTGACAAATTACAGTGGACTGTGACCTATATCGAGATAGCATCCACAATACTGAGTGAAATCTTCAGCAATATTTATAAGAAAAAATAGCATGATACACTTTTATGAAAGTACAAGACGGATGCTAGAGAGATTACTGCCAGTCAAGAAGAATAACACAAGATGCAGAACATGGAAAAGCTGACAGCAATGAATAAATGGGAGAAAGAAAACAGAAAAAAACTACGATATAATTAAAGATAAAATAGGTGGATAAAGAAATGGGAAATGAAGACAGATATGTCATCATATAAATGAAAATAGAAAGGAAGAAAAGAGTACAAATCATGGAGAAAAACCTGGAAGTTCTATTTGCTTATGCAAAGAATAAGGAATCCGAATTGGACCTGTTCAAGGTGGAGAGAAACACGTAAATTACCCAAGGAAAATATGCCAAGAGTTGACTGGCCAGTACAGGTCAATGTTCCGCTGGCAGACCAAAGATATCTTAGACGATGATATATTTAATCATAATGATGATGATGACCTTATACATACTGAAATAGATAAAGGGGATATGCAATAGAACCAATTGATCAAAGTATCCGGACCTGCTGACACTTACAACAAAGGCAACAAAGGTTTTATGATATCGAGACAAAGTATCGACCAAACTAGCATAGCTGATATACACAAAATGACATATATTACACAGATTCATAAAGGTGGATCAAAGCCGAATCCCAACTGATATGGACCTGTCGGCCTAACATCTTATATTAAGAAAAGTGTGCAAGTGGCAAAAAACAGGCTCATAAATGAAGGTCAGCATGGATTTGTATCAAGTAAAAGCGTATAAACATATCTGCTGGTTGACATGAAGTTCTGTTGCAAGCTAAGAGTATAGATCCAGTTTACCTTGACTGGTAAGCATTTGACAAAGTACACTACAAAGTCCTATTAGAGAAAGTGGCGCAACAAAATATTAATGGTAAGATGGGGAAATATATCAAAGAGTTTTCAAGTGATAGAAAATTCAAATGGTAGCAAACGTAACCATGTCTGAAGCATATGTTTTATTAGGAGTACCACAAGGGAATTTGCTAGCCTCGATTTGATTTGCAATAATGATTTTTGACAGATGAGACAGTAAAGTATGGCCAGATGCTTTGCAGATGACAGGAGAGTGAGTAATGTGACAGAATCTCAAAGATGAAAAAGCTACAAAAATACTTGAACATAATTCATAAACAGGATGGAGAAGACCTAATGGAATTCAGTCAATCAAAATGTGAGCAAATAAGTCATGGGACTTGATAACTAATCTACGTCTCCACTGAAAGGTCCCACAGGAAAAGCGAATAGAATGAGTTGAGATCATCAACAATCCAGGTGTGACTCATTAAAAGCTTGGAATTCATAGAGCATACTGATGGTGTAGTGCTATCAAGTCAAATAGTGAGTGCTATGATGATGAGAACTTTCCAAACGAGAACTAGAAAACTAACGATGAAAATGTTCAACCTATAGAGAAGAGGCAAAGCTGAATACTGCTGCGTTATTTGGTTACCAGTCATATGTAAATGATCAACCTTGAGAGAATTCAGACATTTCACAATCATAGCTGGAGTGGAAATAATTAAATTTGTACAGTCTACAGAAGGAGAGATGAACGGTACATGGTAGTTTATGAATAACAGCAGGTAAAAGGCATTAAGAAAGTCATGAGTTTAAAAGCCTATCTGACTGAAAGATGCAAAATTAAGCTGCAAGCATTACCCGGAAAGATTTCATGAAGGTGTAAGACACGGATGTATGATAGCCTGGCGAAGAAGCTGGAAAGACTGTTCAGTGTGATACCAGGAGAGATACGAAACACTCGAGGGAGATCTACAGAAACGTTGAAAGAAAACCTGATAAATCGCTGTAGTTGATCCCTTATGAACCTCAGTATCATTATGGGAGGTGCGTGGCGTTTGCCAGTGTTATTCAGCGAACAAAACACACAATGAGTGCTAGGCGGTACATTAGGTCGTTCATGCACGTACAGAGCATTATCCTCACTTGCCATGATGATAGGTACCACCACGCTTGTTAAATATAATAATACTTCATCAGAGCCCTTGACATGGACCCCAGCAGTCTTAGCTCTCCTGGTTGCTAAATCTACAAAAACTTTTGAACCAAAACTTTAGATGTAATTGATTCTTTGCTAATAACTCTCGGCCTCTGTGATGTCATTACCACCCCATACACAGCCAAGTCTCTTAGGAGACGTGGGAACAGAGACAAGTTCTCGAATACATTATCTTCTTTGTGCAACGTTGCTCAGGCTAGACATAATAGGCTCAGGTTGGAGTGTCTGAATGTATGTGGATGTAACCAAGATGAGAAGAAAGAAGAGATAGGTAGTAAGTTTGAGAAAAGAAACCTGGAAGAATGTTTGGGAATGTCTGAGGAGTTAAGTCAGGGGTTGGTGAGAGGACAAGAGCTAATGAAGGGGCAGCACTACTTACGGCAAATGTGTGAAAGCGTGAAAGGAATTGAGCTCCAGACTGACTGATGTGGGCAGAAATGAAAGTGGAGTGCGAGAAATAGGTGTTTATTAGTGCTTATGCACCTGGCCACGGGAATGTTATATATATATATATATATATATATATATATATATATATATATATATATATATATATATATATATATATATATATATAGCCAAACGACTTGAAGCACAAAGGTTTTCTGAGGTTAAAAACGAGACATCTTTAATAACGATCCAGAAAAAAAGTTGATTTCTAGGCGTTTCTCCAACTGTTTTCATGCAATGCAGGTCTGTATTAGATGTTCACTTCCTTATGGGCATTTTGTGATCAGGGGGGAAAATATCGTCTGAAAAAAATCTTCCTGCTTCATCATACCTGTGTTGAGGCTCAAACCTTGCTACCAAACATAAAAATCATGAATATCATTTTCTTTCTTAGTAATCTTCGTTATGAAGATACTTTTCGTAAAACTACTGGAAAAAATTACAAGTTTATGTTCAAGATGCTAATTTATTGCGTTTAAAACTATAGACCACAAACATAGTGATCGGAAAACATCTGAAGTATTGCAAAAGCATTTCAGAACATCTCCCGGAATTAATCATTATCATATAACAATACCAGTGAATGCCAGTCTCCTAACTATGTAATGAACGACAGTGTACATATCAATACATAGTATAGTACTCGAATGCTAACGTATTTGTCTTGATTGATTATTATACAAAGTAGTGTAATTTCATAATACATCTTGAATGAGAATAGATTAATGAGGTTACGTATTGAGACGGTGTTATATGACAACGAAGAGCACTACATCAGTGTCAGTAGTGCTCGGGTACGGTAAATGTTGATTTCTTTGGACCCGTAATAGTCAACAAAGCTATCATCTGTTGTTCTAAGTCATATCGGACCTTCGCTGATAAGGTGAACGAGATAAATGTAAATAAATAACATTTTGGTATCTTTATCATGATTACAATACGAGTAAGTCTTTGTTATCACGTAAGGCACGAGTCATGAACAAACATCCTCTCACAGAGCAGGCCAGGCGTGACTCATGGCGGGAGCCAGACACAAATCCAGAGGACCGGAGGACTTTCCCCGGCACACCGTCCAGTCCCCCAACTCCCGGCTCCACCGTCCAACCCCCCAGCCCAATACCCCACAACCGCACCCCACCGTTCAGTCCCCCCAGCCCCCAGCTCCACACCCAGCAGCTCTCCAGCCCCAGGATCCACACCCGCACTGCCTAGCCCCCCCAGCCTCCGGCTCCACACCCCAGCTGCCACCCTCCCTCACCCCCCCTTACCCCCGGCCCACCATCCCCCCCTCCAACCATCGTCCCTGCACTCCCTTTGCCCCAGCCCACTCCCCATCCTGCCACTGTCTCCACTCCCCTTGCCCCCAGCCACTCCCCCCTCCTGCCACTGTCTCCACTCCCCCTGCCTCCAGCCACTCCCCTCCTGCCACTGACTCCCCCCCCCCAGCTCACGGAGGCCCACGAAGCACTCACATGTCCCGACCAACTCAAAAATCCAAATAACTGAGCTAATGCAGACGACATCTGCTCAGGAATATCGGCCGGCAGACCTGCCCAACTCCGACATACCCCACGACCATCATTACGTACGATAGCAAGGAAAGTTCCTGACCACAAGTGGATTATCCCACGGCATCTGGGATACTTATACCTACCCTCCATCCCCCACCCCCCAAAAAATAGGGACCCCTACAAAATAACTGAATTTTGAAATATGAATATCTAAGATCCTCAGGGCTGAGAGTCCATATCTAGGATCCTCAGGGCTGAGTCTGGGGTGACAATATTCGTCTGGTAATTGGCTTTTTCATAACAAGACAGTAGGTCCCATCCCATAAAACGTTTTCTTCATATCTTTTCCTCCCCTGGTGTACCTGCCTGGGTAAGGCCAGCAGGAGCATGATGAAGACCCATGCCACACTAGAGGCTTGTGAACCTCGCCATCCTCGACTACGAACGACTTAGGTTCGTTCAACGGTCGCTGAGATTCTGCTCTCGTCTGGCAACCTGAGATGTTAAGTGGCTCCACCTAGAGAAAGATCAATGTAAGTTGTTACATTTTTATGGAAAAAATAAGATAACTTTATCCCCGATAGAGTAATTTTGTTGTTCCAATGCTCAAGTTTAAGAATGAAGTAAACGTAGTTTTGTATGAGGAGGACTTCACGATTGTCTACTCCGTACCCCATATGGATTATCAGATGAGGAGCAACCACTCATTACACCGGCTCTCTTCCTGACTACTGGAAATTCAAGGTAACATCAATTATCGTTAACGATGAGAGGTACGTTGTCAGAACTACCGCACCATTGACCTTACTTCAGTTCTAGATAACGATAAGAAACAATAACTAGAGATAGAATCGCTAAATTCTGAAAAGAAAATAGATTGATAACCGACCATCAAATTGATTCCCGGAATAGAATTGTCATATTTAACGAATCTGATTGAAGGTTTAGTCGTTTCATATCAAACGGGACCCCAAATATCCTCTGATGGTATATACTCGGATCATTTCAATGCCATCGATCAACTACAACATACAAATATCCTAAATCAAATCAGAGCTCAGTGCATGTGGGATCGGGTAGCATCTGACTGGCTTTACGTGACTCACAGAGTTCCACAAGGCTCAGTCCTGGGACCCAAGAGACAGGACTCACCAGCAGAATCTGAAAATCTGTCGACGACTCAGAATTGGGAAATATAACCTGCTCAAAGGAAGACCGCCTGATGAATTAGAGGGATTGAGATGAACTGGCAGTGTGGGCAGAGATCTGAACTTCAACGTAGGCAAATGAAAAGTCATGCACCTTGATGAAAAAACTAACAAATATGAGACTAGAATGTTAGGTAAACTTGTAGAGTAAGTTGGAGAAGGGAAGGAGGATCTTGGGTGATCATTATTAATACTGACTTTCAGTACAGTAAACACTCACACGCTGACCTCCACTCTCACACAGTGATCAATGCACCAGCAGGACCATAGCCCCTCACCCTAATTGTGGCTCACTTCAGACCCCACGGTTTCATCCGCTGCCATTATAGTTCCACTTCCCCCAGAGTCTCCACATTTAAACTCATTCAAACAGTCCCGTCTCATCCCTCCGCTACATCGCATTATCTCTTTTTCACATCAACACAACTTCCTTCACACTCTCTCTCACGCTCTGTCAGCTTCGGGAGTTTCTCTCTCACATCTCCCACACAGTGTGAGCGGAGGGTGTGGAGGGGAAGGGTACCGAGAAAGAATTAGGTACGTCATACCGGCAGCAGCGGGAAGGTAAGTCTGTGTTAGTATGTAAAGAAGAACAGGCGAGGCTTGTCAATGATTCGTGCGTTAATGACGGGAGGAACGGGATGCTCGCTGGCCGGGGCTGGGGTCGGGGGATTTCGTGGTGTGCTGCGGCTGACCCACTTACTGCTGGGAGCATGACGTCAGGCAACGAGGGGGGAGTGTTAGGTAAGAGGCGGGAGGCGGCTGGTGAGGCGGGCGGGGGTCCGGGAACTCAGCACAATGTAGCCGTCTACCAGGAAGAATGGCTGACCCTGTGGGGGTTTGTATGACGACTAGTATCATCCGTCGTATGGAAAATATTAACTGTGTAGAGAATAGAACAACAGCCATTGAAAACCGGGTCGGATGCTATAGCTAGAGTGAGGTGTGTGGCAGAGGCGGGCGTACTTTCCCTGGGCCAGGTAGTGTCGGCTGGGGCAGTAGCGAGGAACAAGGACGTCTTCACACACCGACATGACGGACGAGGGGCAACAGATATCCCCTGGCTCACACAAAGGGCAACGGTTTTATATATATATATATATATATATATATATATATATATATATATATATATATATATATATATATATATATATATATATATATGTATAAGATAATGAAAAAACATCTCAGATTCCGGTAGCGGTGAGAGGTAGTCTGTAGTGGAGCACAAAAAGTTTATGCAGTTGGTAGAAGTATTGGAAATACGATGGATGAGTTAGTGGTGCTGGTAAGATGGATGAGTTAGTGGTGCTGGTAAGATGGATGAGTTAGTGGTGCTGGTAAGTGAATGAGTTAGTGGTTCTGGTAAGATGGATGAGTTAGTGGTTCTGGTAAGATGGATGAGTTAGTGGTGCTGGTAAGATGGATGAGTTAGTGGTGCTGGTAAGATGGATGAGTTAGTGGTGCTGGTAAGATGGATGAGTTAGTGGTGCTGGTAAGATGGATGAGTTAGTGGTGCTGGTAAGTGAATGAGTTAGTGGTTCTGGTAAGATGGATGAGTTAGTGGTTCTGGTAAGATGGATGAGTTAGTGGTGCTGGTAAGATGGATGAGTTAGTGGTTCTGGTAAGATGGATGAGTTAGTGGTGCTGGTAAGATGGATGAGTTAGTGGTGCTGGTAAGATGGATGAGTTAGTAGCGCTGGTAAGATGGATGAGTTAGTGGCGCCGGTAAGATGGATGAGTTAGTGGTGCTGGTAAGATGGATGAGTTAGTGGTGCTGGTAAGATGGATGAGTTAGTGGTGCTGGTAAGATGGATGAGTTAGTGGTGCTGGTAAGATGGATGAGGTAGTGGTGTTGGTAAGATGGATGAGTTAGTGGTGCTGGTAAGATGGATGAGTTAGTGGTGCTGGTAAGATGGATGAGTTAGTAGCGCTGGTAAGATGGATGAGTTAGTGGCGCCGGTAAGATGGATGAGTTAGTGGTGCTGGTAAGATGGATGAGTTAGTGGTGCTGGCAAGATGGATGAGGTAATGGTGCTGGTAAGATGGATGAGTTAGTGGCGCTGGTAAGACGGGTGAGTTAGTGGTGCTGGTAAGATGGATGAGTTAGTGGCGCTAGTAAGTCGGATGAGTTAGTGGTGCTGGTAAGATGAATGAGTTAGTGGCGCTAGTAAGATGGATGAGGTAGTGGTGCTGGTAAGATGGATGAGTTAGTGGTGCTGGTAAGACGGGTGAGTTAGTGGCGCCGGTAAGATGGATGAGGTAGTGGTGCTGGTAAGATGGATGAGTTAGTGGCGCTGGTAAGATGGATGAGTTAGTGGTGCTGGTAAGATGGATGAGTTAATGGTGCTGGTAAGATGGATGCGTTAGTGGCGCTAGTAAGATGAATGAGTCAGTGGCTTGGAGGCCTGGTGTGTGGAGGCCTGGTGTGTGGAGGTCTGGTGTGTGGAGGTCTGGTGTTTGGAGGTCTGGTGTGTGGATGTCTGGTGTGTGAAGGTCTGGTGAGTGGAGGTCTGGTGTGTGGAGGTCTGGTGAGTGGAGGTCTGGTGTGTGGAGGTCTGGTGTGTGGAGGTCTGGTGAGTGGAGGTCTGGTGTGTGGAGGTCTGGTGAGTGGAGGTCTGGTGTGTGGAGGTCTGGTGTGTGGAGGTCTGGTGAGTGGAGGTCTGGTGTGTGGAGGCCCGATGTGTGGAGGCCTGGTGTGTGGAGGTCTGGTGAGTGGAGGTCTGGTGTGTGGAGGCCTGGTGTGTGGATGTCTGGTGTGTGGAGGTCTGGTGTGTGGAGGCCTGGTGTGTGGAGGTCTGGTGTGTGGAGGTCTGGTGAGTGGAGGTCTGGTGTGTGGAGGTCTGGTTGTGTGGAGGTCTGGTGTGTGGAGGGCCCGATGTGTGGAGTCTGGTGTGTGGAGGCCTGGTGTGTGAAGTCTGGTGTGTGGAGGTCTGGTGTGTGGAGGTCTGGTGTGTGGAGGTCTGATGTGTGGAGGCCTGGTGAGTGGAGGTCTGTTGTGTGGAGGTCTGGTGTGTGGAGGTCTGGTGTGTGGAGGCCTGATGTGTGGAGGTCTGGTGTGTGGAGGTCTGGTGTGTGGAGGCCTGGTGTGTGGAGGTCTGGTGTGTGGAGGCCTAGTGTGTGGAGGTCTGGTGTGTGGAGGTCTGGTGTGTGGAGGTCTGGTGTGTGGAGGTCTGGTGTGTGGAGGTCTGGTGTGTGGAGGCCTGGTGTGTGGAGATCTGGTGTGTGGAGGTCTGGTGTGTGGAGATCTGGTGTGTGGAGACCTGATGTGTGGAGGTCTGGTGTGTGGAGGTCTGGTGTGTGGAGGTCTGGTGTGTGGAGGCCTGATGTGTGGAGGTCTGGTGTTGTGGAGGTCTGGTGGTGTGTGGAGGTCTGGTGTGTGGAGGTCTGGTGTGTGGAGGTCTGGTGTGTGGAGGTCTGGTGTGTGGAGGTCTGGTGTGTGGAGGCCTGATGTGTGGAGGTCTGGTGTGTGGAGGTCTGGTGTGTGGAGGCCTGGTGTGTGGAGGTCTGGTGTGTGGAGGCCTGGTGTGTGGAGGTCTGGTGTGTGGAGGCCTGGTGTGTGGAGGTCTGGTGTGTGGAGGTCTGGTGTGTGGAGGTCTGGTGTGTGGAGGTCTTGTGTGTGGAGGTCTGGTGTGTGGAGGTCTGGTGTGTGGAGGCCTAGTGTGTGGAGGTCTGGTGTGTGGAGGTCTGGTGTGTGGAGGTCTGGTGTGTGGAGGCCTGGTGTGTGGAGGTCTGGTGTGTGGAGGTCTGGTGTGTGGAGGTCTGGTGTGTGGAGGTCTGGTGTGTGGAGGCCTGGTGTGTGGAGGTCTGGTGTGTGGAGGTCTGGTGTGTGGAGGTCTGGTGTGTGGAGGTCTGGTGTGTGGAGGTCTGGTGTGTGGAGGTCTGGTGTGTGGAGGTCTGGTGTGTGGAGGTCTGGTGTGTGGAGGTCTGGTGTGTGGAGGCTGGTGTGTGGAGGTCTGGTGTGTGGAGGTCTGGTGTGTGGAGGTCTGGTGTGTGGAGGTCTGGTGTGTGGAGGCCTGGTGTGTGGAGGTCTGGTGTGTGGAGGCCTGGTGTGTGGAGGTCTGGTGTGTGGAGGTCTGGTGTGTGGAGGTCTGGTGTGTGGAGGTCTGGTGTGTGGAGGCCTGGTGTGTGGAGGTCTGGTGTGTGGAGGTCTGGTGTGTGGAGGTCTGGTGTGTGGAGGTCTGGTGTGTGGAGGCCTGGTGTGTGGAGGTCTGGTGTGTGGAGGCCTGGTGTGTGGAGGTCTGGTGTGTGGAGGTCTGGTGTGTGGAGGTCTGGTGTGTGGAGGTCTGGTGTGTGGAGGTCTGGTGTGTGGAGGTCTGGTGTGTGGAGGCCTGGTGTGTGGAGGTCTGGTGTGTGGAGGCCTGGTGTGTGGAGGTCTGGTGTGTGGAGGTCTGGTGTGTGGAGGCCTGGTGTGTGGAGGCCTGGTGTGTGGAGGTCTGGTGTGTGGAGGTCTGGTGTGTGGAGGCCTGGTGTGTGGAGGTCTGGTGTGTGGAGGTCTGGTGTGTGGAGGCCTGGTGTGTGGAGGTCTGGTGTGTGGAGGTCTGGTGTGTGGAGGTATGGTGTGTGGAGGCCTGGTGTGTGGAGGTCTGGTGTGTGGAGGTCTGGTGTGTGGAGGTCTGGTGTGTGGAGGTCTGGTGTGTGGAGGCCTGGTGTGTGGAGGTCTGGTGTGTGGAGGTCTGGTGTGTGGAGGCTGGTGTGTGGAGGTCCTGGTGTGTGGAGGTCTGGTGTGTGGAGGTATGGTGTGTGGAGGTCTGGTGTGTGGAGGTCTGGTGTGTGGAGGTCTGGTGTGTGGAGGTATGGTGTGTGGAGGCCTGGTGTGTGGAGGTCTGGTGTGTGGAGGTCTGGTGTGTGGAGGCCTGGTGTGTGGAGGTCTGGTGTGTGGAGGTCTGGTGTGTGGAGGCCTGGTGTGTGGAGGTCTGGTGTGTGGAGGTCTGGTGTGTGGAGGTCTGGTGTGTGGAGGTCTGGTGTGTGGAGGTCTGGTGTGTGGAGGTACATATAGACCACATGTATTCTACTGGACCAGGGTCAGGAAGTAGTCATCACAAGAGAAGTGTATCATCTAATCTCACGTCAGTAACTCTGTCTACACTTCCTGTAGTTGGGTGAGGCTGCTCGTCTATAAACATCCACAACCCTTGCCTACTGTCTTAAACATACTCTTATACCGTCATATAACATCTCGTGGCTTTATCACTCTGCTTGCCAAGCTAATCGTACACCGAGGACCTCCGTACGGGATGTGCTTCTGTGGCAATTATTGCCAAATTATTCACGAGCCGTCCTGGTCTGAAGCCTACCTAACACTTGAGTTCTCTCGTCACACATGGTCCTCAGATGCATGTACCTCTTTTCCTCGCATCTCATGCTTCACTGCTATGTGTACCTTCTTTACCATGTTTCCGTCAATCCTAACAACTCTTTACCTTCACATCTATATCTCTGTCTGTATCTATATCTCTGTCTTTGTCTATACGTGTCTGTATCTATATATGTGTCTGTATCTATATGTGTCTGTGCCTATATCTGTCTGTATCTATATGTGTCTGTGCCTATATCTGTGTTTGTATCTATATCTGTGGCTGTATCTATATCTGTGTCTGTATCTATATCTGTGTCTGTATCTATATCTGTCTGTATCTATATCTGTGTCTGTATCTATATCTGTGTCTGTATCAATATCTGTGGCTGTATCTATATCTGTGTCTGTATCTATATCTGTGGCTGTATCTATATCTGTGGCTGTATCTATATCTGTATCTGTATCTATATCTGTGTCTGTATCTATATCTGTGGCTGTATCTATATCTGTGTCTGTATCTATATCTGTGTCTGTATCTATATCTGTGGCTGTATCTATATCTGTGTCTGTATCTATATCTGTGTCTGTATCTATATCTGTGGCTGTATCTATATCTGTGTCTGTATCTATATCTGTGTCTGTATCTATATCTGTGTCTGTATCTATATCTGTGTCTGTATCTATATCTGTGTCTGTATCTATATCTGTGGCTGTATATATATCTGTAGCTGTATCTATATCTGTGTCTGTATCTATATCTGTGGCTGTATCTCTCCTCCTAATTCCAATTAAGTCACGCAAGTCATCTATATCTATTGCTCTTAATTCGACTTACCCCGACTAATATAAACTGCTGTTTCACATCACGATCTTGTTGCTAATTTCTGGCACATTCCACACAAATATAGCAGGTTACTCGCTCGCGTCGACCTGGGGCGGCTGTAGGCGCTGGTCAGTGGATATGGAAGAAGCAGGATCGTGTGCGAATTGTGGTCCGCCAAACAGACGTACAGCAAACATGTCTGGCTCATCGTCTGACGAAGAATCTAGTTTGCTCGACAGTGTTGAAGCAAAATGTAGAAGGTAAACTGGAGTACATGAAGTCAGTTGCAGTAGAGAACATCATGGTGAATATCACCATATCTTAAGTGATCTGAGAAGGGAGCCAAGAAGTTTTTTTTTTTTTTTTTTATCTATTTACAGTACATGATAATGAGCTGGGAAACTTTGGACTACATTTTGAAGAAGGTTCAACATCGTTGGACGAAAACCTGACGTAACTGGCACAGACAACTTATTGTGCCAGAGGAAAGACTCGCTATGACTTCGAGGTTAGTTACATTCATGTTTCAAGGTTAGCGTGATACAGTAAATGGGAAGGGATGAGGGAGTCTTGTGTGTCAGGTAAGAATGTAAACATTATCTGACCAATCAAGTTTCACGTAAGGTATATGTACCTGCAAATTAATGAAGCTGGTGTGTACAGACCTGGTAAATGATTTATAAAAAAAGAATTTAACGAGAATTTTTTGTTGAGCAATACATTGTTTACATCTAGAAATGAATTACTCTAAAAACATAAAGTCATCATACATATTTATTTCTAGCATGTTTATTCACCAGTTACATATGTAATCTCTCCAAACTTATCTTACATTGTGTGAATAATTACTTCCCCATATTCTAGCAGACTGCAGATGTTTCACTGAAACTGTGGCATGATGAGGAGATCCAGAGGAGAGTGGGGTGTGGACAGAATAGGAATGGGGGGCGGGTGGGGGGGATTTGTAGTGGGGGAGACTGATGGATATTGGTACGCCAACTGTTCTACAACTTCTTGAATACGGTTTCTGAAGGTGAGTTTCTTGGAGTCTGGAATTATTTGAACATGTAGCAGCAGACTCCTGAGGAACATCAGATCCTCGTCGTCTTCTCTGTCCCGCTTTCCACTTGATATTTCTACCAAGTGCTGAAGTTTGTGTCTTTCAGTGTCCACGATGCTTTGGTCGTAGTTATCTGTGTTTGGCCGCTTACTGGGTCCTTCTTTGGCTTCGATCACATAAAGAAGTGGTGCTCAAAGCACATTTATTGTTGCCACTAAGCTCCATCTCTTCCTCGTGTACTGGTGTATCTCGAGTTTGTGGTGAGGAAATTACCAAACTTTTCTCACTACCCAGGTTAGGTGGACGGGGTGTTCTACGTCGTGTTCTTCGTGGACGATGCGGGTGCAACAGCGTCAGGGGTCAGCACCTCTGAGCAATTGGTTGAGGGTCGAGGCTTGACATCGTCTTTCAGAAACATCAGTAATGGGAAATACCGCCGCTGTGATGCCTGAGTGTCACCTGCAGCGTCTCCTGGTGCACATTCTCAGAGCTCTACAGCAAACTGGTCTCAAGATAATTCCATTTTTTCTCAATTCTGTTTCTGAAAAAAAAAAGACGAGAGAGGGAGGGAGAGAAGGGAGATGATAACAATATACTTTGATTATTATTATTATCATTATCATTATTATTATTATTATTATTATTATTTCTTTTTCTTTCATACTATTCGCCATTTCCCGCATTAGCGAGGTAGCGTTGAGAACAGAGGACTGGGCCCTTGAGGGAATATTCTCACCTGGGCCCCTTCTCTGTTCCCTCTTTTGGAAAATTAAAAAAAAGTGAGAGGGGAGGATTTCCAGCCCCCCGCTCCCTCCCCTTTTAGTCGCCTTCTACGACACGCAGGGAATACGTGGGAAGTATTCTTTCTCCCCTATCCCCAGGGATATTATTATCATTATCATTAGTATTAGTCTCATCATTATTATTACCATTTAGTATATATTTTTCATGTATGTTGTAATAGGATCATCCTTCAAGACCCTTGCATCTCCGTTGGAACAAACTGTTGGCGAGACTGTTGTTGCATCGTGGGACGAGCCGCAACAAGACTACACGTACGCCACCACCAACAGATGAGACGTTTGAATCGATCGCAGAAGATTTTTACATTTGCAATTTCCCAAACAATTTAGGCTCAATTGATGGGAAACACATTCGTATTATGTCCCCAAAATTCTGGATCTATGTATTTCAATTGTAAGATGTTCTTTTTATTATCCTTCAAGCTGTTGTAGATGCACAAGTTCATAACTATTGATATTGTAGAGAGATACGGAAAACCTAGCAATGACGGTACGTTTCAAGCCTCGGAACTGTACAGAGTATTGACAAAATATAAGGTGAGTATTCCAGAAGCTTCTTACCTACCACACACACACACACACACACACACACACACACACACACACACACACACAAGTGAACGCCCCAATACATGTGTGGGAGATGAAGCCTATCCACTTTACCTTTCCTCCTAAAGCCGTACGATGGAAAGAACTTGACCTTTGAAGAAAACTGCCTCAACGCTCGATCGTGTACGTGTACGAAAAATGGTGAATGTGCTTCCGGTATTTACTGCAAATAACAGATCACACTGTAAAGTGCATTTGTGTTCTACATATCACTGTTCTAGATAAGGAGGGAGCTGAACATCTGATTAACGTCTCCGTTCCTCAACGAAACAATTGCAAGCGATGTCCAGGAAGACCAGACAGCGAAGCTAGGCTTGTTAGAGAAATATTCAAATCTTACTTCGTCAAACTAGCTTCGTAAATCTTACTTCGTCATACTTGCTTCGTAAATCTTACTTCGTCATACTTGCTTCGTAAATCTTACTTCATCAAACTTGCTTCGTAAATCTTACTTCATCAAACTTGCTTCGTAAATCTTACTTCGTCATACTTGCTTCGTAAATCTTACTTCGTCAAACTAGCTTCGTAAATCTTACTTCGTCAAACTTGCTTCGTAAATCTTACTTCGTCATACTTGCTTCGTAAATCTTACTTCGTCAAACTAGCTTCGTAAATCTTACTTCGTCAAACTTGCTTCGTAAATCTTACTTCGTCAAACTTGCTTCGTAAATCTTACTTCGTAAATCATCCTTTGGTTGACAAGAATTAGAAACACTGCTGAAGGTTGTAGTTTGCAGAAATAAACCTGAAATTTATTTGCTTTTTGCTTCTTATGCTTATGTTTACTATTGAACTGATGTAAGTATTGAACACTATTGAAATGACGTGTGTGACCATTATATCTTTAGTCAATGTTGTGTTTGGTCCTATTATGTGTCCAGTTTATTTCATTCATGTGGACACAGTATATGTTTGAAATCACGCCTTCATTATCAATAAATAAATAAATATATAAATGAATAAATAGATGAGTAAATAAGAACACAACTGTTTATTTACCATCATATTTCATTTCTCTGCTGATGTCACTCTAACACTTGGCTACAATATTATTGTTTGTGTGCATTTTGTTTTTCTTGTCACACATTGCGGGTCACTGGAGCACGCAGGCCATCAGAATCTCCGCGTACATCTTGATATTAATAAAACACACCTCGCACTAACTGCCTCACCCTGACGCGGGTTGAGCGGCCAAGATGGTCTCCGTTGCGGTAAACTGGTCGGCGCGGGTAACCAGCGAGGATCAGCTTGAACACACTTCTGCTGTGTTTCCTTACAGGAAGAAGCTGATGACAGGAGTAAGGATCCTGACCTGCAGCTGACCTGACCTATTGTCAGGGAAACATTACTGACTCAGGAATATCTGTGAGCAACTCCCTCCTTCATGTGCAACACACTACGGCCATGCAAAACTGTGGTGTTCCCATGTATCTTTAGACTACCACACACCACATGTAGTTCCATTTACATGTAAATGATAGCAGATCAGAAGCACTTTCCGCTGGCTTCATACCTTTAATGCATGACAGTAGATGACTCCATCATCATGAGGAGTACATGGTGTACAGTGATGCTAGATTGTGATGTCTATATCATCATGAGGAGTACATGGTGTACAGTGATGCTAGATTGTGATGTCTATATCATCATGAGGAGTACATGATGTACAGTGATGCTAGATTGTCTGTATATCATCATGATGAGTACATGGTGTACAGTGATGCTAGATTGTGCTGTCTGTATATCATCATGATGAGTACATGGTGTACAGTGATGCTAGACTGTGTTGTCTGTATAGAAACTTAGATACTTTCTGGTGAGATCCGCCAGACTCGTCTGTTGAGGGGTTCAGCCACTCTCACCAGCTCCCACCCAGTAGGTCGTTCAGTAAAAAACGGCCGCCTTTATACAACTACGACCACGCCCTTGGGAAGTACTGAATACGGGTCTGAAGTGGACAGATGGGGTGTGTGGGTCTTCCTGAGGTGTGCACGAGGTTGGTTTCCTTGGATATACTGTAGACTTCAGAGTGTGTGCGTATGTGCTGGTATTGCTCTTGGGTTTCGGGAGGAAGATAGATAAATCAAGCTTAGCATTGTTTACTGTATGTATCATGGATGGCTGGAGCCTCTCTTTTGCTTGAGGCTTCATGGGAACGAAGTGTGCTCCATGTCTTGGACGTCTGGAACTTATGTGTCTGTCTGATTACTGCCACACTTTCTGTGTTACTTCCCTAAAGTATGCAATTGTTGGTTTTGTTTTTATTCCTTGATGTCGTTCATCAGTATCTTCAGCTATCTTTACTTGTAATGAATTGTTGATCATTACTTGGTTCTCTCTATACCTTCGGTAGGTGTGGGTGGTGAGGAGCAGGTCAGGATGGGGTGGATCATGGGAAGGTATCATCACTGGCCGGGGCTGCTTCACCTTGTGTGGTACCTCTAGTGTGTCGTCACGACACCTTGCCGTGCGACTCACTGTGTGACCCAGGATTCTGCAGTTCTGGGGCGTTATCGTGTTCCCATGCATGGCTTCGCTGCCGATTATGTTCTTCTGTACTTCTGATTATAACATGCTTCCACCTAACACTAGGGAGGTTTTGTACAAGATATCGAAAGAACATCTTACCCAAACAAGCAACATGAATGTGATGTGCCATTCACTGAGTTTGATGCGGGTCTCACCAGGGATGGGGAACTGCCCCTTGGGAGGATGGAATCACTTATGACATCATTAGACTTCTAAGGTATGTACCTGGTAATTCATTATTAAAGTTGTATAATATGAGTTATGCCACGGGTCATCTACCCTCCTCATGGACCAACAGCCTAATTGTACCATTACCTAAACACAATAAACCTGATGAATTTCGCCTCATCTCCCTGACGAGTTGTTTGTGAAGACTCTTGAGAGGATTCTTACACAGAATCAAAGAACCTATGTCATACACGACAAAAGTGTACACAACTATATCACGACTTTTCTAGCAGTTTATGGGGACGGAAAGCATACGTACACCACATTTGATCGAAAAGCTACATGTGATATTGCTAATGGGCAAGTTGTTTTGTATTCGTTAGCAAAAATGGATATAGTAGGCCGGCTCCTGCACTGGATACTCGGCTATCTCTTTAATAGAAAGTCAGCGGTGGTGTTTCAAGGCTTTGTATACAAAAGTGAAGTTAAAGACATGCTCCTAGGCACCCCTCAAGGTGGAGTACTTAGCCCCACTTTGTTCAATGCACTAATCGACGCATTACTGAAATCGATTCCACAGTGTCCCAGAAATATCACTATTAATCATGCTGATGACATTCTTGTACGTACCAAAACATCGTCAAATGCAAACTATTCTGAACTACATACACATAGTCTGTGAAAGCCTTGGCTTCATCATTTCTGCAGCTAAAACAAAGGTCTTCAATAAACGAATTGGTAACGGCAGGAGCGGACCATCTAAGTTGACAGTTGGTGGTAACCCGAATGACTATGTCTCCTCCTTTAAATATCTTGGTGTCTCATTCCCATGTGCTGCAGCTAGTGAGCAAAAACGAAATCGACAATGCTGTTGCGGGGTACAGTCCTAATTATGGTGCAACTATCAGTTTAAATGATGTCCTTAGGTTACATTAGGTCCCTGATAGATTACCACACCAGTTTTGGTCCTAAACAACAGCAAAGGTATCAAGACTTTAAAGAAAATTAAAATGAAAGCCTTTAAGAATCATCCTCGGGTGTCCGAAGTTCACTAGAGTACTCAACATGCAGAAAGAGCTTGGTATTCCCAGTACTGAAGACAGAATACTCGAAATCAGTGTTATGATAAGACTGAAACTTCTGCGTGGTGATCCAGGTAATGTTGTCTCTAAAGAAGTATTTAAACATGAATTCCATGGCAAAAGTTATTCTATATGGATCTAAGTAACAGCCAACCATATGACAATGTTTGGTGTACATCATTTGTATAAGATTAGGAAGCAGCAGCATTTCCTACACCTACTTATCCACCCAAGTATCTAATTACTTACAACTTCACCTGCAACACCTAGCCAAAACCAGTGCTCTTGAACATGCACAGAAACTCCAGACTGACAATAACTTAGTGCATCTGTACTGACAGTTGTCGAGAGTCTGCCACTGGGAGGGCAGGCAGTGCTGCCATTGTGATCAAGCACAATGGTAATAGATTTGAGAAGAAATGTTAGAATAAACAAGTGAGCATCTACTGTACAAACTGAATTGTCCGCCATACTCATCGTTCTTGAGGTGGTAGTAATCACTGCCACAGACAGTGTAATTATCTCTGATTCTTTATCTTCACTACTTGCCCTTAACACCCGGAGATCAGAAGCCTCAAAACTGTTATTAGAAAGGAACTAATTGACCTTTTTGAAGCACGAGGACGGGTTCGGATAAGCATGAATAGAGAAATTTTTCACTACAGTGTAATGTGTAAAGTAAAACATATATATGGAGGAAGTAATAAGATTACTTGATTTTGTAACTGCCAGAATAAGGCTAGGCTATACGTAATATTGGCGCTTTGGCCTAACTGGAATGTTAATCATGTGAAATGTAAAGTTTGTGGTGAAAGATTTGGACACAAACTAAAACACTGTGTCTTATATGAAAAGATGAGCCTTTTAGGGATAGATCTAAACAAGCCCTGCAAGCAATGTCACAAAAGCTTATTGTTAATAACAACATACCTGAAATGTTTTGTATCCACTTTTTGCGCTCTAGTCGGTAAAACTTACCATATGAAACTATGTAATGTATGTACTGTAATACATATACAGTGAATCAACTTTGTAACATCTTATGCAATATCAACCCACTGGGGTCTGACAAAGACCCTTTGTGACCCCTGTAATCCTTTTGCACTACCGCTAACAGGATGAGCATGGGCGGCACAATAAGTTTGCCGTGGACACCGGCACAAATCAAATCAATGAGACTGTGGACCGGCGTGGGATCATTTGTGTAAAGGATATACCTTTTCATGTCCCCTGCTGGGTGGGGGAAGGTCCGCTCTGTGAATTACGAACATTGTTGGTGACAAGCCGTTATCTCTGGTAACCCAGACTGGTGAAAGAAATTTGGATTGCGTTGCAGAGTTGATGATACGTTGACTGCGAACACTGCACAGCAATTTTCCTGTGATTTCCGACTTACCTAAACTGCAACAGTTTATACTGGAGGCTGCTCCCTCATAATTCGTCGAAGGCTTTACCTGTATCTGTCTGTATGACAGGTCAGCTCAGTCCTAGTACCCTGGTGATGGCAGTTACAGAGGTGGCGCTCTTACCTTTCCGGATGTCGCAGATTCTGGTTATAAGGGTATTTTTTTTATCATTGTCTTCTTAATCTAAGACTGATCACCAAAATCTCTCTCTTGTTCCTTGCGCTTCTAAAGCTGAGAGTGAGATGGTAATGCCTGGGTCAGTATCTGGCATTCCTAGCTTACGTGTCACTGGAACCCCTGACTTCCTGAAATGTTAAGGGAAAGTTTTATGTGTTGAATGTAGTGTTGTATATGTTGACGTCATGAGGGCCTTTATGTGATCACATGTTAATGTGTTTCTTGTGTTTTTTTACTGGGATGTGTTCTGCTCATGTAGGGGCAGGTGTCAGGGGCGGCCGTGTTATGGTCTGGTGTGGGAGGCTTCGTTACCTCTACTGAGTCAGCCAGACGACACTTGGTCATGCTGGACCTTGGTCATAATTCCTATTTTCTTCACACACGATTATGAATATCGATTTGCGCGTGTTCACGTCGGTCACCAGGTGACCCGTGGCCATCACCATCAGCACACAGTTTGTCCAACCATCACATATCTGGTCCCTCAACCCAGCATTTGATTATTCAGTTGAATTATTCAACTATGTTTACATTTAGAATATTCATGTCATTTTATATCAACATTCGTTGTTAAGTAGATTACCTTATCATTAGAATGTTAATCGCGTGGCTGGTGCATTGTTAACGTGACGAGCGGTAGTTAGCCGTACTTACTGGCTCATTACTATCATCACCAGGACCAGTAAGCACTGCAGACTGCATTTAGCGTATCCGGCACACGTTCGGTCCTGATACGTCGGATAAGCTGGAGTATCCGGCACGTTGAACAGATCCCGGCCGGCTACGTAACAGAAGTCGCCTGGTATGGAACCGTGAGCCATCTGCAGTTACTATGATACATTCTCACACGAGAAGAATGTATACAGGGTATACAGGAGGAGGACGTCGAGGGTGTTGAGTGAAGACAGAGATGATAGAGAATGGAAGGGTGTGGTGTGGTGGGGAAGGGTGAAGGATGAGGAGTGTAGAGGGGAACAATTTGTAGGGTAAGGGTCACTGTAGATGATGGTGATAAGAGGGAGAGTGTAGGAGGGAGGATGTAGAGGGTGATGGTGGCAGCTAACCCGTGGCTGGTCATGTAGGGCAGTTACTGGCGGCGCGCCGGGCGGCAGCTGCTCGATCCGCCCGCCACTCCTGCTGCCTGCCGACTTAGCGATATAAACATATTATTTTTCCCTCCCTCACGATGAACAGACTTCTGCGCATCTGACTGTACCATGAGACGTCATGGACGTATTCATAATCAACAACAGTATATAGATTTTCTCAGATATCAACCTTGTAGGATAATGTTGGGATGTGCGTGAGCTGTAGAGAGCAACAGCGGCGCCCGCCCGCCCGCCACCCCTCATTTCCAACTTTCACCGCAAGTAACTCCTTCCTAGCAACACCACCACCACCACGGACCTCCACCACTCCCACACCAATGGCTCGCATTGCATCCCCCATACACGTGTCTGTGCCGTTAACTTTCTTATGCGTTGCTGTTCAACGATTTCGTTATAAGAATTCTTAAAAGATATCTACTGATCTGGTGTGTTTATGTACGATCAGACGCGTTCAGCCTCTCATCTTACTAGTCTACGCTTCCCCAGTCAGCTCGTGCAAATATATGAAACTAAATCGTTGAAGTCTGTTCTACCCTTAAGACATTGAATTTACTCTCCTCTAGTGTCTGTGTAGAAAACTTACATGGCCGTCAGCTCATCTTTGTTACTGGCCTTATCTGCTACCCAACTGTTCATATGTTACTAACCCAACCTGCAAGCGTCACATCCTTACATGTAGGATTGGTTATGTAAATAAATGTTTTGACCTGCCAGCCAACACTGCCAGAAGGTTCATGAATATCCAGAGTGACGGAATGAGCCAAGTGTCGGCGTGTGCTGTAGGTGGCACAGTTTCTACAGTGAATCTACACCAACCGACCGACCGACTACGGCCACCACCACACGCCACCACTGTCAGCCCTGGAAGCTCATGCATATTACAGCCTCCCCCAAGCTGGCCGTCAACACTCACTCACAGGGCCGCCGTCCTGGTCATCCCTGGTGTGCACGGCGCGGTTATGCCACCCTCGATTTCATTTGGTTTACTTTCACTCAAGCGTCATTCGAACGACCTTTTACATCTATATGTTCCATCTCCTCTCACTGTAGACACCTACTCCTTCTACATGCATGAGAATCATTAACCTGTATTATTCTCGTACGTTTGGCTCATCCTTATCTACAAAGTGTTAGTGAGCAGTGGAGGTAGCGTTCCCCCACACCAGTGCGGGGCGGGAGTGTAGCACCCGCCTAGACACTGTTGCCAGGTACACTCACACCTCCTGCTCGTCTCCTGTACATTCCCAGTGTGTTACTCATGAACATTAAAACACTCACAAACCTCACTTCATGAACACTGTCTCATTATATTTCCCATGAGGGTTCAGTGAGTATCACCTGAACGTCTCCATTGTTCCCGCCACACGTGCTGGCTGTTCTTGGCTACCCTGATGTTGCAGCCACGGCCTGGCAACCCAGCCACTTGTCTACACATTCCAGGTGTTCCTGAGCCATTGTCCTTCCTCCCGGAACCTGGGACCCCAGGCCTACCTGAGACTCCCTTCGGCCGCCCTCTCCTCCCTCCATATTTCCTGCCCAGCGTTACGGTCAGTTGCTGCCCAGGTTGAAATCGTGTGGTTTTAGAATCTATCATTTCCACACCTGCTTCCCTCGTGTGTTGTTGTGAGGTACATTCAAACCATCAGAGTTATTCCACATGTATCCGTCAGAATGTCTTGACTTTACGAGTCAGCAGAGTTCACACCACAGGGCCCGTCCACAGAGGGAAATTCTTCAACCTCACACCCACACTTCACCTGGGAGACCATATGCTGTACCTGATGGACCAGTCCTGACACCCTACACCACACAAGGGCCATCTCTGGTACCTGATGGACCAGTCCTAACACCCTGCACCGCCTGGGACCATCTGTGGCATCTGAAGAACCAGACCTGACGCTACACCATCTGAGGCACCTGATGGACCGGTCATGACGACTTTACCGTCATGACGCTTTACCTGAGCAGGAGATCTGTGGCACCTGATGGACCAGTCATGATATAATACTCCCTCTGGGGGCCGTCTCTAGAACCTAAAAGAATAGTTCTGACACACTGCACCACCTGGAGACCATGTGTGGCATCTGAAAGACCGCTTCTGACACCTAGCACTGCCCGGAGGCCATCTGTGGCACCTGGTAGACCATTCCTGACGCCTTACAGAACCTGGGGACAACATATGGCGTCTGGTGGACCAGTCCTGGCCTCCGACAACACCCGGAGAGCAGTGTGTAGCGCCAGATAGACCAGTCCTGACCTTCTACAACCCTGCAGGGTCATCTATGGCAAATGACGGACCAATCCTGACACCCACACTACCTGGTGAACCAGTCCTGACGCCCTCTATGACCTGATGAGCCATGTGTGGCATCTGACGGACCAGTCCTGACACCGTAGGGGAACCTGGGGGCCACTTATGATGGATTTGTGCCGGTAACTCCGGCAAACTTTTGTGCCGCCCATGATCATCGTGTGAGCGGTAGTGCAAAAGGATTACAGGGGTCACATAGGGTCTTTGTCAGACCCCAGTGGGTTGATATTCATTACGAAATATGTTACAAAATGGTTACATTGTATAACCAAACACATTCTCAAAAGTAAGTTCACCGACTAGATGTAAAATTTGGATACAAACTTAACATTTCAGGTATGTTGTTATTAACAATAAGGTGTGTGACATTTCTTGCAGGGTTTGTTTAGATCGGTCCCTAAAAGACTCTATTTCTTCACATTCTGAGACATAATGTTCTAGTTTGTGTCCAGATCTTTGACCACAAACTTTACATTTCACATGATTAACATCTCCAGTTAGACCAAAGCGCCAGTAGTACGTATAGCCTAGCCTTAGTCTGGCAGTTACAACATCATGTAATCTTATTATTACTTCCTCCATATACATGTTGGACTTTACACATCTCACTGTGATGGAAAATGGTTCTGCTTGTGCTTATCTGAACTCGTCTTCGTGCTTCAAAGTGGTCAATAAGTTCCTTTCTGATTACGGTTTTGAGGCTCCTACTTGACAACTCATCATTGTTTTCAACATGTTTACTCTGTGCAAGTTTGGTCAGATCATCAGCTTCGTCATGCTCACGGAGGCCAATATGAGAGGGAATCCATAACAATTTGATTTGAATCCCTTGAGCAATAATGTCTGAGTATTTGTGTCTGGCTTCAGGGAGCAAGCATGTTACATTCTGATCTCCGGGTGTTAAGGGCAAGTAGTGAAGATAAAGAATCAGAGATAATTACACTGTCTGTGGCAGTGATTACTACCATCTCAAGAGCGATGAGTATGGCGGACAGTTCAGTTTGTACAGTAGATGCTCACTTGTTATTTCGAAGGTGGCCGCCGATGGACAAGTCCGATACCACACGACCTGAGGGGCCGTCTGTGGCACCTGATGGGTGGTGAGCACTGACGCCCTACACCACCTGGGGGTCATCTGTAGCACGTTATGGACCAGTCCCGACACGCGACACAACCTGGGGTTATCTCTCGCTCCTGATGGGCTAGTTCGGTCTCCCTACACTGCCTGATGGACCAGTTTTCATACTATACACCACCTGGGGACATCTGTGGTACCTGATGGACCAGTTTTCATACTATACACCACCTGGGGACATCTGTGGTACCTGATGGACCAGTTTTCATACTATACACCACCTGGGGACATCTGTGGTACCTGATGGACCAGTTTTCATACTATACACCACCTGGGGACATCCCTGGCACCTGATGGACCAGTTATCATACTATACACCACCTGGGGACATCTGTGGTACCTGATGGACCAGTTTTCATACTATACACCACCTGGGGGCATCTGTGGTACCTGATGGACCAGTTTTCATACTATACACCACCTGGGGACATCTGTGGTACCTGATGGACCAGTTTTCATACTATACACCACCTGGGGACATCTGTGGTACCTGATGGACCAGTTTTCATACTATACACCACCTGGGGGCATCTGTGGTACCTGATGGACCAGTTTTCATACTATACACCACCTGGGGACATCTGTGGTACCTGATGGACCAGTTATCATGCTATACACCACCTGGGGACATCTGTGGTACCTGATGGACCAGTTTTCATACTATACACCACCTGGGGGCATCTGTGGTACCTGATGGACCAGTTTTCATACTATACACCACCTGGGGACATCTGTGGTACCTGATGGACCAGTTATCATACTATACACCACCTGGGGACATCTGTGGTACCTGATGGACCAGTTTCCATACTATACACCACCTGGGGGCATCTGTGGTACCTGATGGACCAGTTTTCATACTATACACCACCTGGGGACATCTGTGGTACCTGATGGACCAGTTATCATACTATACACCACCTGGGGACATCTGTGGTACCTGATGGACCAGGTTTCATACTATACACCACCTGGGGACATCTGTGGTACCTGATGGACCAGTTTTCATACTATACACCACCTGGGGACATCTGTGGTACCTGATGGACCAGTTATCATACTATACACCACCTGGGGACATCTCTGGTACCTGATGGACCAGTTTTCATACTATACACCACTTGGGGACATCTGTGGTACCTGATGGACCAGTTATCATACTATACACCACCTGGGGACATCTGTGGTACCTGATGGACCAGTTTTCATGCTATACACCACCTGGGGACATCTGTGGTACCTGATGGACCAGTTTTCATACTATACACCACCTGGGGACATCTCTGGTACCTGATGGACCAGTTTTCATACTATACACCACCTGGGGACATCTGTGGTACCTGATGGACCAGTTTTCATACTATACACCACCTGGGGACATCCCTGGCACCTGATGGAACAGTTTTCATACTATACACCACCTGGGGACATCCCTGGCACCTGATGGACCAGTTTTCATACTATACACCACCTGGGGACATCTGTGGTACCTGATGGACCAGTTCTGACACCCTACACCACCTGTGAGGCCGACTGATAAGCCAGTTCTGAAACCCAGCACCACCTGGGGGTGAAAGTTGCACCTGGTGGACCAGTCCTGAACACCTGCAAATCTTAAGGAGCCGTTCACGGCTCCAGATGGACCAGTCCTAACGCTCTACATCACCTGGTGTGTCGTCTGTGGCAACTGATGGACCAGTCCTGACACCCACCATAACATGAGTGCCGCTCCTGACATCTCAAGGTGAGGCTACGCCAGACACAAACATCCTCCGTAACAGGACTGTGATCATCGGGAGTCACGTCCACACCACACGTCTTGGCCGCTAGTAAGCGGTAGTTCGTTATGGGGAGGGACGGGTAGGTGGGTGTGGTTGGGTGGAGGAGGCGGTGATGAACAGTGATGGAAACACGTCCGTGACGAGGGCGTTTCAGGCGGTGGCTGGGCTGAGCTGGGCTGGGCTGGGCGGGGCTGGGCTGGGCTGGGCTTCGGCGGCGTCGTCTGCAGAAGGAGGAGGAGGAGGAGGAGGAAGCTACGCTGTTAGCAACACTGTGGTAAACATTCCGGGTCAGAGCTACCAACGGTATAATGCAACAGCGTGGAATACAAGCGAGGGTCTGCACTAACGCAACACTGTTAGGAACACTGTTGTCAACAGTCTGGACCAAAGCTTGCCACTGTTGCCAACAGTTACCTCATCAACGGGAGCCAGTTGGATGTTACCAATCATAATGTAGTCAACATCTTCGTGAAAACTGATGATAACACTGTTGCCAACACACATTACAAACATTGTTACCAATGGAGTCACAACATCGTAACAATTCTGGTCACTTACCTTTGAGGAATAACGATGTTATCATTGTTACAAACGTTACCAGTCTGCACCACCAGTAGTCCACATTGTTACAAACGTTACCAGTCTGCACCACCTGTAGTCCACATTGTTACAAACGTTACCAGTCTGCACCACCTGTAGTCCACATTGTTACAAACGTTACCAGTTTGCACCACCTGTAGTCCACATTGTTTCTATTTTTCTAACATTGTGACGATGGCGTGGCTCCAGTGTTATGGACCAATCCTAACATAATACCACCTGGAGCACATCTGTGGTACATGATGGACCAATCCTAACATAATACCACCTGGAGCACATCTGTGGAATCTTTTCAATCAGTTCTGACAAATTACACCACCTAAGGGGCATTTGTGGACCGACCTAGACACCCTACACCACCTGGTGACCATCTGTAACACCTGACGGACGACCTTCACCATCTGGGGGTAACATATGACACTTGATGGACTAGTCCTGAGGTCCGATACCATCTGGGGGCCACCTGAGGCACTTGATGGACCATCCTGATACTATAATTGCATGAGAGACAAGGGCGACCGATCGCTCACAAGAAGTTCGTTGTGTGTGTGTGTGTGTGTGTGTGTGTGTGTGTGTGTGTGTGTGTGTGTGTGTGTGTGTGTGTGTGACCTGACATTTGTCAGAGGACAACGGTTACGCGACCCTGATTGTTCAGAGAGAGAGAGAGAGAGAGAGAGAGAGAGAGAGAGAGAGAGAGAGAGAGAGAGAGAGAGAGAGAGAGTTTCCCCTCACACATACTTGCCTGCATCTCCGTTCGTATGATGCCACTATCATGAGGTACGTTGATTATGAAGAGGACTGTGTCAACTTACAAGGGAGCTTAATCAGTCCCCAAATTTGGTCTGATATTTGGTTGATGAACTTCAACCCGGGTAAATGTACAGTAATGATGATGATACGATGAAGGAAGGCCTCGATATGAGTGTCATCTGGTAGGTAATAAGGTGCAGAAATCTGTGTGTGACATTGACGTGGGAGTCGACATTATACCCAACCTGTCGTCAGAACCTCATCGGAGGAAAATAGTGAAGGAGACAAATCATCTGTTGCTTGATATCAGAAAAGCCATACTAGAAATGTATTACAAGTTATGAAAATATTCAGATAGCTGTTTACATCCTATACTAGGCCAACTAGAATATACTCTTCAAGTTCTGTCATCGCACTTATAGAAGAACGAAGGTGCAAGGACAACAATAACTCAGGACTGAGATTCATAACATATGAGTGAAAACGAAGGAACTTCAAATATTCCCTTTACAAACGTTTTGTGATACAAACACACAGACACACACAGACACACACACACACACACACACATATATATATATATATATATATATATATATATATATATATATATATATATATATATATATATATATATATATATATATGTATAAGATCACAGTTGAGCGAGTGATCAAGTATATTCCTACGAGTCCACGGGGAAATGAAACACGATAAGTTCCCAAGTGCACTTTCGTGTAATAATCACATCATCAGGGGAGATACAAGAAAGAAATATAACAGTCAGTTGATATACAACGAATAGACGTAGCTAGGACCCCATTTTGTAAACAAGTGACTACCCGAATGTAGGTCGGGTGCGTTCTAGTCTGGCATCAAACGTATAAACTTATTATGTGGACAAGGACAACTGTTTACAAATTTTATCAACAATAAAACTGTCCATTTTGTATAGACCTTCACTAACACTAACGTTACATTTTTTTGTGTGTATTTAGTGAGAGAAGATTCAATTATATTTCCTCGTGGCACAGGAGTTACAGTTGATAACTGAGAACGGCTTTACTCAAGTCAATACAATGATCATAATTGTTAACATAATTAAAAGGCAATTAATTCTCGCCATGTTCTTATACTATATTTATGTTGCTTAAGTCTAACTGAGAGATCCTTACCAGTCTGCCCAACATAAAACTTATCGCAATTTCTACACGGCACTCTATAAATGCATCCTGCAGAACTTTTTGGTGAGTTCTTGATTAAGGTATTTTTTATAGTATTGTTGTTGCTGAAGGCAACATTTACATTAAAGGATTTAAGCAACATGGGAAGTAAAGTAAAATTATTATCAAATGGGAGAACTAAAAAGTTCTTGGTGTCAGTGGGAGGTTTGAGTTCAACTTTATAAAATGATTTCTTTGTCAACTTAAGGGATTCATCAATGAAAGCTCTAGGATACTTTAACTTGGATCAAATAAGATATCTCTTTCCAAATTAATCATCAATAAACTCAGGAGTGCAAATACGTAATGCCCTAAGGAACATAGACTGGAATAATGAATTTAACTGTCATGTTGAGTTGAGCAATAATGGATATATGATCATATATTAGTAGGTTTTTTGTATATGCTAAACTTAAACTTGCTTCCTTGTCCATGGATCATTCAATCTAAAAATGGTAACATACCATCATTTTCATTTTCTACAGTAAATTTGATGGGAGGTATTAAATAGTTAAGTAAGGGGAGAAATGTTTGTAAATTTTCATTTGTTGGCCAAACACAAAGGACGTCATCTACATGCCTAAACCAAATTGCATTAGAAGGTAAGATGTCCTTTAGTAATTTTGTTTCAAAGAATTCCATATAAAGATTGCTTAATACAAGTAAAAGAGGGTTACGCATTGCCATGTCAATTTTTTTTCCAGCATAACATTAAATTGAAATACACGAACTTTTATACACAATTCTATCAATTCAATAAAGACAGACTTTGAGACATGTAAATGAATATCATCCAATACATCAGCTAGATATTCTAAGAGGTCATCAACTAGAACTTTTGTGAACAGAGAGGAAACATTTGTGAACAGAGATGAAACTTTTGTGAACAAAGATGAAACACTTGTGAGCAGAGATGAAACATTTGTGAAGAGAGATGAAACATCAAAGCTAACCAGTTTGAAATCAAAATTAACATTGATATCATTAAGCTTGTTAACTAAGTCTACATTGTTCATGATATTAGAATTTGATATCTTACCTACTAATGGGCTTAATAGAAAACTAACCATTTTGACAATTTATTTGTTATGCAGCCTACTGATCTCACTATAGATCTTGCTGGAAAATTTCGTTCATGTGTTTTGATAAGTCCATACATATATGGCAATGAAGGGGACAGTGATGACAAACTTTTGATTGGAGAACCATTACCTTCAAACAACTTCAGTTCTTTATTAAAATGAGAATTAACTGCTTCTACGTGATTCTTACTGAATTTAGAATATGTTGTATCATCACGTAAAAGATAATTCATTTTCGATAATTAATGACTTGTTCATAATCACAACAGTGTTAGCCTTATCTGCTTTAGTAATATGTATATCATTGTCTTTTTTTTTTGAAGTATTAATAGCTCTTATAAACCTTTCAGGGCAATTAGGATCCACTGGTTTTGACAAACTGGCACACATTAAACATTTACAGATGTTAATTGCACCATTAAATAATTTACTGTACCTCTAGATTATAGAAAGACTTTGTGACATCAACACAGCTGGCTTCCCTGATGGAGCACACAAAACTTAATCCGCAGCCTAGAGTACACAACGAATACTTAGTTAGTTGTTTATTGGACAGGTTTATCACAGAGGAAGAGTTTGTGTTTTTAGTCCAATCATCGTTTTCAATAAGATGGTCCAACTTATAGTTCAGATTCCTTTGAAGTCTATGCCGTTCACTTCTTAATCTATTACAGCATTAGTACAACATGCGGTTCTTTCATTGTGCCAGTATAACCATTTGGAAACCACGTTTCTTCCTCTTGTAATGCGAAAGGCCTTCGTCATTTCAATCTTCTTTAATTCGATGTGCTTCTTTACAATGCTGTATTGAAAACCGTCAAGATTTATCCAACCCCAGCGATTGTTGCAGTTGCCTGTCGACCATTTGACGATTTTCAAAACCATTTCTCCCTTTACTTAACAATTTAGTATTTTCCATCAAATTTACTGTAGAAAATCAAAAGAATGGTATGTTACCATTTACAGATTGCATGATCCATCAGGATGGAAACAAGTTGAAGTTCAACATATACAGAAAACCTATCAATGTATGCTCATATATCTATAATTACTCAAATCAACATGACAGAGTTGAATTATCATCATTCCATTCCCCTGATGATGTGATCATTACACGAAAGTGCACTTGGGAACTTATCGTGTTTCATTTTCCTTGTGGTAAGGAAGGAATATATATATATATATATATATATATATATATATATATATATATATATATATATATATATATATATATATATATATATACATCTTCTTTCTTTCTTACCATTCGCCATTTCCCGCATTAGCAAGGTGGCGTTAAGAACAGAAGACTGGGCCTTTGAGGGAATATCCTCACCTGGCCCCCTTCTCTGTTCCTTCTTTTGGAAAATTAAAAAAAACGAGAGGGGAGGATTTCCAGCCCCCCGCTCCCTTCCCTTTTAGCCGCCTTCTACAACACGCAGGGAATACGTGGGAAGTATTCTCTCTCCCCTATCCCCAGGGATAACACATACATACATATACATATATGCACATGTACATTATCATACTTGCTGACCTTTATATACATGTAGGTGAAATTGCAATTTGGTAGTTCAGATAATTATATCCCAAATTATCATTTATCATTATCATTATTATCATAATCGCTGTTTCACGCATCAGCGAGGTAGTGCTAAGAAACACGAAGAATGGCCCATCCACTCATTTACACATATATATACATAAATGCCCATACACAGACATATACATACGTATACATATCAACATTTACATGCATACAAAGACATATACATATATACACATGTACATATTCATATTTGCTTGCCTTCATCCATTCCTGTCGCTACACTGTCCCACAGGAGAGTAGCATCACTACCCCCACACTTAAACGAGGTGGCACCAGGAAAACACAAAAAAGGCCACCTTCGTTCACACTCAGTCTCTAGCTGTCATGTGTAATGCATCCAAAACACAGCTCCCTATCCACATCCAGGCCCCACAGACCTTTCCATGGTTTACCCCAGACACCTCACATACCCTTGCTCAGGCCACTGATAGCATGTTGATCCCAGTATACCACATCATTCCAACTCACTCCACTCCTTACTCGTCCCTCACCCCCTGCATGTTCAGACCCCAATCGCTCAAAATCTTTTTCACTTCATCCCTCCACCTCCAATTTGGTCTCCCACTTTCCCTTGTTCCCCTCACCTCTAACGCACACATCCCCCCTATCAATCTCTCCTCACTCACCATCTTGTGCAAACCACTCCACATTCCCCCCCTCTGCTCTCAACCACACCCTTTATTTCCACACATTTCCCTTACCCTAGGTACAAATTAAGTCTTAATTGTTAAGACTAAGAACACACACACACACACACACACACACACACACACACACATATATATATATATATATATATATATATATATATATATATATATATATATATTTTTTTTTTTTTTTTTTTCTTTTTTTTTTATACTTTGTCGCTGTCTCCCGCGTTTGCGAGGTAGCGCAAGGAAACAGACGAAAGAAATGGCCCAACCCCCCCCATACACATGTACATACACACGTCCACACACACAAATATACATACCTACACAGCTTTCCATGGTTTACCCCGGACGCTTCACATGCCTTGATTCAATCCACTGACAGCACGTCAACCCCTGTATACCACATCGCTCCAATTCACTCTATTCCTTGCCCTCCTTTCACCCTCCTGCATGTTCAGGCCCCGATCACACAAAATCTTTTTCACTCCATCTTTCCACCTCCAATTTGGTCTCCCTCTTCTCCTCGTTCCCTCCACCTCCGACACATATATCCTCTTGGTCAATCTTTCCTCACTCATTCTCTCCATGTGCCCAAACCATTTTAAAACACCCTCTTCTGCTCTCTCAACCACGCTCTTTTTATTTCCACACATCTCTCTTACCCTTACGTTACTTACTCGATCAAACCACCTCACACCACACATTGTCCTCAAACATCTCATTTCCAGCACATCCATCCTCCTGCGCACAACTCTATCCATAGCCCACGCCTCGCAACCATACAACATTGTTGGAACTACTATTCCTTCAAACATACCCATTTTTGCTTTCCGGGATAATGTTCTCGACTTCCACACATTTTTCAAGGCTCCCAAAATTTTCGCCCCCTCCCCCACCCTATGATCCACTTCCGCTTCCATGGTTCCATCCGCTGACAGATCCACTCCCAGATATCTAAAACACTTCACTTCCTCCAGTTTTTCACCATTCAAACTCACCTCCCAATTGACTTGACCCTCAACCCTACTGTACCTAATAACCTTGCTCTTATTCACATTTACTCTTAACTTTCTTCTTCCACACACTTTACCAAACTCCGTCACCAGCTTCTGCAGTTTCTCACATGAATCCGCCACCAGCGCTGTATCATCAGCGAACAACAACTGACTCACTTCCCAAGCTCTCTCATCCCCAACAGACTTCATACTTGCCCCTCTTTCCAAGACTCTTGCATTTACCTCCCTAACAACCCCATCCATAAACAAATTAAACAACCATGGAGACATCACACACCCCTGCCGCAAACCTACATTCACTGAGAACCAATCACTTTCCTCTCTTCCTACACGTACACATGCCTTACATCCTCGATAAAAACTTTTCACTGCTTCTAACAACTTGCCTCCCACACCATATATTCTTAATACCTTCCACAGAGCATCTCTATCAACTCTATCATATGCCTTCTCCAGATCCATAAATGCTACATACAAATCCATTTGCTTTTCTAAGTATTTCTCACATACATTCTTCAAAGCAAACACCTGATCCACACATCCTCTACCACTTCTGAAACCACACTGCTCTTCCCCAATATATATATATATATATATATATATATATATATATATATATATATATATATATATATATATATATATATATATATATATATATATATGTTAACGCGCGCTTCCATAGAACTTACAAATCTCCAACAGCCAGGATCGAATCCGGGACCCCTCCGTGGCAGGCGGGAGTGCTACTGTTAGGCTATAATCACCCCTAATAGGGAAATGACTATTCGAATATTACATAATCGAATACCCTTCGTCTCACGTTGGTGAACAACGGGTAGAATCTAAACAAGTCAAATTCCATCAGGCTCACACAACCAGCAGATAACATGTTACATAACTGTACAAGACGGAGATATATGAATATGAATATAGTGCATAATATGACAATAATGATAATATCACTAGTAATGAACAAAACTGATTAACAAATAAGACTGATGAATTTTTGCCCGGAACCATCTCACACCCTCCGTGTCAGTAGGTTGCGGTTGGAGAGAGCAGCCGCTCAGGGATCATATTAGATTCTGCTTATATCGTGGAATACGATATTATGTTGACGTTCAGTCACTATTCATTGTGTAGTCTTTGTTAGGGCCTAGCGGCTAAGTTATTATAACAAGTTTTACAAAGCTGATCCATTATTCAGTCTTACAATGTTCATATTTAAAAGCTCATTCTTGAGATGCAAAACATATATATTGTCTTCTAGATACAGGGTAAATTTTTTTTGTAAACAATGTGTTGTGTCAAATGTTGCAGAGTTTGTTTGAACCTATCCCTAAAGTGTTATATTCTTTCACAATGTAAGATATCTTGTTCTAGCGTGTGTCCATATATCTAACCACATTATTTCATTAAGTATGATTCACTTTTCAATCACCAATAGCACTCATAGCCTAGCTGTATTTAACAGGGACAACATCTTATCTTGTTACATTATCTTACGTGTTTTACCTGACACACTTCATTGTTATGGAAATTATTCTATTTGTGCTCATCTGCTTTCGTTTACTTGCTTCATATAGATGTGCTAATTCCATCCAAATTACAATGTTTGCATTAATAACTGACGTCTCATGGTGTTGTTAAACAATCGTTTTAACCATTGCAAATTTGGATGATACATCAACTTTATTATGCTCCTCCACCAGTCATCCTTGCTTGTCTGGCCTCAGACACCAGCATGTTACATTCTGGTCTCAGGCTATTTCCAGCACGCAAGCACTGAAGACAGAATGTGAGATAACTGATCTGTTTATGGTTGTAATTTCTGCAAGACCAACAGCATTGTGTATGACGGACAATCAGTTTGCAGGGTAGATGCCTAGTTATTTATGCTGGGGTTTCCTGGTTCTTATTCTGTACAACCGATGTGAATACTTGATGAAGTCTGGCGGGTCTTCCCCTACAGCTCAGGCTGTCGGTCTGGGTCGACCAAGCTGCTGGAAGCCGTAGCCCACAGGTCCACATTGCACCTACAGCCTGGCTGGTCTGGTAAACCTTGTAGGTACTTGTCCAGTGCACTCTTGAACTTGTCTACCGTGCATCCCAGGCTGTTTCTGATGGTAGATGGCAAGGTGGTGAAGAATCTATCTTTTCGTACATATGGCACATGGATTTCACAAGCAACATTATACAAAGTCTTCCATGCCTGTCGCGCCAGTAGGATGTTGCTTCTGAATATAAGTTGGGGAACAAAACTTCTAGTATTTCCATGACCAGATGATGATATACCTCTCCTGTCTGCTGTTATATGGATCTATCTACATTTACTTATTCTATGGCATATATGATTAAACAATTCTGTGGAGACAACATTATCTGAATCACCTGGCAGAAGCTTCAGTCCAATCAAAAGACTGATTACAAGTAGCCTGTCCTCAGTGCTGGATATATCAAGTTCTTTCCTCATGTTGAGTACTTCAGTATTGTAGGTACGGTGAATTACAGTTTAGAACATTTCAATCTGCACTTTTTTTTTCATGTCTATGAATATTCTCAGTGTTGTGCAGGACCAAAGCCGGTGCATGATAATCTATTACAGAGTCAGAGTTAAGACAAATCTAGATTTTTGAAAAAATTATACCATTTGCACCATAATTAGGATTGTACCTTTCAGCAACTTAGTCTATGCGTTTCTGTAAAGTACAGTTTTGTGTTTAACTCCTGTAGAACAGTTGTTCCACAAAGAACTGAATACGATTTTTATGGGTTTTCCATCAATCTTCAACTCATATGGGCCATTCTTACAAAGGCCAATTTGTTCTTGAACGTCTTGATTTTGTCTGGGGAAATAATAAGGTCAAAGTTATCAGAAGCTGTGTTGGCAACGGTTTGCGTTTCACGATATGTTTTGGTGGGCACATGACCAGCATTACTGATACTGATATTCCCGGGACTTTCTGGGACTGATGTCGGTAATGCATTGATGAATACGTTAAACAGAATGAGGAAGTACTTCATGAGGAGTACCAAGGTTGCTTATCTGTATTTTTGTAACCTGAGAACAAAACAAGAGACTTTGTTGGAGAGATAACCGAGTACGCAGGGGAAAAAGTCGACCACCAATGTCCACTTATGTTACCTCGTCCAATATAACTTGCCTAATACCGATATGGAATGTAACTTCCAAATAAAAATATATGTTGCATTCGTGCTGTCTGTTACGAGAATTGTGATACAGACATGTGACCTTTTGGCTCGGGTGAACCATTTACTCTCAGGCGACACAATTCTGGTTAATATTGTGTTAAACACTGTCATCTAAAGACATTTTGCACAGACAACAAGCGAGGGTAAGATAATACAGTTGTTCCAGTAGTAAGGGAAGCGTTACTGAACATTAGCCATACGAACAGTTTTAACATGGGATTACCAGGTACATGTATTATAAGTCTTACGATGTTAAGTAATACTGTCCTGGGCAGAGGCATCACCTTGACCCTGGGAAGGTCCGCATCCTCAGTCATGGTACTCCACACATTCATCATGTTGCTTACAGAACATAAACTGGGTAACAACTTCTGCATTTGAATTTTCCATACAAAATCTCTCTTGTCTTGGGTAAGACTACGCTACAGTGACAATGCAAACCATATTTCACAGTTGGCTTTTTGCAGCGGATTAGAATGATTTGGTTAACACGTGTCGAGGTTTGGCTTACAGGAGTGAGGTGATGTAATCCGCTGACTAACTTTCCCCCGCAGTCATTTTCTGTGAATTCTGTCATTCGTTCACTCGCTGCAGCAAGGGATGTTTGAAACAGTTTTAGCGTTTGGTGCGTTCGAAGTATTTTTTTCTTCCTTTGCCTATTTGCTTGGCTATAGACGTGGGGTCTTTCACTTTGGAGTTACATGATACTGATATTGTGTTGTCCTTTATTCCACACTTTTCGTGTACATCATCGATGATGAAGAAATCATTTGCTGTAATAACAAAGTTATCGTTGAATGTCTGTGCATCTTCAGACTCATAATGTTTGCATTAGACTAATAAAAAACCTATGAACTAATTTACTTATTCTTGTTTATTGTTAAATCTTTTCCTGTTCATTTTGGCGACAGACAAGTTAACGTGTGCTCTATATACACTGAGTGTGATTGTTCAATGGCCGGACGTAAGATGGTCAACACAAGTGAGTTGTGTATGTCATGGTAAAGCCTATGCACCTGTCCGAGATTCCCCCGTCACTGTTGGTTGACTTTTACTGATGGTCTGAACATCATTATATACAGGAGTGAGAGTAGTCGTCTGCCATTATGGTTATTGAAGATGTTCCGCAAATTCTTATATCGACCGCTGAAGTTCCCAGTTAGGAGAGAAGGTTTAGTATGAAACATGTTAGGTAGATGTGTGGGGGAGGAGGGTGGCAGGTTCACACGCATTTATTATCCTGAGTGTATAGTTACCGACATGGACCTTGATACCTCGGTACTGGATCCGTCCGGCTTTTAGAGGGTAGCAGGTACTACAGGCGGGAAAATGTTTTACATAAACTGGACCAGAGTCCACAGTGTAGACCCTGGGACACCTGGGACGATGAGGGCCCCTGGGAGACAGGCCAGGGACCCCCCCACAATCTCGCGGGTTGCGAACCCTTATGAACTGAACAATTCATTTGTTCTTACGAGGAAAAGTGAAGAGTAAAGTGTGAGACTAAAGTCTACCAGCAGCGTCTAAGTAGTGCGGGAAATTTAGTGGAAGTGAGTTACAGAGGCTAACACGCTCGGGAGTGTTACAAATTGCTCTGTTGTCTTTACATGAAACCTAGAGTATTTAGATGCCAGTTTGCACCATGTTGCTGTCTGTCATACAAGCAGCCAGTCTCCGTAGCAAAAACCAAAGTAATACATATAGAAGAGGGAAAGTGAACCAACATTGCGGCGTAGGGCAAGTGGGTCAAGTTTAAAGTTAGCTTGGGAAAGTTTATAAGGTGGATCGCCTTCGACCCAACCTGTCAAGTAAGCTAGAACCACCCCAGATGTGAGAGCAGCGCTCCATACAATGACGAACCAGCCCTTTGTATAAACGGAGCAAATGTTCAGAAGAGAAGAAGTTTCGACATCTAAACAGGACACCCAGCTTCTCAGAGGCAGACAAAGCTATTCCTGTAATGTGGGGTTTCTAAGAAAGAGTGGATGTTACAGCAACGCAAAGTACGTTCATTGAGTCAAGAGGTGGAAGTACAGAACCATCAAAGGTGAAATGAAAATTATGAGGAGTGTTCGATAGAGAGATGGGTAGAAACTGGGTTTTGGAGGCATGAAAGTTAACCAGATTTCGTCTACCCCACTGAGATATCCTGTCCAAGTCTGTGTTTGTTAAGGAAGTTGTGTCAAGACGAGATGCAGATCGAGTAAGAGAAGAAGGAGCAGAATTGAAGGATGTGAATGCAGTGTTAAGTTGTCAGCATAAGAGTGCATTGGATTATTTGTGGAGGAGACGAAATCGTTGAAAAAAAAAATGAGAAAAAGTGTAGGGGACAAAACAGAACCTTGAGGGACACCGCTGTTGATGGAGAAAAGGGGTGAGGCTGATCCATCAACAACCACAGAGATAGATCGGCCTGAGAGGAAGCTAGATATGATGGAGAAAAGTAAAGGAGGGAAGCCAAGGGAGGGAAGCTTAGATATGAAACCCCGATGCCACACCCTGTCAAAAGCCTTAAATATGTCAAGGAGAAGGAAAAGTTTTGGTTTTCACCTGAAACGGAACAGATGAGCTAGCACAGGTGCAAGTTCAGAGGCACACTCTTCCAGTGCACGGGGATGGATGCCACCAGGACCATAAACCTTTCTTGTGTCCAGAGAAAGAGGCGCTTTTCGGACAGTCCGAAAAGAGATTACGGGGAAGGGTATATGGTCATTAAGAGGAGCGTCAGGGGGTGGAGGAATGTTAGTCATCCAAGGTGGAGTTAGAGGAGAAACGGGAAGTGAAGGACAGGTAGAGCGACAGAAGGTGTTAGAGATGCCCTTAGCTAAAGACCAGAAAGACTTATCAGTGGATGACGAGGAGAGATTAGGTCAGCACAGTGCTCAGTTCTACTCTGTTATTATGAACATTATCTTAGAGGAGAGATTACCATCTGATACCAGATTATATAACGTGCTGATGGTACTGTTATCACAGGGAGATCTTCACGTGAGCACTGAAGGCTATACTCAAGCAAGGACGGGAGGGAGGAATGGTGATATCCAATGAGAAAATCTAGTCATGTTTAACGGGAGAAAGATACCGGAAGTAAGGTAAGAGGCTGGTGATTATATAACATACAAAAAATTGGGTATTTTGCAAAAAAGTGATTCAGAACAACACACTTCAGAATAATTTTTGATGCAGCCAGGCGGACAAAATGGAATGATTTTAGGAAAGAAGCTGAAGTTTGAGAAATTAGGGGATACAGTGAAAGTAATTTAGTATCAAGATGTAAGATACTTAAAGATGTGTGTTTAATGATGCTATGCATGAAGGATTCATCAGAGAAACTGACGGACAGATTCAAGGGAAAATGGATCAAGACAGTATTATACACAAACTAAAACATTATATCTCAGAATGTGACAAAATAGAGCCTTTTCGAAATAGATGTAAACAAACCCTGCAAGAAATGTCACAACATCTTATTGTTAATAACAACATACCTGAAATGTTAAGTTTGTATCCACTTTTTGTATCTAGTCGGTAAAACTTACCTATATGAAACTATGTAATGTATGTACTGTAATACGAATTGTAACATCTTATGTAATATCAACCCACTGGGGTCTGACAAAGACCCTTTGTGACCCATGCAATACCTTTTGCGCTACCGCTCACAGGATGAGGATGAGATGCAAAAGGGTTAGTAATAACAGGTAGTGATGAAGTGAAAAGATGGATTGAGTATTCTGAAGGATTGTTGAATGTGTTTGATGATAGAGTGGCAGATATAAGGTGTTTCGGTCGGGGTGGTGTGCGAAGTGAGAGTCAGTGAGAGTGGTTTAGTGAAAAGAGAAGAGGTGGTGAAAGCCTTGCAGAGGATAAAATCCGGCAAGACGGCGGGATTGGATTGTGTTGTAGTTGAATTCCTTGAGAAAGGGGGTAACTGTGTTGTTGATTGGTTGGTGAGGATATTCAATGTATGTATGGCTCATGGTGAAGTGCCTAAGGATTGGCGGCATGCATGTATACTGCCATTGTAAAAGGGCAAAGGGGATAAAGGTGAGTGTTCAGACTAAAGAGGCATATCTTTGTTGAGTATACCCGGAAAATTATATGGAAGGGTATTGACTGAGAGGGTGAAGGCATGTACAGTAAATCAGATTGTGGAGGAGCAGGGTGGTTTTAGAAGTGATAAAGAATTTGTGGATCAGATGTTTGTCCTGAAAAATGTGTGGGAGAAATACTTAGAAATCGAATGGATTTGTTTGTGGCATTCGTTTATCTGGAGAGGCATATGATAGGGTCGATAGAAATGCTCTGTGGAAGGTCTTAAGATATATAGTGTGGGAGGAAGGCTGCTAGAAGCTGTGAGGTGTTTTTATCGAGGGTGTAAGGTAGTGTACGAATAGGAAGAGAGGAGAGTGAATGGTTCAAAGTGAAGGTTGGTATACGTCAGGGGTCTGTGGTGTCGCCGTGGTTGCTTGATTTGTTTATGGATGGGTTGGTTAGGGAGGTGAATGCGAGAGTCTCAGAGAGAGGGGCAAGTACTTGTGCAGTCTGTACGGGATGAAAGGGTCCGAAAAGTGAGACAGTTGTTGTTTACTGATGATACAGCGCTGGCAGATTCAAGTATATAACTGCAGAACTTGGTGACTGAATTTGGAAGGTTGTGTGAAAGGAGGAAGTTGAGAGTAAATGTAAATAAAAACAAGGTTATTAGGTTTGGCAGAGTTGAGGAACAAATCAACTGGGATGTAAGTTTGAATGGAAAAAAATTGGAGGAAGTGAAGTGTTTTAGGTATCTGGGAGTGGACATGGCAGCGAAGGGAATCATGGAAGCCAAATCATATAAGGCAGTGCGGAGGTTGGATGTATTAGAATTTAATGGAGTGTAAGAGGGGGCAAAGATTCTGGGAGTCCTGAAAAATGTGTTGAAAGAGAGATCATTATCTGGGAGGGCGAAAAAGGGTATGTTTGAAGGTATAGTAGTTCCAACAATATCATATAGATGCGAATCATATAAGACAGTGCGGAGGAGGGTGGATGTGTTGGAAATTTAATGTTTGAAAACTATATGTTTACTGATGATACAGCGCTGGCAGATTCAAGTATAAAACTGCAGAACTTGGTGACTGAATTTGGAAGGTTGTGTGAAAGAAGGAAGTTGAGAGTAAATGTAAATAAAAACAAGGTTATAAGGTTTGGCAGAGTTGAGGAACAAATTAACTGGGATGTAAGTTTGAATGTACGTGGGTAACGAAAGGTTAAGAGAGATGTGTGGCGACAGAAAGAGTGTAGATGAGAGAGCAGAGGAGAGTGTGTTGAAATGGTTTGGACATATGGAGAGTATGAGCGAGGAAAGGTTGAGAGAGAGGATATATGTATCAGAGGTGGAGGGAACAAGGAGAAGCGGGAGACCAAATTAATGGTGGACGGATAAAGTGAAAAAGATTTAGAACGATCGGGGCCTGAACATACAGAGGTTGAAAGGCGTGCAAGAATAGAGTGAATTGGAATTAGGGTCGACGTGCTGGTCATTGGACTGAACCAGAGTATGTGAAACGTCTGGGGTAAACCATGGAAAGGTCTGTGGAGCCTTCATGTGGGTAGGGTGTCGTGGTTTCCATGCATTATACATGTTTTCCTCGCTCTACCTCACTGACGCAGGGAATGGATGAAGGCAAGTGAGTTTGAATATGTATATGTGTATGGCTGTGTATGTATATACATGTGCGTATGGGTATCTTTGAGGGAATAGTGCGAGGTAGCGCAAGGAAACAGACGAAAGAATGGCCCAACGCACCCACATACAGATGTGTATACATACACGTCCACACACGCACATATACGTACCTATATATTTCAACGCGTAAATATATATACACATACACAGACAAATACATATATACACATGTACATAATTCATACTTGCTCCCTTTATTTAATCCCGTCGTCACCCTGCCACACATGAAATGACACCCCCCTCCCCCCGCACGCGCGCGAGGTAGCGCCAGGAAAAGACAACAAAGGCCACATTTGTTCTCACTCAGTCTCTAGCTATCATGTATAATGCACCGAAACCACATCTCCCTTTCCATATCCAGGCCCCACAAAACTTTCTGGTTTACCCTAGACGCTTCACATGCCCTGGTTCAATCCATTGACAGCACGTCGACCTCGGTATAGCACATCGTTCCAATTCACTCTATTCCTTGCACGCTGAAATGACACCTCCCTCCCCCGCACGCGCGCGAGGTAGCGCCAGGAAAAGACAACAAAGGCCACATTTGTTCTCACTCAGTCTCTAGCTATCATGTATAATGCACCGAAACCACATCTCCCTTTCCATATCCAGGCCCCACAAAACTTTCTGGTTTACCCTAGACGCTTCACATGCCCTGGTTCAATCCATTGATAGCACGTCGACCTCGGTATAGCACATCGTTCCAATTCACTCTATTCCTTGCACGCTTTTCACCCTCCTGCATGTTCAGGGCCCGATCGCTCAAAATCTTTTTCACTTCATCTTTCCACCTCCAATTTAGTCTCCCACTTCTCCTCGTTCCCTCCACCTTTGACACATATATCCTCTTTGTCAATCTTTCCTCATTCTCTCCATGTGACCAAACCATTTCAAAATGCTTCTGCTCTCTCAACCACACTCTTTTTATTACCACATATCTCTCTTACACTTTCATTACTTCATCGATCGAACCACATTACACCGCATATTGTCCTCAAACATCTCATTTCCAACACATCCACCCTCCTCAGCACAACCCTATCTATAGCCCACGCCTCGCAACCATATAACATTGTTGGAACCACTTTTCCTTCAAACATATCCATTTTTGCTTTCCGAGATAACGTTCTTGCCTTCCACACATTTTTCAACTCTCTCAGAACTTTCGCCCCCTCCCCAACCCTGTGACTCACTTCAGCTTCCATGGTTCCATCCGCTGCCAAATCCACTCCCAGATACCTAAAACACTTCACTTCCTCCAGTTTTTCTCCATTCAAACTTACCTCTCAATTGACTTGTCCCTCAACCCTACTGTATCTAATAACCTTGCTCTCATTCACATTTACTCTCAGCTTTCTTCTTCCACACACTTTACCAAACTCAGTCACCAGCTTATGCAGTTTCTCACCCGAATCAGCCACCAGCGATGTATCATCAGCTAACACAACTGACTCACTTCACAAGCCCTCTCATCCACAACAGACTGCATACTTGCCCCCTCTCCAAAACTCTTGCATTCACTTCATATTCGTTCAGAATATATATATATATATATATATATATATATATATATATATATATATATATATATCATACAAACCTCCAAAGGCAGGATCGAACCCGGGACCCCTGTGCAACAGGCGGGAGCGCTACCGCTAGGCTATGATCGCCCCTATAGGGATGTGACTATTCGAATATTTTGTTCTCGAATACCCTTCGTCTCACGTTGGTGAGCAACAGGGTCAACACCGGTCATTTCCCATCAAGTTCAAACAGCCAGCAGATAGCATTTTGCCGAACCTAACTGTACAACGCGGAAGTATATGAATACGAACAAAGTGCATATCAACGCGCACCTTCATAGAACATACAAACCTCCAACAGCCAGGGAAATGACCGGTGTAGACTCCGTTGCTCACCAACGTGAGATAAAGGGTATTCGAGTATATAGTATTAGAATAGTCATTTCCCTATAGGGACGATCATAGCCTAGCGTTAGCGCTTCCGCCTGATGCACAGGGGTCCCGGGTTCGATCCTGGGTGTAGGAAGTTTGTATGTTCTATGAAGGTGCGCGTTCATATGCACTTTGTTCGTGTGTATATATATATATATATATATATATATATATATATATATATATATATATATATATATATATATATATATATATATATATTCCTATGAGTCTACGGGGAAAATGAAACACGATAAGTTCCCAAGTGCACTTTCGTGTAATAATCACATCATCATGGGAGACACAAGAGAGAAATATAAGTCAGTTGATAAACAACGAAGAGACGTAGCTAGGACGCCATTTGGGCAATCGCATGTTTACCAAATGGCGTCCTTCGTTGTATATCAACTGACTGTTATATTTCTCTCTTGTGTCTCTCCTGATGATGTGATTATTACACGAAAGTGCACTTGGGAACTTATCGTGTTTCATTTTCCCCGTGGACTCAGGAATATACTCGTTCACGCGCAAAATTGTGATCCTTTCCAATATATATATATTTATATATATATATATATATATATATATATATATATATATATATATATATATATATATATATATATATTATTCTATTCATTTCCTTTGTCGCTGTCTCCCGCGTTAGCGAGATAGCGCAAGGAAACAGGCAAAAGAATGTCCCAGCCCACCCACATACACACGTCCACACACGCAAATATACATACCTTTACATCTCAAAGTATACATACACACAGTATATATACACACAGACATATACATATATATACATGTACGTAATTCATACTGTCTGCCTTTATTCATTCCCATCGGCACCCCACCACAAATGAAATAACAACCCTCTCCCCCCCTCATGTGCGCGAGGATAGCGCTAGGAAAAGACAACAAAGGCCACATTCGTTCACACTCAGTCTCTAGCTGTCATGTAATAATGCAACGAAACCACAGCTCCCTTTCCACATCCAGGACCCACAGAACTTTCCATGGTTTACCCCAGACGCTTAACATGCCCTGGTTCAATCCATTGACAGCACATCGACCCCGGTATACGACATCGTTCTAATTCACTCTACTCCTTGCACGCCTTTCACCCTCCTGCATGTTCAGGCCCCGATCACTCAAAATATTTTTCACTCCATCTTTTCACCTCCAATTTGGTCTCCCACTTCTCCTCGTTCCCTCCACCTCTGACACATATATCCTCTTGGTCAATCTTTCCGCACTCATGTGACCAAACCATTTCAAAACACCCTCTTCTGCTTTCTCAACCACACTCTTTTTATTTCCACACATCTCTCTTACCCTTACATTACTTACTCGATCAAACCACCTCACACCACATATTGTCCTCAAACATCTCATTTCTAGCACATCCACCCTCCTCCGCACAACTCTATGTATAGCCCACGCCTCGCAACCATATAACATTGTTGGGACCACTATTCCTATAAACATACCCATTTTTACTTTCCGAGATAATGTGTTCGACTTCTACACATTCTTCAAGGCTCCCAGAACTTTCTCCCCCTCCCCCACCCTATGATTCACTTTCGCTTCCATGATTCCATCCGCTGCCAAATCCACTCCCAGATATCTAAAACACTTCACTTCCTCCAGTTTTTCTCCATTCAAACTTACCTCCCAGTTGACTTGTCCTTCAACCCTACTGTGCCTAATAACCTTGCCCTTATTCACATTTACTTTGAGCTTTCTTCTTTCACACACTTTACTAAACTCAGTCACCAGCTTCTGCAGTTTCTCACATAAATCAGCCACCAGCGTTGTATCATCAACGAACAACAACTGACTCACTTCCCAAGCTGCATACTTGCCCCTCTTTCCAAAACTCTTGCATTCACCTCCCTAACAATCCCATCCATAAACGAACTAAACAACCATGGAGACATCACACACCCCTGCTGCAAACCTACATTCACTGAGAACCAATTACTTTCCTCTCTTCCTACTCGTACACATGCTTTATATCCTCGATAGAAACTTCTCACTGCTTCTAACAACTTGCCTCCCACACCATATATTCTTAATACCTTTCACAGAGCATCTCTATCAACTCTATCATATGCCTTCTCCAGATCCATAAATGCTACATACAAATCCATTTGCTTTTGTAAGTATTTCTCACATACATTCTTCAAAGCAAACACCTGATCTACACATCCTCTACCACTTCTGAAACCACACTGCTCTTCCCCAATCTGATGCTCTGTACATGCCGTCACCCTATCAATCAATGCCCTCCCATATAATTTACCAGGAACACTCAACAAACTTATACCTCTGTAATTTGAGCACTCACTTTTATCCCCTTTGCCTTTGTACAATGGCACTATGCAAGCATTTCGCCAATCCTCAGGCACCTCACCATGAGTCATACAAACATTAAATAACGTTTCCAACCAGTCAACAATACAGTCACCCCCTTTTTTTAATAGATTCCACTGCAATACCATCCAAACCCGCTGCCTTGCCGGCTTTCATCTTCCGCAAAGCTTTTACTACCTCTTATCTGTTTACCAAATCATTTTCCCTAACCATCTCACTTTTCACACCACCTCGACCAAAACACCCTACATCTGCCACTGTATCATTAAACACATTCAACACACCTTCAAAATACTCACTCCATCTCCTCACATCACCACTACTTGTTATCGCCTCCCCATTAGCCCCCTTCACTGAAGTTCCCATTTGTTCCCTTGTCTTACGCACTTTATTTACCTCCTTCCAAAACATCTTTTTATTCTCCCTAAAACTTAAAGATACTCTCTCACCCCAACTCTCATTTGCCCTCTTTTTCGCCTCTTGCACCTTTCTCTTGACCTCCTGCCTCTTTCTTTTATACATCTTCCAGTCATTTGCATTATTTCCCTGCAAAAATCGTCCAAATGCCTCTCTCTTCTCTTTCACTAATAATCTTACTTCTTCATCCCACCACTCACTACCCTTTCTAATCTACCGTCCTCCCACGCTTCTCATGCCACAAGCATCTTTTGCGCAAGCCATCACTGCTTCCCTGAATACATCCCATTCCTCACCCACTCTCCTTACGTTCTTTGTTCTCACCTTTTTCCACTCTGTATTCAGTCTCACCTAGTACTTCCTCACACAAGTCTCCTTCCCAAGCTCACTTACTCTCACCACTCTTTTCACCCCAACATTCTCCAAAAGATAATGATCGGACATCCCTCCAGTTGCATCTCTCAGCACATAAACATCCTAAAGTCTCTCTTTCGCGCGCCTATCAATTAATACGTCATCCAAAAAAACCTCTCTGGCCATCTCTCCTACTTACATGCGTATACTCACGTATATCTCTCTTTTTTAAACAACTATTCCCCATCACCAGTCCTTTTTCACCACATAAGTCTATAAGCTCCTCACCATTTCCATTTACAACACTGAACACCCCATGTACACCACTTATTCCCTCAACTGCCACATTACTCACCTTTGCATTCAAATCACCCATCACTATAACCCGGTCTCGTGCATCAAAACTACTAACACACTCACTCAGCTGCTCCCAAAACACTTGCCTCTCATGATCTTTCTTCTCATGCCCAGGTGCATATGCACCAATAATCACCCCTCTCTCTCCATCCACTTTCAGTTTTACCGATATCAATCTTGAGTTTACTTTCTTACACTCTATCACATACTCCCACCACTCCTGTTTCAGAAGTAGTGCTACTCCTTCCCTTGCTCTTGTCCTCTCACTAACCCCTGACTTTACTCCCAAGACATTCCTAAACCACTTTTCCCCTTTACCCTTGAGCTTCGTTTCACTCAGCGCCAAAACATCCAGGTTCCTTTCCTCAAACATACAACATATCTCTCCTTTTTTCTCATCTTGGTTACATCCACACACATTTAGACATCCCAATCTGAGCCTTCGAGGAGGATGAGCACTCCCCGCGTGACTCCTTCTTCTGTTTCCCCTTAAAAGTTGAAATACAAGGAGGGGAGGGTTTCCAGCCCCCGTTCCCCTCCCCTTTAGTCGCCTTCTACGACACGTGGGAAGTATTCTCTCTCCCCTATCCCCAGGGATATATATATATATATATATATATATATATATATATATATATATATATATATATATATATATATATATATATATATATATATATACATATATTTATATGTGTATCTTTTTTATCATTATCATCATTATCATACTTTGTCGCTGTTTCCCGCGTTAGCGAGGTAGCGCAAGGAAACAGACGAAATAATGGCCCAACCCATCCACATACACATGTATATACATACACGTCCACACACGCACATATACATACCTATACATTTCAACGTATACATATATGTACATACACAGACATATACATATATACACATGTACATATTTCATACCTGCTGCCTTTATTCATTCCCGTCGCCACACCCCTACACATGAAGTGACAATGCCCTCCCCCCGCACGCGCGCGAGGTAGCGCTAGGAAAAGACAACAAAGGCCACATTTGTTCACACTCAGTCTCTAGCTGCCATGTATGATGCACCAAAAACACAGCTCCCTTTCCACATCCAGGCCCCACAGAACTTTCTGGTTTACCCCAGACGCTTCACATGCCCTGGTTCAATGCATTGACAGCACATCCACCCCGGCATACCACATCGTTCCAATTCTCTCTATTCCTTGCACGCTTTTCATCCTCCTGCATGTTCAGGCCCCGATCACTCAAAATCTTTTTCACCACATCTTTCCATCTCTAATTTGTTCTCCCACTTCTCCTCGTTCCCTCCACCTGTGACACATATATCCTTTTTGACAATCTTTCCTCACTCATTCTCTCCATGTGACCAAACCATTTCAAAATACCACACATCTCTCTTACCATTTCATTACTTACTTGATCAAACCACCTCACACCGCATACTGTCCTCAAACATCGCATTTCCAACATATCCACCCTCCTCCGCACAACTCTATCTATAGCCCACGCCTCGCAACCATATAACATTGTTGGAACCACTGTTCCTTCAAATATGCCCATTTTTGCTTTCCGATATAACGTTCTCGCCTTCCACACATTTTTCAACGCTCCCAGAACTTTCGCCCGCTTCCCCACCCCGTGACTCAATTCCGCTTTCATGACTCCATCTGTTGCTAAATCCACTCCCAGATATCTAAAACACTTCACTTCCTCCAGTTTTCTCCATTCAAACTTACCTCCCAATTTACTTGTCCCTCAACCCTACTGTACGTAATAACCTTGCTCTTATTCACATTTACTCTCAGCTTTCTTCTTTCACACACTTTACCAAACTCAGTCACCAGCTTCTGCAGTTTCTCACCCGAATCAGTCACCAGCGCTGTATCATCAGCGAACATTAACTGACTCACTTCCCAAGCCCTCTCATCCACAACGGACTGCATACTTGCCCCTCTCTCCAAAACTCTTGCATTCACCTCCCTAACAACCCCATCCATTAACAAATCAAACAACCATGGAGACATCATGCACCCCTGTCGCAAACCGACATTCACTGAGAACCAATCACTTTCCTCTCTTCCTACTCGTACACGTGCCTTACATCATCGATAAAAACTTTTCACTGCTTCTAGCACCTTGCCTCCAACACCGTATATTCGTAATACCTTCCACAGAGCATCTCTATCAACTCTATCATATCCCTTCTCCAGATCCATAAATGCTACATACAAATCCATTTTTTTTCTAAGTATTTCTCACATACATTCTTTAAAGCAAACACCTGATCCACACATCCTCTACCACTTCTGAAACCACACTGCGCTTCCCCAATCTGGCGCTCTGTACGTGCTTTCACCCTCTCAATCAATACCCTCCCATATAATTTACCAGGAATACTCAACAAACTTATACCTCTGTAATTGGAGCATTCACTCTTATCCCCTTTGTCTTTGTACAATGGCACGATACTTGACCTCCTCCAATTCTCAGGCACCTCACCATGAGTCATACATACATTGAATACCCTTACCAGCCAGTCAACAACACAGTCACCCCTTTTTTTTTTTTTAAATAAATTCCACTGTAATACCATCCAAACCCGCGGCCTTACCGTTTTTCATGTTTCGCAAAGCTTTTGCTACCTTTGCTCTGTTTACCAAATCATCCTTCCTATCCCTCTCACTTCGCACACCACCTTGACCAAAACATCCTGTATCAGCCACTCTATCATCAAATACATTCAACAAACCTTCAAAATACTCACTCCATCTCCTTCTCACATCACCACTACTTATTATCACCTCCCATTAGCCCCCTTCACCGATGTTCCCATTCGTTCTCTTGTCTTACGCACTTTATTTCCCAGCTAAAATTGTCCAGATGCCTCTCTCTTCTCTTTCTCTAATGATCTTACTTCATCCCACCAAACGATTCGTCGTGCACCACATCTACTAATATAGCTCTCAGACAGATGGAACCATGGAAGCGGAAGTGAGTCACAGGATGGGGAGGGGGCGTAGGTTCTGGGAGCGTTGAAGAATGTGTTGAAGGCGAGAACGTTATTTCGGACAGCAAAAATGGGTATGTTTGAAGGAATAGTGGTTCCAACAATGCTGTATGGTTGTGAGGCATGGGCTATAGATAGGGTTGTGGGAAGGAAGGTGGATGTGTCGGAAATTAAATGTTTGAGGAAAATATGTGGTGTGAGGTGGTTTGATCGAGTAAGTAATGAAAGGGTAAGAGAGATGCGTTGGTAACAAAAAGAGTGGGGTTGAGAGGGCAGAAGAGGGTGTATTGAAATGGTTTGGTCACATGGAGAGAATGAGTGAGGAAAGATTGACCAAGAGGATATATGTGTCAGAGGTGGAGAGAACGAGGAGAAGCAGGAGACCAAATTGGAGGTGGAAGGATGGAGTGAAAAAGATTCTGAGTGATCGGGGCCTTAACATACAGGAGGGTGAAAGCATGCAAGGAATAGTGTGAATTTGGAACGATGTGGTATGGGGGGGGGGGGGGGGTTGATCCAGGGCATGTGACGCGTCTGGGGTGAGCCATGAAAAGTTTTGTGAGGACTGGATGTGGTTTCGGTGCATTACACATGACGGCTAGAGATTGAGTGTGAAGGAATGTGGCCTCCTTTGTTGTTTCGCTAGCGCTACCTCGTGGGGAAGGGGGGGGGGGGGGGATGAGGTATAATTGGTGTACATGGGTTATTCAGTGTTGTGAATGGATATGGTGAAGAGCTTGTAGATTTGTGTGGTGAAAAAGGACTGGTCACTGGGATTTCCTGGTTTAAAGAGATATATACATAAGTATACGTATGTAAGTAGGAGAGACGGCCAGAGAGCGTTATTGGATTACGTGTTAATTGATAGACTTTTGGATGTTAATGTGCTGAGAGGGGCAACGGGAGGGATGTCTGATAATAATCTTGTGGAGGAGAAGGTAAAGATTTGTAGAGGTTCTCAGAAAAGATAAGAAAATGTTGGGGTGAAAATAGTGGTGAGAGTAAGTGAGCTTGGAAAGGAGACTTATGTGAGGAAGTACCAGGAGAGACTGAATACAGAATGGAAAAAGGTGAGAGCAAATGACGTAAGGAGAGTGGGGGAGGAATGGGATGTATTTAGGGAAGCAGTGATGGCTTTAGCAAAAGATGCTTGTGGCATGAGAAGCTTGGGAAGGTAGACAGATTAGAAAGGGTAGTGAGCGGTAGGATGAAGAATTAAGATTGTCAGTGAGAGAGAGGAGAGAGGCGCTTGGACGATTTTTGCAGTGATGTAGTGCAAATGACTGGAAGATGTATGAAATAAAGCGGCAGGAGGTCGAGAGAATAGTGGAAGGGGTGAAAAATAGGGCAAATGAGAGTTGGGGTGAGAGAGTATCATTAGATTTTAGGGAGAATAAAAAAGATGTTTTAGAAGGAGGTAAATAAAGTGCGTAAGACAAGAGAACAAATGAGAACATCAGTGAAGGGGGCTAATGGAGGTAATAACAAGTAGTGGTGAAGTGAGGAGATGGAGTGAGTATTTTGCAGGTCTTTTGAATGTGTTTGATGATAGAGTGGCGGATATATGATGTTTTGGTTGAGGTGGTGTGTGAAGTGAGAGGGCCAGGGAGAATGATTTTGGTAAACAGAGAAGAGGTAGTGAAAGCTTTGCGGAAGATGAAAGCCAGCAAGGCGGTGGGTTTAGATGGTATTGCAGCTGGTAAGGATATTCAATGTATGCATGGTTCATGGTAAAGTGCCTGAGGATTGGAGGAATGCATGCATAGTGCCATTGTTCAAAGGCAAAGGGGATAAAGGTGAATGTTCAAATTATAGAGGTACTTGTTTGTTGAGTGCTACTGGGAAATTGTATGGGAGGGTAATGATTGAGAGGATAAAGGCATGTACAGAGCATCAGATTGGGGAAGAGCAGTGTGGTTTCAGAAGTGGTAGAGGATGTGTGGATCAAATGCTTGCTTTGAAGAATGTATGTGAGAAATAGTTAGAAAAACAGATGGATTTATATGTAGCATTTATGAATCTGGAGAAGGCATCTGAAAGGGTTAATAAGGATGCTTTGTGGAAGGTATCAAGAATATATGGTGTGGGAGGTAAGTTGCTAGAAGCAGTGGAGTATTTTTACCAAGGGTTTAAGGTATGTGTACGAGTAAGAAGAGAGGAAAGTGATTGGTTCCCAGTGGTTTGCGGCAGGGGTGCGTGATGTCTCCATGGTTGTTTAATTTGTTTATAGATGGGGTGGTTAGAGAGGTGAATGCAAGAGTTTTGGAGAGGGGGCTTGGGAAGGGAGTCAAGTTATTGTTCGCCGATGATACAGCGCTGGTGGCTGATTCCGGTGAGAAACTGCAGATGTTGGTGACTGAGTTTGGTAAAGTGTGTAAAAGAAGAAAGCTGAGAGTAGACGTGAATAAGAGGAAGGTTATTAGTTTCAGTTGGGTTGAAGAACAAGTTAATTGGGAGGTAAGTTTGAATGGAGAAAAACTGGAGGAAGTGAAGTGTTTTAGATATCTGGGAGTGGATTTAGCAGCGGATGGAACCATGGAAGCGAAAGTGAGTCATAGAGTGGGGGAGGGGGCGAAAGTTCTGGGAGCATTGAAGAATGTGTGGAAGGCGAGAACGTTATCTCGGAGAGCAAAAATGGTATGTTTGAAGGAATAGTGGTTCCAACAATGTTATATGGTTGCGAGGCGTGGGCTATGGATAGGGTTGTGCAGAGGAGGGTGGATGTGTTGGAAATGAAATGTTTGAGGACACTATGTGGTGTGAGGTGGTTTGATCGAGTAAGTAATGAAAGGGCAAGAAGGATGTGTGGGAATAAAAAGAGTGTGGTTTTGAGAGGAGAAGAGGGTGTATTGAAATGGTTTGGTCACATGGAGAGAATGAGTGAGGAAGGGATGGTGCGGGGAATGGATTGAAGGCATGCAAGTATGAATATGTACACCTCATACCACATATTGTCCTCATACATTTCTTTTCCAACACATCCACCCTCAACCATTCAGCCCTATCTATAGCCCATGCTTCGCAACCATATGATATTGTTGGAACTACTGTTCCTTCAAACATACCCATTTTTTGCTCTCCGAGATAACGTTCTCTCCTTCTAAACATTCTTCATCGCTCCGAAATCCTTCGCCCCCAACCCCAAATCCTGTGACTCACTTCCGCTTCCATGGTTCCATTTGCTGCTAAGTCCACTCCCAGATATCGAAAACACTTTACTTCCTACATTTTTCCTCCATTTACACTTACATCCCAATTAACTTGTCCCTCAACCTTACTGAACCTAATAACCTTGCTCATATTAACAATTACTCTCAAGTACCTTTTTTCACACATTTTTCCAAACTCAGTCATCAGTTTCTGCAGTTTCTCCCTCGAATCAGCTATCAGAGCTGTATCATCGGCGAACAACAACTGACTTGGATCACAGGCCCTCTTATCTCCAACAGACTGCATACTCGCCCCTCTCCCCAAAATTCTTGCATTTACCTCCCTAACCACCACATTCATAAACAAATCAAACAGCTATGGGGATATCACGCACCCCTTCCGCAGACCGAACTGCACTGGGATCCAGTCACTCTCCTCTTTTCCTACTCGTACACAGGCCTTACAGCCTTGATAAAAACTTTTCACTGCTTCTAGCAGGTAACCTCCCACACCATATACTCTTAAGGCCTTCCACAAAGCATTTCTATCAACCCTATCATATGCCTTATCCTGATCCATAAATGCTACATACAAATCCAATTGTTTTTCTATTTCTTGTACTCATTCGTCAAAGCAAAAAACCTGATCTTCACCCTCTACCACTTCTGAAAACACACTGCTCTTCCCCATACTGATGTTCTGTACATGCCGTCACCCTCTCAATCATTACCCTTCCATATCATTTCCCAGGAATACTCAACAAACTTATGCCTCTGTAGTTTGAACACACACTTTTATCCTCTTTAACTTTGTATAATGGTACTAAGAACGCATTCCGCCAATCCTTAGGCACTTTACCATGATCCATTCATACAGTGAATATCCTCACCAACCAGTCAACAACACAGTCACCCCCTTTCTTAACGGATTCAACTGCAATACCATCCAAACCCGCCGCCTTGCTGGATTTCATCTTCCGCAAAGCTTTCGCTACCTCCGCTCTGTTAACCAAACCATTGTCTCCAACAGAAACATCCTACATCTTCCAATCTATCATCAAACACATTAAAAAAACCTTCAAAATACTCACTTCATCTCCTCAATCTATCACTACCCGTCATTTCTTCCCCCTTGCCCTCTTCACCGATGTTTCTATTTGTTCTCTTATCTTACGCAAATTATTTACCTCCTTCCAAAATATCTTTTACCCTCCCGAAAGTTTAATGACACTCTCTTCCCCAGCTCTCATTTACCCTCTTTTTCAACCCTTGCACCTTCCCCTTGACTTTCTGCCACATTCTTTTATAAATCCACTCCTGCCTTGTAAGTATCGTTCACTAACTTTCACTAGCTTTACTTCTTCATCCACCACTCACTACCTTTTCTAATCTGCCCACCTCCCGCTGATGATAAAGGCGTCTTTATATTCAATGATCAGTCATAACATAGGTGTTCGTAGCTCCACCTATCAGTGGACACTTGATCAAGTAACAGTTTCTGGAAAACATGTAACAACGTATTTAATATTTACGAAATGGGATACAAACTTTTATCAGTATATATAACTATATTCATTTATGCAACGTGATATAACTGCACTGTGCAATAATTTGCACATCTGGATTTGTTGAATTCATTTTGTTTGCATAACAAATCAACACTTGTTTATAACTCGAATATTATTCCCACATGCAATTAAAAGGCGACGAGTCAACATAAGTGTCACTTATTTCGTAGCTCATCACAAGTAATGCCCGACCTTGGTGCACGTGCAGCAGACTGGGTCGTGCACATCGTCTACCGTAGTGCACGTACAGCAGACTGGGTCGTGCACGTCGTCTACCGTGGTGCACGTACAGCAGACTGTGTCGTGTACGTCGTCTACCGTGGTGTACGTACAGCAGACTGGGTCGTGCACGTCGTCTACCGTGGTGCACGTACAGCAGACTGGGTCGTGCACGTCGTCTACCGTGGTGCACATACAGCAGACTGGGTCGTGCACGTCGTCTACCGTGGTGCACGTACTGCAGACTGGGTCGTGCACGTCGTCGTGGTGCACGTACAGCAGACTGTGTCGTGCACGTCGTCTACCGTGGTGCACGTACAGCAGACTGTGTCGTGCACGTCGTCTACCGTGGTGCACATACAGCAGACTGGGTCGTGCACGTCGTCTACCGTGGTGCACGTACAACAGACTGGGTCGTGCACGTCGTCGTGGTGCACGTACAGCAGACTGTGTCGTGCACGTCGTCTACCGTGGTGCACGTACAGCAGAGTGGGACGTGCACGTCGTCTACCGTGGTGCACATACAGCAGACTGTGTCGTGCACGTCGTCTACCGTGGTGCACGTACAGCAGACTGTGTCGTGTACGTCGTCTACCGTGGTGCACGTACAGCAGACTGTGTCGTGCACGTCGTCTACCGTGGTGCACGTACAGCAGACTGTGTCGTGCACGTTGTCTACCGTGGTGCACATACAGCAGACAGGGTCGTGCACGTCGTCTACCGTGGTGCACGTATAGCAGACTGTGTCGTGCACGTTGTCTACCGTGGTGCACGTACAGCAGACTGGGACGTGCACGTCGTCTACCGTGGTGCACGTCCAGCAGACTGGGTCGTGCACGTCGTCTACTGTGGTGTACGTACAGCAGACTGAGACGTGCACGTCGTCTGCCGTGGTGCACATACAGCAGACTGTGTCGTGCACGTCGTCTACCGTGGTGCACGCACAGCAGACTGGGTCGTGCACGTCGTCTACCGAGGTGCATGTACAGCAGACTGGGTCGTGCACGTCGTCTACCGTGGTGCACTTACAGCAGACTGGGTCGTGCACGTCGTCTACCGTGATGCACTTACAGCAGACTGGGTCGTGCACGTCGTCTACCGTGGTGCACGCACAGCAGACTGGGTCGTGCAAGTCGTGTGTCGTGGCAGAAACCACAGCCGCGGCGTCTCTCTCTTGGTCGCGCCTGGCCCGCTTCTCCAACCGAGCCTGGCAATGTGAAGCGTCGTAAGTCTATGACTTTTATGGACGACTGTGTCGCTTGATGACACGATCACAAGCAATAAACATTTGGTCATGCACTTTGACAGGCGGAACATCATCATCATCATCATCATCACATCACTTTCGTGTCCATCAGTGGCGTGCCCATGACATCATCATCATCATCATCATCATGCAAAATGACCATGCACTCAGGATTAGTCATGCAGCACGGAGGAACATCATCGTAACTCATCTCATTCTACACATCGCCAGAAGAGACGTCTCTCTCAACACAGATAAGATCTGGCTAATTCCCTGTTGAAGATGTACGTCCTTGGTGTAGCCAGATAGTAGTGGTGCAGGAGAGCAGTCCCACCAGATTTCCAACACTGGAGCAGATACTTGATCACTCTGGGATCCAAACCGGAAAAATGTGAGAAAAATGGATTTCGAAACGAAAACTTCGCTCAAGTTTGTTCGACCCTTCGATCATCTCTGGGAGGGTCTGGGACACCCAAAATGTAAGTCAGGTCAGCTGGTCTGAATTACACAAGTTTTATAGCCTCGTGTTTTCTCATGACGAGTTTGCTGCCCCTGGAGTGTGAGAATTATGGGGTACGGTGAATATAATCTGTCATATCTCCATGATATTTTTTTTTGAAGTTGGTGGTCTCCAGTCCACATTAAAGCCAGGCCTTAATTGAAATATAGAAAAGTTAATGGAAAGGAAAAAGAGGAGACAAGGAAAGTATTCACGAATTCTAGAGGAAGAGAAAAACTTGTCTTTTGAAAAGTGCCAAGTCACAGTTTTTAAGAGACATGAGATGGTAGAGATTCCAAGCTTCGACGTGTAGGGAAAGAAGCAGCTATCAAAACGCTCCACCACTGATTTGCCAACGGCCACGCAGTAATCATGTGACGCAGCAGCTTGCCGAGTATTGCGTGGTCCAGCTAGTGGTGGGGGCACACAAGCAGCCAGCTCTCGGGAGCAACAACCGAAGTAATACCTATAGAAGAGGGAAAGTGGACCAACATTGCGGCGTAGGACAAGAGGGTCAAGTTTGGAAGTTAGCCTGGGACAGTTTATAAGTCAGACCGCTGTCGACTCAACTCTGTCAAGTAAGGATACAGAGCTAGAACCACCCCAGATGTGAGAGCAGTGCTCCATACAAGGACGAATCAATCCCTTGTATAAAAGGAGCAACTGTTTTGAACAGAAAATTTGATGTCTAAACATGACTTCCAGTTTCTTAGAGGCAAACTTAGCTTTAATGTGGGGTTTCCAAGAAAGAGTGGATGTTACAGTAATACCAAGTATGTTCATCGAGTCAAGGAGTGGAACTACAGAACCATCAAAGGAGAGACGAGAGATGTTAAGGAGAGATAGGTATTATGTTTAAGGAAAGGAACTTGGATGTTTTGGTTCTGAGTGAAACGAAGCTCAAGGATAAAGTGGAAGAGTGGTTTGGGAATGTTTGGGGAGTAAAGTCAGGGGTTGGTGAGAGTACAAGAGCAAGGAAAGGAGTAGCACTACTCATGAAACAAGAGTGGTGGGAGTATGTGATAGAGTATAAGAGAGTAAACTCTAGATTGATATGGGTAAAACTGAAAGTGGATGGAGAGAGATGGGTGATTATTGGTGCCTATGCACCTGGGCATGAGAAGAGAGATTATGAGAGGCACGTGTTTTGGGAGCAGTTGAGTGAGCGTGTTAGCAGTTTTGATACACGAGACCAGGTTATAGTGATGGGTAATTTGAATGCAAAGATGAGTAATGTGGCAGTTGAGGGAATAATTGGTGTACATGGGGGTGTTCAGTGTTGTAAATGGAAATGGTGAAGAGCTTGTAGATTTGTGTGCTGAAAAAGGACTAGTGATTGGGAATATCTGGTTTAAAAGAGAGATATACGTAAGTATACGTATGTAAAAGGGATAGATGGCCAGAGAGCGTTATTGGATTGCGTGTGAATTGATAGGCGCGCGAAAGAGAGACTTTTGGATGTTAATGTGCTGAGAGGTGCAACTGGAGGGATGTCTAATCATTATCTTGAGGAGGCGAAGGTGAAGATTTGTTGGGGTTTTCAGAAAAGAAGAGAGAATGTTGGGGTGAAGAGGGTGGTGAGAGTAAGTGAGCTTGGGAAGGAGACTTGTTTGAGAAAGTACCAGAAAAGACTGTGTGCAGAATGGAAAAAGGTGAGAGCAAATGACGTAAGGGGAGTGTGGGAGGAATGGGATGTATTTAGGGAAGCAGTGATGGCTAGCGCAAAAGATGCTTGTGGCATGAGAAGCGTGGGAGGTGAGCAGATTTGAAAGGGTAGTGAGCGGTGGGATGAAGAAGTAAGATTATTAGTGAAAGAGAAGAGAGAAGCTTTTGGACGAGTTTTGCAGGGAAACAGTGCAAATGACTGGGAGATGTATAAAAGAAAGAGGCAGGAGGTCAAGAGTAAGGTGCAAGAGGTGAAAAAGAGAGAGTTGGAGAAAGAGAGTATCATTAAATTTTAGGGAGAATAAAAAGATGTTCTGGAAGGAGGTAAATAAAGTGCGTAAGACAAGAGAACAACTGGGAACATCGGTGAAGGGGGCTAATGGGGAGGTAATAACAGGTAGTGGTGATATGAGGAGATGGAGTGAGTATTTTGAAGGTTTGTTGAATATGTTTGATGATAGAGTGGCAGATACAAGGTGTTTTGGTCGAGGTGGTGTGCGAAGTGAGAGGGTTAGGGAGAATGATTACCTGGTAAACAGAGAAGAGGTAGTAAAAGCTTTGCGGAAGATGAAAGCCGGCAAGGCGGCGGGTTTGGATGGTATTGCAGTAGAATTTACTAAAAAAGGGTGAGACTGTATTGTTGACTGGTTGGTAAGGATGTTTAATATATGTATGGCTCATGGTGAAGTGCCTGAGGACCGGCGGAAAGCATGCATAGTGCCATTGTACAAAGGCAAAGGGGATAAAACAGAGTGTTCAAATCACAGAGGTATAAGTTTGTTGAGTATTCCTGGGAAATTATATGGGAGAGTATTGATTGAGAGGGGCAAGGCATGTACAGAGCATCAGATTGGGGAAGAGCAGTGTGGTTTCAGAAGTGGTAGAGGATGTGTGGATCAGGTGTTTGTTCTGAAGAATGTATGTGAGAAATACTTAGAAAAACAAGTGAATTTGTATGTAGCATTTATGGATCTGGAGAAGCTATATGGTAGAGTTGATAGAGATGCTATGTGGAAGGTATCAAGAATATATGGTGTGGGAGGCAAGTTGCTGGAAGCAGTGAAAGTTTTTATCGAGGATGTAAGGCATGTGTACGAGTAGGAAGAGAGGAAAAAAATTGGTTCTCAGTGAATGTCGATTTGAGGCAGGGGTGTGTGATGTCTCCATGATTGTTTAATTTGTTTATGGATGGGATTGTTAGGAAGGTGAATGCAAGAGTTTTGGAGAGAGTGGCAAGTATGCAGTCTGTTGTGGATGAAAGGGCTTGGGAAGTGAGTCAGTTATTGTTAGCTGATGATACAGCGCTGGTGACTGATTCGGGTAAGAAACTGCAGAAGCTGGTGACTGAGTTTGGTAATGTGAGTGAAAGAAGAAAGATGAGAGCAAATGTGAATATGAGCAAGGTTATTAGGTACAGTAGGGTTGAGGGATAAGTCAATCGAGAGGTACGTTTGAATGGAGAAAAACTGGAGGAAGTGGTGTTTTAGATATCTGGGAGTGGATTTAGCAGCGGATGGAACCATGGAAGCGGAAGTGAATCTCAGGGTGGGGGAGGGGGCAAAAGTTCTGGCACCGTTGAAAAATGTCTGGAAGGCGAGAACATTATCTCGGAAAGCAAAAATGGGTATGTTTGAAGGAATGGTGGTTCCAACAATGTTATATGGTTGCGAGGCGTGGGCTATAGATAGGGTTGTTCTGAGGAGGGTGGATGTGTTGGAAATGAGATGTATGAAAACAGTATGTGGAGTGAAGTGGTTTAATCAAGTAAGTAATGAAAGAGTAAGAGAGATGTGTGGTAATAAAAAGAGTGTGGTTGAGAGAGCAGAAGAGGGTGTTTTGAAATGGTTTGGTCACATGGAGAGAATGAGTGAGGAAAGATTGACGAAGAGGATATATGTGTCAGAGGTGGAGGGAACGAGAAGTGGGACACCAAATTGGAGGTGGAAAGATGAACATGCAGGAGGGTGAAAGGCGTGCAAGGAATAGAGTGAATTGGAACGATGTGGTATACCGGGGTCAACGTGCTGTCAGTGGATGGAACCAGGGTATGTGAAGCGTCTGGGGTAAACCATGGAAAGTTTTGTGGGGCCTGGATGTGGAAAGGGAGCTATGGTTTCGGTGCATTATACATGACAGCTAGAGACTGAGTGTGAACGAAAGTGGCTTTGTTGTCTTTTCCTAGCGCTACCTCGCGCACATGCGGGGATAGGGGGTTATCATTTCATGTGTGGCGGGGTGGCAACGGGAATGAATAAGGCAGCATGTCTGTGTATGTATATATAGGTATACGTTGAAATGTATAGGTATGGGTATGTGCGTGTGTGGACGTGTATGTTGTTATGAACTCAATACTTATTCAGGCAAGGTCGCCAGTAACATATGTTACAAATACTATACTGATCCTTGTCTTGCAAGGACGTTATAGATTTGTTGTTTCACAACGGGATAACACAATCATAAAGTTATGGGATTGAATTAAAGACCAGCATTACATTAAATCTACTTATAATGAAAGAATCTAAGTGTACAAAGATAAGCACAAAAATCAGGCATGAATCATTTACGTTAACACTGAACATGAGTTTAACATTGAACATGAGTTAACATTGATCATAAGTTAACATTCCAGATAAGATTTCAAGCCTGGAGATCTCTTTCCTTTATGACACTTTGTTCGATAACATTACACTTAGTTAGACCTGACGTGACACAGTAAACATCATCGTTACACTTAGCTAAACCTGGCGTAACACAGTAAACACTTAGCTAAACCTGACGTGACAGTAGTAACGGGCTAACAGCACAGCACTCGGGTAACGGGCTTACAGCAGTAACGGCTTACAGCACTGCACTCGGGTAACGGGCTTACAGCAGTAACGGCTCACAGCACAGCAGGGCTTACAGGCTAACAGCAGGGGGACACCACTTACCTCGCTGGGCTAGAGAGAGAGGAATCAAATCTCAGCGTGTGTAGTGGGTACAAGTAAAGACAAGCGTTCACCCTCGCTGCTATACAACGCTACCCTTGATTGGCTATGGAACTAAGAGCAATTCTGATTGGTTGGAGGGTCCCAGAGTCTCGGCGTAGTCACACTCTCGTCTTCTTGCGAACGTCAGCAGCGATGACATCCGGGATGACATACCGCGCAGCTGACCCCAGGCCTGGACCTGGCGCCTCTGATTCATACGAACATGTGGGCACACACACCATGTTCGTAACATCCCCCTCCTTAAAGGAGAAAATTCCTAGAAGAGGAATTTTCTCACCTTAAGAGCGGGATAAACAATCAGCTAACACATTATGTGCGCCAGCAATATGGCGAATATCTAAATTATGCTCTTGAAGGAACAAGGCCCACCTAGTTAACTTCTGATTCTTATCTCGGAACTTATTAACATATTTTAATGGGTGGTGATCAGTATACACCCTGATGACATTGCCTGAAGGACACAAATATACAGAAAGTGTTATAATACAAATAGCAAAAACAAAGGTTACTTCTAGTTATTGCCTGAAGAACACATACAGAAAGTGCTACAATACAAATAGCAAAACAAAAGTTCCCTCTTCATGGTGGCTATCTGTTTGGGCTCAACCTTCTCTCTGTCCTCCTGCATGGGGACCTCACCAGCCTTTACAACACTGGCGGCATTCACAGCTAATCTGGTTGGAGCCTGCAAAATAAAACAGTTGAAAAGTTGGGTTCCTAACTAATAAGAGAGACTGTCTCACACTGCTCATTCCAAACATATCTAACATCTTTCTTCAATAAATCCGTAAGAGGGGTTGCGAGTGTTGCAAAATTTACAATGAACATCCTGTAGTACCCAACCATATCCAAGCAACACTTCAGTCCTCTCACGCCTCCGCCCGGGTCCCAGGTCTCCGAGGCATCGCAGCTACGTCGACGACTTCGTCACACACGGCTACCGCTGGACGTAAGATGATGCAGACTGGCACCGTCGGTTCCAAGGGTGGAGGATCACGACTGAAATATGGCTCAGGCACGTTGACGTGGCATAATATCCGACCTCTGTGCCTATCGGGGGTAGAGACAAGGTAATTTGAGTCTCCTAGACTCCGGAAAATGGTGTAGGGACCCTGAGAACGGACAGCCAAGGGTTGACCTGACTGCTGTGGTTGAAGCAACACCTCGTCGCCCGCCTCAAACCTTCTCAAACGAGATCGTTTGTCAGGCCATATTGTCCTCCGTTCCTGAGACTCTCTTGAATGGGCGCGAGACAAATCCTTAGTCTCACCCATTGAATCTCGTTCGGACTCGCTCTCAGGGAGAGCCTTCAAATCCTGTCTCAACGGAGTCTACACCAGGGGAGAGGGTATCACACAGTTTCCTCTCGCTGGTCTCACTCTCAGGAAGAGTCTTCAAATCCTCTGTCTCAACGGAGGCTACACCAGGGGAGAGGGTATCACACAGCTTCCTCTCACTAGACTCACTCGTAGGGAGAGACTTCACTTCCTCCGTTTTAACGGAGTCTATACTAGGGGAGAGAGTATCACACAGCTCCCTCTCACTAGACTCACTCGTAGGGAGAGACTTAACTTTCTCCGTCTTAACGGAGGCTACACCAGGGGAGAGGGTATCACACAGCTTCCTCTCGCTGGTATCAGTCGGGGGGAGAGTCTTAACTTCCTGCGTTTCAACGGAGTCTATACCAGGGGAGAGGGTATCACACAGCCTCCTCTCGCTGGTCTTCACTTCCTCCGTTTCAACGGCTATGTCCTCAGGCACACGGCCTGCCGTGCCAGCTGTCATGGACCTGGGCCTTTAAGGACTGGGCCTTTGAGGGAATATCCTCACCTGGCCCCCTTCTCTGTTCCTTCGTTTGGAAAATTGAAAAAAAAAAAAAAGTGTTTTAGATATCTGGGAGTGGATCTGGCAGCGGATGGAACCATGGAAGCGGAAGTGGATCATAGGGTGGGGGAGGGGGCGAAAATTCTGGGAGCCTTGAAGAATGTGTGGAAGTCGAGAACATTATCTCGGAAAGCAAAAATGGGTATGTTTGAAGGAATAGTGGTTCCAACAATGTTGTATGGTTGCGAGACGTGGGCTATGGATAGAGTTGTGCGCAGGAGGATGGATGTGCTGGAAATGAGATGTTTGAGGACAATATGTGGTGTGAGGTGGTTTGATCGAGTAAGTAACGTAAGGGTAAGAGAGATGTGTGGAAATAAAAAGAGCGTGGTTGAGAGAGCAGAAGAGGGTGTTTTGAAATGGTTCGGGCACATGGAGAGAATGAGTGAGGAAAGATTGACCAAGAGAATATATGTGTCGGAGGTGGAGGGAACGAGGAGAAGAGGGAGACCAAATTGGAGGTGGAAAGATGGAGTGAAAAAGATTTTGTGTGATCGGGGCCTGAACATGCAGGAGGGTGAAAGGAGGGCAAGGAATAGAGTGAATTGGAGCGATGTGGTATACCGGGGTTGACGTGCTGTCAGTGGATTGAATCAAGGCATGTGAAGCGTCTGGGGTAAACCATGGAAAGCTGTGTAGGTATGTATATTTGCGTGTGTGGACGTATGTATATACATGTGTATGGGGGTGGGTTGGGCCATTTCTTTCGTCTGTTTCCTTGCGCTACCTCGCAAACGCGGGAGACAGCGGCAAAAAAAAAAAAAAAAAAAAAAAAAAAAAAAAAAAAAATATATATATATATATATATATATATATATATATATATATATATATATATATATATATATATATATTTATACATATATATATATATATATATATATATATATACATTATCCCTGGAGATAGGGGAGAAAGAATACTTCCCACGTATTCCCTGCGTGTCGTAGAAGGCGACTAAAAGGGGAGGGAGCGGGTGGCTGGAAATCCTCCCCTCTCGCTTTTTTTTTTTTAATTTTCCAAAAGAGGGAACAGAGAAGGGGGCCAGGTGAGGATATTCCCTCAAAGGCCCAGTCCTCTGTTCTCAACGCTACCTCGCTAATGCGGGAAATGGCGAATAGTATGAAAAAAAAAAGAATATATATATATATATATATATATATATATATATATATATATATATATATATATACATATATTATATTATCGTGATATTATCGTGATGCTCGTTACAATATTGAAGTCATACTGAGGACGTTGTATGACCTGGACGCAGTGAGCATTTCTTCGATGATATGTAAACATGGCGCTAGTGGCAAACTACCGAATGACACCTGGACACCTAATATGAAGGCAACAGTGAGGTTTGTGTTGGCTGGACATGATGATGGACGTGTGTATCCTAGCTGAGGCTCGGGGAGAGAGAGAGCCAGGAAACCTTCACCTCGGGAGCGACCGTCTTCCGCGTGTGGAATACTTCTCTCTCTTAAGCAACCAGGAGTGTGTTGCCAACATCCTTGCTCATGCCTGCAAGGTATCCAGGACATGTGAGCAACAGCAGCAGTTAGTGGATGCAGGAGGAGCAGATCTTGTAGCCTGTATGCTCTGTTCTCCAGTTTCCAGAGTCCAGCTTCCAGCTTTACATTGCTTAGCTGCAATGTGTTACAAGTATACCTTGACACACCAGTGATGCTACTACGTTTGTGAATCGGGAACCATTGCAACACAAACCTCGCCAGGTGGTAGAGATTCCCGCAGTGTATCGAGACAGACTTCCCCAGAACTTTTTTTAAAGGGGAAGTAAATGTTTATAGTTGTGTTACTGGAGTGATAGTTTTCATACATGGTGTTTTGACAAGAAAATAGTGAAATTGGAGAAAAATGTAACTTAGACATTGAAGCTTATTGATACAGTGGTTAAATTGATGAGAACTGCTATTGACGTTTGTGTAAATAAATTATACATTTCCTTTTTCCATAGCCAGAGGTTGAACCATTATGTGACATTCATTTTTTCATTCATTTCAAGCTAGAAGTTTCAGTTTTCTAAATTGTTTCTTACAATTTTCATATGTATATATATGTATGTGTGTGTGTGTGTGTATATGTGCGTATGTGTGTGTATGTGTGTGTATGTGTATATGTATATATATATGTATATTATCCCTGGGGATAGGGGTGAAAGAATACTTCCCACGTATTCCTCGCTTGTCGTAGAAAGCGACTAGAGGGGACGGGAGCGGGGGGCCAGAAATCCTCCCCTCCTTGTATTAACTTTCTAAAATGGGAAACAGAAGAAGGAGTCACGCGGGGAGTGCTCATCCTCCTCGAAGGCTCAGAGTAGGGTGCCTAAATGTGTGTGGATGTAACCAAGATGTGAAAAAAGGAGAGATAGGTAGTATGTTTGAGGAAAGGAACCTGGATGTTTTGGCTCTGAGTGAAACGAAGCTCAAGGGTAAAGGGGAAGAGTGGTTTGGGAATGTCTGGGGAGTAAAGTCAGGGGTTAGTGAGAGGACAAGAGCAAGGGAAGGAGTAGCAATACTCCTGAAACAGGAGTTGTGGGAGTATGTGATAGAATGTAAGAAAGTAAATTCTCGATTGATATGGGTAAAACTGAAAGTTGATGGAGAGAGATGGGTGATTATCGGTGCATATGCACCCGGGCATGAGAAGAAAGATCATGAGAGGCAAGTGTTTTGGGAGCAGCTGAATGAGTGTGTTAGTGGTTTGGATGCACGAGACCGGGTTATAGTGATGGGTGATTTGAATGCAAAGGTGAGTAATGTGGCAGTTTAGGGAATAATTGGTATACATGGGGTGTTCAGTGTTGTAAATGGAAATGGTGAAGAGCTTGTAGATTTATGTGCTGAAAAAGGACTGATGATTGGGAATACTTGGTTTAAAAAGCGAGATATACATAAGTATACTTATGTAAGTAGGAGAGATGGCCAGAGAGCGTTATTGGATTACGTGTTAATTGACAGGCGTGCGAAAGAGAGACTTTTGGATGTTAATGTGCTGAGAGGTGCAACTGGAGGGATGTCTGATCTTGTGGAGGCTAAGGTGATGATTTGTATGGGTTTTCAGAAAAGAAGAATGAATGTTGGGGTGAACAGGGTGGTGAGAGTAAGTGAGCTTGGGAAGGAGACCTGTGTGAGGAAGTACCAGGAGAGACTGAGTACAGAATGGAAAAAGGTGAGAACAATGGAAGTAAGGGGAGTGGGGGAGGAATGGGATGTATTTAGGGAATCAGTGATGGATTGCGCAAAAGATGCTTGTGGCATGAGAAGAATGGGAGGTGGGTTGATTAGAAAGGGTAGTGAGTGGTGGGATGAAGAAGTAAGAGTATTAGTGAAAGAGAAGAGAGAGGCATTTGGACGATTTTTGCAGGGAAAAAATGCAATTGAGTGGGAGATGTATAAAAGAAAGAGACAGAAGGTCAAGAGAAAGGTGCAAGAGGTGAAAAAAAGGGCAAATGAGAGTTGGGGTGAGAGAGTAGCATTAAATTTTAGGGAGAATAAAAAGATGTTCTGGAAGGAGGTAAATAAAGTGCGTAAGACAAGGGAGCAAATGGGAACTTCAGTGATGGGCGCAAATGGGGAGGTGAAAACAAGTAGTGGTGATGTGAGAAGGAGATGGAGTGAGTATTTTGAAGGTTTGTTGAATGTGTTTGATGATAGAGTGGCAGATATAGGGTGTTTTGGTCGAGGTGGTGTGCAAAGTGAGAGGGTTAGGGAAAATGTTTTGGTAAACAGAGAAGAGGTAGTGAAAGCTTTGCGGAAGATGAAAGCCGGCAAGGCAGCAGGTTTGGATGGTATTGCAGTGGAATTTATTAAAAAAGGGGGTGACTGTATTGTTGACTGGTTGGTAAGGCTATTTAATGTATGTATGACTCATGGTGAGGTGCCTGAGGATTGGCGGAATGCGTGCATAGTGCCATTGTACAAAGGCAAAGGGGATAAGAGTGAGTGCTCAAATTACAGAGGTATAAGTTTGTTGAGTATTCCTGGTAAATTATATGGGAGGGTATTGATTGAGAGGGTGAAGGCATGTACAGAGCATCAGATTGGGGAAGAGCAGTGTGGTTTCAGAAGTGGTAGAGGATGTGTGGATCAGGTGTTTGCTTTGAAGAATGTATGTGAGAAATACTTAGAAAAGCAAATGGATTTGTATGTAGCATTTATGGATCTGGAGAAGGCATATGATAGAGTTGATAGAGATGCTCTGTGGAAGGTATTAAGAATATATGGTGTGGGAGGAAAGTTGTTAGAAGCAGTGAAAAGTTTTTATCGAGGATGTAAGGCATGTGTACGTGTAGGAAGAGAGGAAAGTGATTGGTTCTCAGTGAATGTAGGTTTGCGGCAGGGGTGTGTGATGTCTCCATGGTTGTTTAATTTGTTTATGGATGGGGTTGTTAGGGAGGTAAATGCAAGAGTTTTGGAAAGAGGGGCAAGTATGAAGTCTGTTGGGGATGAGAGAGCTTGGGAAGTGAGTCAGTTGTTGTTCGCTGATGATACAGCGCTGGTGGCTGATTCATGTGAGAAACTGCAGAAGCTGGTGACTGAGTTTGGAAAAGTGTGTGGAAGAAGAAAGTTAAGAGTAAATGTGAATAAGAGCAAGGTTATTAGGTACAGTAGGGTTGAGGGTCAAGTCAATTGGGAGGTGAGTTTGAATGGAGAAAAACTGGAGGAAGTGAAGTGTTTTAGATATCTGGGAGTGGATCTGGCAGCGGATGGAACCATGGAAGCGGAAGTGGATCATAGGGTGGGGGAGGGGGCGAAAATTCTGGGGGCCTTGAAGAATGTGTGGAAGTCGAGAACATTATCTCGGAAAGCTAAAATGGGTATGTTTGAAGGAATAGTGGTTCCAACAATGTTGTATGGTTGCGAGGCGTGGGCTATGGATAGAGTTGTGCGCAGGAGGATGGATGTGCTGGAAATGAGATGTTTGAGGACAATGTGTGGTGTGAGGTGGTTTGATCGAGTGAGTAACGTAAGGGTAAGAGAGATGTGTGGAAATAAAAAGAGCGTGGTTGAGAGAGCAGAAGAGGGTGTTTTGAAATGGTTTGGGCACATGGAGAGAATGAGTGAGGAAAGATTGACCAAGAGGATATATGTGTCGGAGGTGGAGGGAACGAGGAGAAGAGGGAGACCAAATTGGAGGTGGAAAGATGGAGTGAAAAAGATTTTGTGTGATCGGGGCCTGAACATGCAGGAGGGTGAAAGGAGGGCAAGGAATAGAGTGAATTGGAGGGATGTGGTATACCGGGGTTGACGTGCTGTCAGTGGATTGAATCAAGGCACTGAAGTGTCTGGGGTAAACCATGGAAAGCTGTGTAGGTATGTATATTTGCGTGTGTGGACGTATGTATATACATGTGTATGGGGGGGAGGGGGGGTTGGGCCATTTCTTTCGTCTGTTTCCTTGCGCTACCTCGCAAACGCGGGAGACAGCGACAAAGTATAATAAATAAATAAATATATATATATATATATATATATATATATATATATATATATATATATATATATATATATATATATATATATATATATATCCATCAGGCTCAGATCGAGGTGTCTCAGTGCGTGTGAATGTAACCAAGATGAGAAAAAAGGAGAGATAGGTAGTATATTTGAGGAAAGAAACCTGGATGTTCTGGCTCCGAGTGAAACGAAGCTCAAGGGTAAAGGGGAAGAATGGTTCGGAAAAGTCTTGGGAGTAAAGTCGGTTGTTGGTGAGAGGACAAGAGGTAAGGAAGGAGTAGCACTACTTCTAAAGGAGTTATGGAGTGTGTGATAGAGTGTAAGAAAGTAAATTCTGGATTGATGTGAGTAAAACTGAACGTGGATGGAGAGAGATGGGTCATTATTGGTGCCTATGCACCTGGTTATGAGAAGAAAGATCATGAGAGGCAAGTGTTTTCAGAGCAGCTGAGTGTACGGGACCGGGTATTAGTGATGGGTGATTTAGATGTGAAGGTGAGTAATGTGGCAGTTGAGGGTATAATTGGTGTACCTGGGGTATTCAGTGTTGTGAATGGAAATGGTGCGGAACTTGTGGATTTGTGTGCTGAAAAAGACTTGTGATTGGGAATACCTGGTTTAAAAAGAGAGATATACATAAATATACGTATGTGAGTAGGAGAGATGGTCAAAGGGCATTATCAGATTCATTGTTAATTGATAGGCGTGTAAAAGAGAGACTTTTGGTTGTAAATTTACTGAGAGCGATAGCTGGTGAGATGTCTGATCACTATCTAGTGTAGGAGGAGGTGAAAATTTGTAGAGGTTTTTAAAAAAGAAGAGAAAATGGAGAGAAGAGAGTGGTGTGAGTAAGTGAGCTTGGAAAGGGGACTTGTGTGGGGAGGCACCAAGAGAGATTAAGTGCAGAATGGCAAAATGTGAGGGAAGTGGTTGAAGAATGGGATGTATTTAGGGAAGCAGTGAGGGCACGTGCAAAATAAGTATGTGGCATGAAAAAGGTGGGAGGTGGGCAGATTAGAAAGGGTAGTGAGTGGTGAGATGAAGAAGTAAAGTTGTTAATGAAAGAGAAGAGAGAGGCGTTTGGACGACTCTTACAAGGAAGGAGTGCAAATGACTGGAAGATGTGTCAAAGAAAGCAGTAGGAGGCCAAGAGAAAGGTGCAAGGGTTGAAAGAGAGGGGGAATGAACGTTGGGGTAAGAGTATCAATAAACTTTAGAGAGAATAAAAAGATATTTTAGAAGGAGGTAAAGAACGTGTGTAAGGCAATAGAACAAATGGGAACATCGGTGAAAGGGGCAAGGGGGAAGTGATAACAGGCAGTGATGAAGTGAGTAGGAGGAGTGAGTATTTTGAAGGCTTGTTGAATGTGTTTGATGATAAAGTGGCAGTTGTAGGGTGTTTTGGTCGGGGTGGTGTGCGAAGTGAGAGGGTTAGGGAAAGTTGTTTGGTTAAGAATGAAGTAGTAGCAAAAGCTTTGCGGAAGATGAAATCTGGCAAGTTGCGGGTTTGTATGGTATTGCAGTCGAATTTATTAAGAGAGGGGGTGACCGTGATGTTGATTGGTTGGTAAAGATATTCAGTGTATGTATGTATCATAGTACAATGCCTGAGGATTGGTGGAATGCATACATAGTGCCATTGTACAAAGGCAATGGGGATAAAGGTGAGTGTTCAAACTACAGAGGCATATGTTTGTTGAGTACTCCTGGGAAATTATATGGGAGGGTATTGATTGAGAGGGTGAAGGCATGTCCAGAACATCAGATTGAGAAGGAGCAGTGTGGCTTCAGAAGTGGTAGAGGATGTGTGAATCAGGTGTTTGCTTTGAAGAATGTATGTGAGAAATACTTAGAAAAACAGATGGATTCGTATGTAACATTTATGGATCTCGAGAAGGCATATGATAGGGTTGATAGAAATACTTTGTGAAAGGTCTTAAGAGCATTTAGTGTGGGAGGTACGCTGAGGGAAGCAATGAAAGTTTTTATCATTGATGTAAGGCATGTGTACGATTAGGAAGAGAAGAGAGTGATTGGTTGCCAGTGAAGGTCGGTCTGCAGCAGGGGTGTGTGATGTCCCCATGGCTGTTTAATTTGTTTATGGATGGGGTTGTTAGGGAGGGAAATGCAAGAGTTTTGGAAAGAGAGACGAGTATGCAGTCTGTTGGGGATGAGGGGGCCTGGGAAGTAAATCAGTTGTTGCTCACCGATGATACAGCTCGAGTGAGAAACTGCAGAAGTTGGTGACTGAGTTTGGAAAAGTTATGGGTAATTGTGAATAAGAATAATGTTATTAGGTTCAGCAGGATTGAGGAGCAAATTAGTTGAGATGTAAGATTGAATGGAGAAAAATTGGAGGAAGTGAAGAGTTTTATATTTCTGGGAGTGGACGTAGCTACGAATGGAACCATGGAAGTGGAAGTGAGTCATAGGGTGGGGAAGGAGGCGAAGGTTCTGAGAGCGATGAAGAATGTGTGGAAGGAGAGAACGTTATCTTGGAAAGCAAAAATGGGTATGTTTGAAAGAATAGTAGTTCCAACAATATTTTTGGGTTGCGAAGCATGGATTATAGAAAGGGTTGTACGGAAGATGGTGGATGTGTTGGAAATGAAAAGTTTGAGGACAATATGTGGTGTGAGGTTTGTTTGATCAAGTAAATAATGAAGAGGTAAGAGAGATGTGTGGTGATAAAAAGAATGTGGTTAAGAGAGGAGAAGAGGGTGTGTTGAGATGGATAGAATGAATACGGAAAGGTTGACAAATAGTATATATGTGTCAGAAGTGGAGGGAACAAGGAGAAGCGGGAGACCAAATTGGAGGTGAAAGGATGAAGTGAAAAAGATTTTAAGCGATCGGAGCCTGAACATACAGAAGGGTGAGAGGCGTGAAAGGAATAGAGTGAATTGGGACGATGTGGTATACCAGGGTGGATGTGCTCTCAATGGACTTAACTACGGAATGTGAAACGTCTGGGGTAAGCCATGGAAAGGTATGTGGGGCCTGGATGTGGATAGGGAGCTGTGGTCTCGGTGCATTACACTTGACAGTGAGAGACTGAGTGTGGACGATTTTTTGTTTTGTCTGTTATCCTAGCCCTACATCGCTGAAACAGAGGGGTAAGAATGCTGTTCCCTGTTGCGCGAGGTAACGCCAAAAATGGATAGAGGCAAGCAAGTGTGAATCTATACATGTGCATGTCTGTGTATATGTATGTATATGTATGTATATGTGTATATACAAATGTCCAGCTCATTTTACGAGAGACCTCGACATAATGACCGTTTCTGTGGCTAATTATTACCCGATACGCTGCAACGTCAACTGTCGTAACATTCCCATCTCAGACCATAAACCCTCTCCTACACCCCAGTCACTCGCCAACTTCCCCCCTCCTCTTCGTCTTCCCTGTCTTCTGTCGTCTCATCCTCCTTCATTCTCCTCTAATACACCCTCATCATCCTATACTTACTCAGAGCTGCCCATCGTTTACCTTACTCACGGCTGACCATGGCGTACCTTCCTATGGCCAGTGTTTCCTCTACACAAGTACCGTGGGCAGCCACCTTGTCTTCCTTACTCCCCACCCAGTATGGTCTCGGTGACAAATTCACCACCGAGGCTTCCCACACAGGCGGGAGAGCGTGCTGGGTCAGTTGACTCCACACGCTGCCTCTATCACTGGTCACCACACCTTACGTGTTGACCAACACAGTTCTCCACGCCCTCGTCTTTCCGTAGCCTACAGATCATGGGTAGTGTACCTGGCAGCCACGCTCTTTGTTACCAATTGTAGGGGTTGAAAAAAAAAAGAAAAAAATAATACAAGATAGATAAAGGAGACTACAAGAATACTGTAGTTGTGTTATTATTGTTAGTAGAACTTACCAGAGATTATTATTTGATGGTTGATGACGTTTAAGTGAGATTACCATGTTGGTCCATAGCCATGGTTTAAGTAAAACCTCTTAATTCAGACATCAAAGTCCCATCTAGGCCAAATGACTGCCAATCATACTTTGACGACTCACTTTCCCGTGAGCTAAGAAAAAGCCTATAACTTTCTTACATTTAAAGCCTAACTAGAATGACATGGATACATATAACATGATAATCAAAAGTGCGTAAACACGCGGTGATTGGAATCTTAATATCTAACTGATTGTAACACTGCTAACATAATCATTATGCATGGGTCTACGGACGTTTACTTAATATTAAATATCTATGGCTACTCACAGTATTAGAAATCATGTGGTATGCATCCCGACACAAATGCTAACAGTAAATAAACATCTTAATTCTCAGTTGCATGGGGCTCCTTGTTCTCTGGTGCTGAAAGTTCACCTGAGTGTGTAACACATGGTCTTAGCTGGATTCTTTGTAGCTGGACGGCAGCCAGGTCTATGGACGTGAGTGTGTCTAGCCAAGCAATGGCACTACGTCCACCACGTCAGGTGAGCCCGTCCGTGCTCGTGTGTCCTACAACAACGTTGAGTCAATCACGCCAGAAGCACGTCCTCAATCTTCACACGTACTGCACACCAGCTGCTTCCCACGTCTCACGTGCTGCCTTGTTGGAATCAAAGTTATCAGCGTCTCTTGCAAACACATTATTGGCGCCTTACCCTCACAGTAGGCGAGCCTTGCACACTGTATAAAGACATCTTATGTAAGACATTGAGGTGCCAGCTTACCGGAATTTCTTGGTGGATGTTGAATGCTATGCTCCCCTCCCCACCTCCTCCATGCTGGGTAACTGTCTCCAAGCGGGTGGGGTACTGAATTTGCCCCCTTCCCCCGCCTCCCCGGGACAACGTCTCCAATGACGTAGGGAACTGAACTGGCCCACGACTGCGTCTCATCTTCTTACTGCGTGACTCAAAATCGCGTTGGGTTACCAAGGCGACCATTTCAATTTCCCTGGTTAATCACTTCGCTATATCACTTTGTCACTTTTCCACACTCGATGCATTTTCGTAGTGACCTTATTTGAAACTGTATCACTGTGTGTACGTAATTGAGCACCGCAAATAATAAACATTTGCACATGGCGTAATCCTATATGCAAACTGCTATGATGACATGTCCCGTACAATTTAATTTCTGTAATTAACCTACAGCTCTACTCCTGATACATGCCGCGGGTTACCTTACTAATGCCTTACATAATTCTTCCAATATAATACTTTGTTCCTTACCAGCTAAACAATAGTAGAAGAGTACCCATATGAGGCCTTTCACTCTCCCCCCACCCCTGATCCCCCACACCCACACCCCTGCGGGAGAGAAGTGACTGGGTGGGAGGAGGGGCAGTACGCGGTGTCCCTCCCTCGCTATTGACCCTGGGCACCGATCAACACTGTGGGGTTGCCAACATATGATCTCCCTCTTCCATATAGCGGCTCTAGTAATAATGTACATTCTTAACTGCAAGATATGATATCACCAACATATGAAATAACAACTAAGAGTCAAGGATACTATACAAGTTAGATAGATATGACACCACTGGCGACCATCTGGTTCCTAGGTCCCCTTCTGTGTTTGTTTTGCGCGGTAACTTAATGTACACAATCAGATTTCGCCTTCTCTAAGGGAGCTGGGCAGATTAGAAAGGGTAGTGAGTGGTGGAATGAAGAAGTAAGATTATTAGTGAAAAAGAGAGAGGCATTTGGACGATTATTGCAGGGAAATAATGCAAATGACTGGGAGATGTATAAAAGAAAGAGGCAGGAGGTCAAGAGAAAGGTGCAAGAGGTGAAAAAGAGGGCAAATGAGAGTTGGGGTGAGAGAGTATCATTAAATTTTAGGGAGAGTAAAAAGATGTTCTGGAAGGAGGTAAATAAAGTGCGTAAGACAAGGGAGCAAATGGGAACTTCAGTGAAGGGCGCAAATGGGGAGGTGATAACAAGTAGTGGTGATGTGAGAAGCAGATGGAGTGAGTATTTTGAAGGTTTGTTAAATGTGTTTCATGATAGAGTGGCAGATATAGGGTGTTTTGGTCGAGGTGGTGTGCAAAGTGAGAGGGTTAGGGAAAATGATTTGGTAAACAGAGAAGAGGTATTTAAACTTTGCGGAAGATGAAACCCGGCAAGGCGGCGGGTTTGGATGGTATTGCAGTAGAATTTATTAAGAAAGGTGGTGACTGTATTGTTGACTGGTTGGTAAGGTTATTTAATGTATGTATGACTCATATTGAGGTGCCTGAGGATTGGCGGAATGCTTACATAGTGCCACTGTACAAAGGGAAAGGGGATAAAGGCGATTGCTCAAATTACTGAGGTATAAGTTTGTTGAGTATTCCTGGTAAATTATATGGAAGGGTATTGATTGAGAGGGTGAAGGCATGTACAGAGCATCAGATTGGGGAAGAGCAGTGTGGTTTCAGAAGTAGTAGAGGATGTGTGGATCAGGTGTTTGCTTTGAAGAATGTATGCGAAAAATACTTAGAAAAGCAAATGGATTTGTATGTAGCATTTATGGATCTGGAGAAGGCATATGATAGAGTTGATAGAGATGTTCTGTGGAAGGTATTAAGAATATATGGTGTGGGAGGCATGTTGTTAGAGGCAGTGAAAAGTTTTCATCGAGGATGTAAGGCATGTGTACGTGTAGGAAGAGAGGAAAGTGACTGGTTCTCATTGAATGTAGGTTTGCGGCAGGGGTGCGTGATGTCTCCATGATTGTTTAATTTGTTTACGGATGGGGTTGTTAGGGAGGTGAATGCAAGAGTTATGGAGATAGGGGCAAGTATGCAGTCTGTTGTGGATGAGAGAGCTTGCGAAGTGAGTCAGTTAATGTTCGCTGATGATACAGCGCTATTAGCTGATTCGGGCGAGAAACTGCAGAAGCTGGTGACTGAGCTTCGTAAAGTGTGTGGAAGAAGAAATCTGTGAATAAATGTGAATAAGAGCAAGGTTATTAGGTACAGTAGGATTGAGGGAAACTTAACTGGGAGGTAAGTTTGAATGGAGAAAAACTAGAGGAAGTGAAGTGTTTTAGATATTTGCGAGTGGATTCGGCAGCGGATGGAACCATGGAAGCGGAAGTGAGTCATAGGGTGGGGGAGGGGGCGAAAGTTTTGGGAGCGTTGAAAAATGTGTGGAAGGTGAGAACATTATCTCGGAAAGCAAAAATGGGTATGTTTGAAGGAATTGTAGTTCAGACAATGTTATATGGTTGCGAGGCATGGGCTATAGATAGAGTTGTGCGGAGGTGGGTGAATGTGCAGGAAATGAGATATTTGAGGACACTATGTGGTGTGAGGTGATTTGATCGAGTAAGTAATGAAAAGTAAGAGTGATATGTGGTAATAAATATGTGGTGTGAGATGGTTTGATCGAGTAAATAATAATAGGGTAAGAGAGATGTGTGGAAATAAAAAGAGCGTGGTTGAGAGAGCAGAAGAAGGTGTTTTGAAATGGTTTGGTCACGGAGAGAATGAGTGAGGAAAGATTGACAAAGAGGATATATGTTTGAGAGGTGGAGGGAACGAGGAGAAGTGGGAGACCAAATTGGAGGTGGAAAGATGGAGTGAAAAAGATTTTGTGTGATCGGGGCCTGAACATGCAGGATGGTGAAAGGCGTGCAAGGAATAGAGTGAATTGGAACGATGTGGTATACCGGGGTTGACGTGCTGTCAATGGATTGAAGAAGGGCATGTGAAGCGTCTGGGGTAAACCATGGAAAGTTGTGTGGGGCATGGATGTGGAAAGGGAGCTGTGGTTTCGGTGCATTATTACATGACAACTGGAGACTGAGTGTGAATGAATGAGCCTTTGTTGTCTTTTCCTAGCGCTACCTCGCGCACATGAGGAGGGAGGGGGTTGTTATTTCATGTGTGGCGAGTTGGCGATGGGAATGAATAAAGGCATACAGTATGAATTATGTACATGGGTATAAATGTATATGTCTGTGTGTGTATAAATATATATGTATACGTTAAGATGTATAAGCATGTATATGTGCGTGTGTGGACGTGTATGTATATACATGTATATGTGTGTGGGTTAGGCCATTCGTTCGTCTGTTTCCACATACACATGTATATACATACACGTCCACACACGCAAATATACATACCTATACATCTTAACGTATACATATATATATATACACACACAGACATATACATTTATACACATGTACATAATTCATACTGTATGCCTTTATTCATTCCCATCGCCAACTCGCCACACATGAAATAACAACCCCCTCCCTCCTCATGTGCGCGAGGTAGCGCTAGGAAAAGACAACAAAGGCTCATTCATTCACACTCAGTCTCCAGTTGTCATGTAATAATGCACCGAAACCACAGCTCCCTTTCCACATCCATGCCCCACACAACTTTCCATGGTTTACCCCAGACGCTTCACATGCCCTTCTTCAATCCATTGACAGCACGTCAACCCCGGTATACCACATCGTTCCAATTCACTCTATTCCTTGCACGCCTTTCACCATCCTGCATGTTCAGGCCCCGATCACTCAAAATCTTTTTCACTCCATCTTTCCACCTCCAATTTGGTCTCCCACTTCTCCTCGTTCCCTCCACCTCTCAAACATATATCCTCTTTGTCAATCTTTCCTCACTCATTCTCTCCGTGTGACCAAACCATTTCAAAACACCTTCTTCTGCTCTCTCAACCACGCTCTTTTTATTTCCACACATCTCTCTTACCCTATTATTATTTACTCGATCAAACCATCTCACACCACATATTGTCCTCAAACATCTCATTTCCAGCACATCCACCCACCTCCGCACAACTCTATCCATAGCCCACGCCTCACAACCATATAACATTGTTGGAACCACTATTCCTTCAAACATACCCATTTTTGCTTCTCAAGATAATGTTCTCGACTTCCACAATTTTTCAGCGCTCCCAGAACTTTCGCCCCCTCCCCCACCCAATGATTCACTTCCGCTTCCATGGTTCCATCCGCTGCCAAATCCACTCCCAAGTATCTAAAACATTTCACTTCCTCCAGTTTTTCTCCATTCAAACCTACCTCCCACTTGACTTGTCCCTCAACCCTACTGTACCTAATAACCTTGCTCTTATTCACATTTACTTTCAGCTTTCTTCTTTCACACACTTTACCAAACTCAGTCACCAGCTTCTGCAGTTTCTCACATGAATCAGCCACCAGCGCTATATCATCAGCGAACAACAACTGACTCATTTCCCAAGCTCTCTCATCCACAAGAGACTGCATACTTGCCCCTCTTTCCAAAACTCTTGCATTTACCTCCCTAACAACCCCATCCATAAACAAATTAAACAACCATGGAGACATCACACACCCCTGCCGCAAACCTACATTCACTGAGAACCAATCACTTTCCTCTCTTCCTACACGTATACATGCCTTACATCCTCGATGAAAACTTTTCACTGTTTCTAACAACATGCCTCCCACACCATATATTCTTAATACTTTCCACAGGGCATCTCTATCAACTCCGTCATGTGCCTTCTCCAGATCCATAAATGCTACATACAAATCCATTTGCTTTTCTAAGTATTTCTCACATACATTCTTCAAAGCAAACACCTGATCCACACATCCTCTACCACTTCTGAAACCACACTGCTCTTCCCCAATCTGATGCTCTGTACATGCATTCACCCTCTCAATCAATACCCTCCCATATAATTTACCAGGAATACTCAACAAACTTATACCTCTGTAATTTGAGCACTCACTCTTATCCCCTTTGCCTTTGTACAATGGCAATATGCAAGAATTCCGCCAATCCTCAGGCACTTCACCATGAGACATACATACATTAAATAACCTTACCAACCACTCAACAATACAGTCACCACCTTTCTTAATAAATTCTACTGCAATACCATCAAAACCCGCTGCCATGCCGGCTTTCATCTTCCGCAAAGCTTTTACTACCTCTTTTCTGTTTACCAAATCATTTTCCCTAACCCTCTCACTTTGCACACCACCTCGACCAAAACACCCTATATCTGCCAATCTGTCATGAAACACATTTAACAAACCTTCAAAATATTCACTCCATCTCCTTCTCACATCACCACTACTTGTTATCACCTCCTCATTAGATCCCTTCACTGAAGTTCCCATTTGTTCCCTTGTCTTACGCACTTTATTTACCTCCTTCCAAAACATCTTTTTATTCTCCCTAGAATTTAATGATACTCTCTCACCCTACCTCTCATTTGCCCTCTTTTTCACCTCTTGCACCTTTGTCTTGACCTCCTGCCTCTTTCTTTTATACATTTCCCACTCATTTACATTATTTCCTTGCAAAAATCGTCCAGATGCCTCTCTCTTCTCTTTCACTAATAATCTTATTTCTTCATCCCACCACTCACTACCCTTTCTAATGTGCCCACCTCCCACGCTTCTCATGCCACAAGTACCTTTTGCGCAAGCCATCACTGCTTCCCTAAACACATCCCATTCCTCCCCCACTCCCCTTACGTCCTCAGTCCGCACCTTTTTCCATTCTGGACTCAGTCTCTCCTGGGACTTCCTCACACAAGTCTCCTTTCCAAGCTCACTTACTCTCACCACTCTTTTCACCCCAACATTCTCTCTTCTTTTCTGAAAACCTCTACAAATTTTCACCTTCGCCTCCACAAGATAATGATCGGACTTCCCTCCAGTTGCACCTCTCAGCGCATTAACATCGAAAAGTCTCTCTTTCGCGCGCCTTTCAATTAACACGTAATCCAATAACGCTCTCTGGTCATCTCTCCTACTTACATACGTATACTTATGTATATCTCTTTTTAAACCAGGTATTCCCAATGACCAGTTCTTTTTCAGCACATAAATATACAAACTCTTCACCATTTCCATTGACAACCCTGAACACCCCATGTATACCAATTATTCCCTCAACTGCCACATTACTCACCTTTGCATTCAAATCACCCATCACTATAACCCGGTCTCGTGCATCAAAACTACTAACACACTCACTCAGCTGCTCCCAAAACACTTGCCTCTCATGATCTTTCTTCTCATGCCCAGGTGCATATGCACCAATAATCACCCATCTCTCTCCACCAACTTTCAGTTTTACCCATGTCAGTCTAGAGTTTACTTTCTTACACTATATCACATACTCCCACCACTCCTGTTTCAGGAGTAGTGCTACTCCTTCCTTTGCTCTTGTCCTCTCACTAACCCCTGACTTTACTCCCAAGACTTTCCCAAACCACTCTTCCCTTTTACCCTTGAGCTTCGTCTTAATCAGAGCCAAAACATCCAGGTTCCTTTCCTCAAACATACTACCTATCTCTCTTTCTTTCTTATCTTGGTTACATCCACACACATTTATACACACAAATCTGAGCCTTCGAGGAGGATGAGAACTCCCTGCGTGACTCCTTCTTCTGTTTCCCCTTTTAGAAAGTTAAAATACAAGGACGGAAGGGTTTCTAGCCCCCCGATCCCGTCCCCTTTAGTCGCCTTCTACGACACGTGAGGAATGCGTGGGAAGTATTCTTCTCCCCTATCCCCAGGGATATATATATATATATATATATATATATATATATATATATATATATATATATATATATATCATACAAAGCTCCAACAGCCAGGATCGAACCTGGGACCCCTTGTGCAAGAGGCAGGCATGCTAACCGCTAGGCTAAGGGACTGTATAATAGGAAACAACTATTCGAAATACTAAGTACTCGAATACCCTTCGTCTCACAATGGTGAGCAACGGAGTCTATCGGTTGTTTCCGAGTTTGGTAAAGTGTGTGAAAGAAGAAAGTTAAGAGTAAATGTGAATAAGAGCAAGGTTATTAGGTACAGTAGGGTTGAGAGTGAGTCTTGTCACTTGGGAGGTAAGTTTGAATGGAGAAAAACCGGAGGAAGTAAAGTGTTTTAGATATCTGGGAGTGGATCTGGCAGCGGATGGAACCATGGAAGCGGAAGTGAATCATAGGGTGGGAGCCTTGAAGAATGTTTGGAAGTCGAGAACATCATCTCGGAAAGCAAAAATGGGTATGTTTGAAGGAATAGTGGTTCCAACAATGTTGTATGGTTGCGAGGCGTGGGCTATGGATAGAGTTGTGCGCAGGAGGGTGGATGTGCTGGAAATGAGATGTTTGAGGACAATGTATGGTGTGAGGTGGTTTGATCGAGTAAGTAATGTAAAGGTAAGAGAGATGTTTGGAAATAAAAAGAGCGTGGTTGAGAGAGCAGAAGAGGGTGTTTCGAAATGGTTTGGGCACATGGAGAGAATGAGTGAGGAAAGATTGACCAAGAGGATATATGTGTCGGAGGTGGAGGGAACGAGGAGAAGTGGGAGACCAAATTGGAGGTGGAAAGATGGAGTGAAAAAGATTTTGTGTGATCGGGGCCTGAACATGCAGGAGGGTGAAAGGCGGGCAAGGAATAGAGTGAATTGGATCGATGTGGTATACCGGGGTTGGCGTGCTGTCAGTGGATTGGATCAGGGCATGTGAAGCGTCTGGGGTAAACCATGGAAAGCTGTGTGGGGCCTGGATGTGGAAAGGGAGCTGTGGTTTTGGGCATTATTACATGACAGCTAGAGACTGAGTGTGAACGAATGGGGCCTTTGTTGTCTTTTCCTAGCGCTACCTTGCACACATGAGGGGGGAGGGGGATGGTATTCCATGTGTGGCGAGGTGGCGATGGGAATGAATAAAGGCAGACAGTGTGAATTGTGTGCATGGGTATAGATGTATGTGTCTGTGTGTGTATATATATGTGTACATTGAGATGTATAGGTATGTATATTTGCGTGTGTGGACGTGTATGTATATACATGTGTATGGGGGTGGGTTGGGCCATTTCTTTCGTCTGTTTCCTTGCGCTACCTCATAAACGCGGGAGACAGCGACAAAGCAAAATAAATAATAAAATAAATATAAATATATTCACTGCTCGGCGAAAGCAGAGTTTTCCTAATAACATATTTATGCATGTCATGTTTGGCCGACCTCTGACTTTTAGTTTGTTCAGCGGGGTGTAGCTCAGACACAGGTTAAGAGGGATTTACGTTGGTGGCAGCTACACAAAGGTCTCACTAGTTCACTGGGAAATCATTCGACTATGATTTTCCAGTACATGTGCTCGATCATCACGATGCTCATTATACCATTTTTTCTTTTTAAAGTTTTACACAATATAACTAGGTTAGGTTGTGGAGCAAATGACAGCCACAAATGGGGTTCACACCATTTTGATTAATGTTCTAGTCTGAGTGTAGACAGAAGTGCCTGACATGGACCAGCAGGTCTGGGTGTTTCTCTTATGTTCTTACATAACAACTTGTGGTCAGGTGAGACACGGTCTCCAAGACAGCGTTAGTAATGTATCCCATAATGAATTATGATCTATAAACATCACTTAATACATAATACATAATACATAAACTGTATCACCAAATATCGTTCAACACAGTTTTTAGTGCCTGAAATATGATCACCAAACATCGTCTAATTATCACATAACATTACTAGAAATATGTTATATGAACATAAATATGTTACATTACTTACCTTCCGCCACCCAGCAGGTGACAGCCAGCAGCCACGAGTGATGACGAGACTTGTGCGATATTAAACACTTGATTTATCCCACATAATCCAAGCAATGTATATAATCTCTTACAACATTATTGTGCACCAGTCATTCATCATCACCTCACAATATCATTATCATATAGTTCACCGGTACACCAATTACGTCATTCGTTATTATTTTTAGGACGATTTTCAAGATATTGATCACTAATTCCAAATAGTGTTGCAAATTTTGGATCTTCCTTTTCATTCATACACCTTTTCCATCATTGAGATCATGACTGGTTCCTCACTGTTTGGTAGATAACGCATTTGAGTATAACCATGAGTGATGGTAACCAAACCTGGGCTCTCTGCCTTGTCCAAAGTTTCTAGATCGCTTTCACTATAACGTAGATCATCAGCACTATGATATAGATCATCTCCACCATAATATAGATCATCAGCAATATGATATAGATCATCTGCACTATAATGTAGATCATCAGCACTATGATATAGATCATCTGCACTATAATGTACATCAGCACTATGATATACATCATCAGAACTATGATATAGATCATCTGCACTATAATATAGATCATCAGAACTATGATATAGATCATCTGCATTATAATATAGAGCATCAGCACTATAATATAGATCATCTGCACTATAATGTAGATCATCTGCACTATAATGTAGATCATCTGCACTATAATGTAGATCATCAGAACTATGATATAGATCATCAGAACTATGATATAGATCATCAGCACTATGATATAGATCATCAGCACTATGATATAGATCATCAGAACTATGATATAGATCATCTGCACTATAATATAGATCATCAGAACTATGATATAGATCATCTGCATTATGATATAGAGCATCAGCACTATAATATAGATCATCTGCACTATAATGTAGATCATCAGAACTATGATATAGATCATCTGCACTATGATATAGATCATCAGCACTATAATATAGATCATCTGCACTATAATATAGATCATCATTACTGTAACACAGATCATCAGCACTATAATATATATCATCAGCACTATAACATAGACCATTAGCACTATAATGCACTAGATCACTTGCACTATGATATAGATCATTAGCACTAGATCACTTGCACTATAATATATATCATTAGCACTATAGTATGATAGATCACTTGTTTTGGAAGAAGGTAAATAACGTGCGTAGACAAAAGGACAAATGAGAACATCTGTGAAGGGGGCTAGTGTGGAGATAATAACAGGAAGTAATGAAGTAAGAAGGAGATGGAGTGAGTATTTTGAAGGTTTGTTGAATGTGTGCGATGATAGAGTGGCAACTACAGGGTTTTTTGGTCGGGGTGGTATGCGAAGTGAGAGGGTCAGGGAGAATGGTTTGGTGAACAGAGAAGAGGTAGTGAAAGCTTTGCAGAAGATGAAATCTGGCAAGGCGGCGGGTTTGTATGGTATTGCAGTGGAATTTATTAGAAAAGGGGGTGACTGTGTATGGACCATGGGGCAGTGCCTGAGGATTTACGGAATGCATGCATAGTGTCATTGTACAAAGGCAAAGGGGATAAAGATGAGTGTTCACACTACAGAGGATAGGTTTGTTGAGTATTCTCAGGAAATTATATGGGAGGGTATTGACTGAGAGGTAAAAGCATGTACAGAGCATCAGATTGGAGAAGAGCAGTAAAGTTTAAGAAGTGGTAGAGGATGTGTGGATCAGGTGTTTGCTTTGAAGACTATGTGAGAAAAACTTAGAAAAAACAGATGGATTTGTATGTAGCATTTATGAATCTGGAGAAGGCATATGATAGGGTTGATAAAAATGCTTCGTGGAAGATTTTATGAGTACATGGTATGGGAGGTAAGTTGCTAAAAACAGTGAAAAGTTTGTACCAAGGACGTAAGGCATGTTTTCGAGTAGAAAGAGAGGAAAGTGATTGGTTCCAAGTGAATATCGGTTTGCAGCAGGGGCGTGTAATGTCCCCAATGGTTGTTTGATTTGTTTATGAATGGGGTGGTTAGGTAGTTAAATGCAAGAATGTTGGAGAGAGGGGCAAGTATGCAGTCTGTTGTGGATGAGAGTGCTTGGGAAGTGAGTCAGTTGTTGTTAGCCGATGATACAGCTCTGGTGGCTGATTCGTGTGAGAAACTGCAGAGGTTAGTGACAGTTTCGAAAAGTGTGTGAAAGAAGAAAGTTGAGAATAAATGTGAATAAAAGCAAAATTATTAGGTTCAGTAGGGTTGAGGGTTAAGTTACTTGGGATGTAAGTTTAAATGGAAAGAAATTGGAGGAATGAAGTGTTTTTAGACATCTAAAAGTGGACTTAGCAGCGGATGGAACCATGGAAGCGGAAGTGAGTCTCAGGGCGGGGGAGGGGGCAAAGGTTCTAGGAGCGATGAGGAATGTGTGGAAGGAGAGAACGTTATCTCGGAAAGCAAAAATGAGTATGTTTGAAGGAATAGTAGTTCCAACAATGTCATATGGTTGAAAGGCTTGGGCTATAGACAGGGTTGTACGGAGGAGGGTGGATGTGTTAGAAACGAAGTGTTTGAGGACAATATATGGTGTGAGGTGGTTTGATCAAGTCAGTAATGAAAGGGCAAGAGAGATGTGTGATAATAAAAAGAGTGTGGTTGAGAGAGCAGAAGAGGGTGTACTGAAATGGTTTGGCCATGTGGAGAGAATGAGTGAGGAAAGGTTCACAAAGAGGATATATGTGTCAGAGGTGGAGGGAACAAGGAGAAGCGGGAGACCAAATTGAAGATGGAAGAATGGAGTGAACAAGATTTTGAGCGATCGAAGCCTGAACATACAGGCGTGTGAGAGTCGTGCAAGGAATAGAGTGAATTGAAACGATATGGTATACCGGGGTCGACGTGGTGTAAATGGACTGAACCAGGGCATGTGAAGCGTCTAGGGTATACCATGGAGAGGTCTGTGGGGCCTAGTTGTGGATAGGGAGCTGTGGTTTCGGTGCATTACACATGACAGCTTGAGACTGATTGTGAACGAATGTGGCGACAGTGATGGATGAAGGCAAGCAAATATGGACATCTTCATATGTATATATGTATATGTTTATGTGTGGGTATGTATATGTATGTATATGTTATGTATATGTGCGTGTATGGGCGTTTATGGGCATATATATATATATATATATATATATATATATATATATATATATATATATATATATATATATATATATATATATATATATATATATATGTGTGTGTGTGTGTGTGTGTGTGTGTGTGTGTGTGTGTGTGTGTGTGTGGATGGGCCATTCTTCGTCTGTTTCCTGGCGCTACCTCACTGAAGCACGAAGCAGCGGTTATGTAGGTTTATAAAGATAAATACATGCACTATGATACAGATGATCACCACTATAATACAGATGATCAACACTATAATATAGATGATCAACACTATAATATAGATGATCACCACTATAATACAGATGATCAACACTATAATATAGATGATCAACACTATAATATAGATGATCACCACTATAATACAGATGATCAACACTATAATATAGATGATCAACACTATAATATAGATGATCAACACTATAATATAGATGATCAACACTATAATACATATGATCAACACTATAATATAGATGATCAACACTATAATATAGATGATCAACACTATAATATAGATGATCAACACTATAATATAGATGATCAACACTATAATATAGATGATCAACACTATAATATAGATGATCAACACTATAATACATATGATCAACACTATAATATAGATGATCAACACTATAATATAGATGATCAGCACTATAATATAGATGATCAACACTATAATATAGATGATCAACACTATAATATAGATGATCAACACTATAATATAGATGATCAACACTATAATATAGATGATCAGCACTATAATATAGATGATCAACACTATAATATAGATGATCAACACTATAATATAGATGATCAACACTATAATATAGATGATCAACACTATAATATAGATGATCAACACTATAATATAGATGATCAGCACTATAATAACAGATCACTTGTACGACAATATTGAACATTTACACCATAACATAGATCATCAGCACTATAATGTAGATCATCAGCACTGTAATATAGATCATCATCACTATAATAAAGATCATCAGCACTATAATGTAGATCATCAGCACTGTAATATAGATCATCATCACTATAATAAAGATCATCAGCACTGTAATATAGATCACTTGCACTTTGATATAGATGATCAGCACTTAATATAGATGATCAGCACTATAATACAGATGATCAGCACTATAATATATATGATCAGCACTATAATATAGATGATCAGCACTATAATATAGATGATCAGCACTATAATATAGATGATCAGCACTATAATATAGATGATCAGCACTATAATATAGATGATCAGCACTATAATATAGATCATCAGCACTATAATATAGATGATCAGCACTATAATATAGATGATCAGCACTATAATATAGATGATCAGCACTATAATACAGATGATCAGCACTATAATATAGATGATCAGCACTATGATATAGATGATCAGCACTATAATATAGATGATCAGCACTATAATATAGATGATCAGCACTATAATATAGATGATCAGCACTATAATATAGATGATCAGCACTATGATATAGATGATCAGCACTATAATATAGATCATCAGCACTATAATATAGATGATCAGCACTATAATATAGATGATCAGCACTATAATATAGACCATCAGCACTATAATATAGATGATCAGCACTATAATATAGATGATCAGCACTATAATATAGATGATCAGCACTATAATATAGATGATCAGCACTATAATATAGATGATCAGCACTATAATATAGATGATCAGCACTATAATATAGATCACTATAAGATGATCAGCACTATAATATAGATGATCAGCACTATAATATAGATGATCAGCACTATAATATAGATGATCAGCACTATAATATAGATGATCAGCACTATAATATAGATGATCAGCACTATAATATAGATGATCAGCACTATAATATAGATGATCAGCACTATAATTATCACGTGATAAACATGAAGGTGTCCAGAATATTCCACAGATGACATTACCACAGTCCAAGTTAATACCTCGATCACATCATTACTGTCCACCATTGACTTCTGAGTCACTTTCGCTGTAGCGTTGATCATTACGTATAAATACGGTATATGAGACACATGTGACGTGTACTGCACTGTACTGTCCTGCCTCCTGCCCATGTCTGACGAGAAATGAGTCCTGGTGAGTGGGCGGGGCCTGTTAACAACAGGTTGACTGCCTGACCATCGTTACCTGGGTAGTTGTGCACAAGTGAAGACATGATGACGTCACATGTCTCACTGTCTGATGTAAGTACAGGAGTTACTTTATAACACTTATTATTATTGTTATTATTATAAGTAATGATGACCACAAATGACGGCAAAATATGGTAACTTGTAATGGTATTAACGTTGTTGTCATCTGTAGTATGTAAACAATTGGTTCCGGTGTTGTGATGGTTCCTAATGACTGATGGAGTCACCAGCTTCACTCCATCATCACCCTGTCTCCATCACCAACATGTCTCCATCACCAGGCTGTCGCCATCACCACCTTGTCTCCATCACCATCCTCACTCCATCAGCGACCTCACTAAGTCATTACTTGATTTTGTTATATCATCCCAGGAGTTCTTTGTAACTAATACCCGCCCGTGTTGGTGAACATCTAGGAACATGTGACCATACTATGGATAGGTTGGACGCAGATATCAAAACCGACTCTCCTAAAACCAATATCATTAACCTTAACTTTATAAGGTCGGATTTTAATGGGTTACGCGACGCGTTAGAGAGTCTCATCCTTGTGGGTTTATGCCTAGACGAATTATGGGCCAGTTTTAAGCGTGAGTTTATGCACCAACAAGATGCGTTCGTTCCCATGCACGACAGAAACAAAAAAATCAACTGCAGGTCTGGATAGTACCTCTCGAATATCGCGAGAAATGTACACCAGACACATAAACTCTGCTACTATAAGAGATCACAGACTTAAATATTGCCATGTAATATAATACGGTCAGGAGAGACGTGAAAAGACTTATCGAGCAAGCCAAGTGAGAGTGTGAAGTGAGAATTGCGATTAGCTATAGAGATTCTAAAATACTTCCTATATGTATCAATAAGAAGACATGTGAGGAGTGGGATTGGACCCTTAGTGTACGAATATGGGAACACATTGTGGAACTAAAAGCATAGCAACAACTCTAAACAAGTTTTTTAGTCCTGTTTTTTACACTAGAAAGCAACGACGCGAATTTTGGGACATGAAAATAACCCACACGATATCCAAATTTGCCGTCACAGAGAAGCATTAACATAGATAAGGTGAAAACTGATAAGCCCAGGTCCTGATCGTTTGTATCCCACGAATAATTAAAAACGTCAAACACGAAATTGCCAAACCGTTAATCTACATTTTCAATATATTTCTCAGGGAAGGAATATTCCCACAGGACTGGAGACTATTGGACGTCACTCCTGTATTCATAGGAAGATGCGGTACAATGCCTGGCAGTTCGTCTTATCTGCCTCGCATCAATTATATGTAAACTTCTAGAGTCAATTATCAGAGATGATACTGTAACCTAACTGGAACAAGAGAGCCTGATCAATAATACACAACATGGTTTTAGAAGGCACAAATCATACCATACAAACTTCCTTGAATTTGAACATGGATTATACAATATGCACGACGAAACAAAATCAGTAAATATAATATTTCTGGTCTTTCAAAAGCATATGACAAAGTTCACCACGTTAAACTGATACAAAAGGCCGGACCTTGGGATCACTGGTCGCATGTGAAATTGGCTAGAAGCCTAGTTACGTGATGGCAGCAGAGTCGTGATGACTGGGGAATCATCTCCATGGTCGCTAGTGGGGTCTCCCGGGGATCCGTCCTTGGGCCTACACTTTTCATCATTTACATTAACGATACTGATGTAAGGCGACTTAAAGATCTGTCTAGATTTGCAGGTGACACAAAGATCAACAATAATAAATAACTGAAGAAGATAGGCTAAGATGACAAGTGGATTTAGATCAAATGTCTGGAGTCTAGAAAATAACAAATACCATTTAACGTCAATAAATGTCAAATGTTATGAGGAGGAAACCTAACCAAAAAAAAAAAATTTGATCATGAACTGATGGGCCACAAGATAAAGGACACCCCTTATGTGAGGGATCTAGGAGCCACTGTCTCAAACAACTTCAACTTTTCCCAGCATTGGAACGAAGCTAATGTGATGTTGGGATTTATTGACAGAAACTTTTCATGCAAAAGCAAACTATGACATTGTCACTGTACCTAAGTCAAGCTAAACCCCATGAATATGCAGTGCAGTTCTGTGCCCACAACTTAAGTAAGGATACTCTCAAACTGGAAGCAGTGTAGCGAAGAGCAACTAAATTCTTTCCTTCCGTGCGTAACAACCCACATGAGGATATATTGCGAAAATTAACTTGTTTTCACTAAGCAAGAGGTATGTCCGAGGCATATTGATAGGATGTCTTACAATATCTAAGATTTCAACAACGTCCATATTGAAAATTTCTTTACAGTAACGCCAGCATCACCAACGAGAGAAGTTGAAGTAGAAATTAAATGTCACTAATCTAAGCTGGACTGTACGAAGTATTCTTTACCAACGACATTGTTGACGCGTGGAATAAACTCCCAGAACATATCATTCAGAGCAACACACATAACATCATCAAAGATAGGTTTGATCATCACTTGCCACTGTCCGGTATTGAATGATTAATCTAATCACTCATCATAACGTAGTGGAATATTACGCTAACTTCTCAAAGACCGATCTCTCCTTGGCCATGCTGCCGTAACATACCAACATTGATCAACCCATGTTGTCTGCTTTAAGACAGCAAGAGAGAATTATTGTATCATTCTTCAACATGAGAAATGATATAAGCATAGTAGTATCTCGAGAAGCTGGAGCTCCTTATTATTGTGTTTATTACAAATCGTGAGGGGATGTATGTCTACCTTATAACCTTCTTATCAGTTTTCCTGGAAGCATGTTGATCCTGCAAGGTATTGATTCTACCTGTTTTCCATCTGACGTGTTGATGGAGAGACAGTGCATTTAAGGGACTACTGCTTTTAAAGAGATTTTCTTCTTGTCTTAGTAGTGTAAGGTCTGTATGGTCTGCTTAACTATGTATCTCTATCCTACTAAACATAGAGAATGATTTGTGTGTTTGGCATAGGTAGTTAGCGGGTTGGTGGTTACGGCAGCAAAAGAGGCAGAGCCAAGACTGGAAAGTAGCCAAACAGGAGGAAGAGTTTGGAGACAACCACAAAGATGATCTTCCTGTGACGTATATCTTGTCCAGTCCAGATCATCTGTAGTCACCTCTCTGAAGACGACCCTGTCAGGGTCACAACGTCAGAGCATTAAACAGTTCCTGTCCATCTCTGTCTTTCCGCCCACAACCCATCTCTCCCGACACAATGTATTTCTCAACTAAGTTACCCCGTAATATGTGGGTTAAAAAACAATTGTCTATTCTAACTTTATTGGAAGGTTAAAGATAATTGTGTTTTGTCCAAGGTGTCATGTCTTGTATTTTCAATGTGACTTTTTAACCTAGAATTAGCCTTGAATCCATTTACGAATTTTACAAGGTATGAATTTTGCCGGTTTATTTTGGGCCTCTTTTAAATGGTCGTTCGTTTCACCTAAGCTGTTTATTTTTGGATGGTTCACTTACATAACGATATACTACATGAAACCTTACCTTGCCAACGACTCTTGATTCGGACAATGACGTCTTTTACAGGAACGGAAATCCTAACAGCCAGCAGCAATTATATAATGGTATAACGAAATACAAACATTTCAGGGCAAGGTACAGACGGAAATAATAATCGGAAGGAGTAGTATTGTATCCTAGTGTAATCCAGCTACAGTGGTGGCTGGGAATATGGTATAAGTTGTGAGGACGAAGGTATGTGTTTTAGCAAGACATTGGCACGTACGTTCCAGCATTGTATTCAAGACTGTAACATACTCTCTAGGTGCAGAGCAAGAGACGATATGGTCAATAATGCTATATGGTTGTTAGGCACGATTGTTGAGGCTGTCAAACTTTGTAATTAATGTACAAATCAAATTCGCTGCCTACATGTTCCAGCTGCAGGAATCTCAACACATTGTCCTTTACTCTTGAGAATAAACTTTTTTGAAACTGAAATTAAATTCCTGGAAACCTGAACACTTCCGTGGTAGTCTAAAGAAAGTCCGTTTTAAAATACATCTTCTGTAACTTTCATTTCCCCCTAACTGTTTGCCTAATGATGTTAGATGCATTATAAAGAGGGAAACAATTCAATCTGTAAGTGTTGTCAGGGTGTTGGGACACAGAGTACCTGCCTATCTTTGCCTCACTGTAAATACTGCCTCACATCAGGCAAGTAGAACGTGTTTCATAGATGTAACATTTGGAAGTAGAAAATGTACGTTTACTTGGAGGAATAAGACATCCTAGCCGGCTTATAACATTATAATATCCTCAGTTAACAATGGATGATCTATCTATCGGAGGAGGTGAGGTAGCCATGGGAGCCGGCTATTGACTACCTGTGTTCTACTGTGTTTACAGGAACAACCAGAAGTTGCTGCTGCTCATCACCTGCAGCATTAAGCTTATCTGGCCCGGTACCTCACCTGGTGATGATAGTAACATGTGTAGCCAGGCTCCACTGTGTACCTCACCTGGTGATGATAGTAACATGTGTAGCCAGGCTCCACTGTGTACCTCACCTGGTGATGATAGTAACATGTGTAGCCAGGCTCCACTGTGTACCTCACCTGGTGATGATAGTGACATGTGTAGCTAGGCTCCACTGTGTACCTCACCTGGTGATGATAGTAACATATGTAGCCAGGCTCCACTGTGTACCTCACCTGGTGATGATAGTAACATGTGTAGCCAGGCTCCACTGTGTACCTCACCTGGTGATGATAGTGACATGTGTAGCCAGGCTCCACTGTGTACCTCACCTGGTGATGATAGTAACATGTGTAGCCAGGCTCCACTGTGTACCTCACCTGGTGATGATAGTAACATGTGTAGCCAGGCTCCACTGTGTACCTCACCTGGTGATGATAGTGACATGTGTAGCCAGGCTCCACTGTGTACCTCACCTGGTGATGATAGTAACATGTGTAGCCAGGCTCCACTGTGTACCTCACCTGGTGATGATAGTAACATGTGTAGCCAGGCTCCACTGTGTACCTCACCTGGTGATGATAGTAACATGTGTAGCCAGGCTCCACTGTGTACCTCACCTGGTGATGATAGTAACATATGTAGCCAGGCTCCACTGTGTACCTCACCTGGTGATGATAGTAACATGTGTAGCCAGGCTCCACTGTGTACCTCACCTGGTGATGATAGTAACATGTGTAGCCAGGCTCCACTGTGTACCTCACCTGGTGATGATAGTAACATGTGTAGCCAGGCTCCACTGTGTACCTCACCTGGTGATGATAGATAACATGTGTAGCCAGGCTCCACTGTGTACCTCACCTGGTGATGATAGTAACATGTGTAGCCAGGCTCCACTGTGTACCTCACCTGGTGATGATAGTAACATGTGTAGCCAGGCTCCACTGTGTACCTCACCTGGTGATGATAGTAACATATGTAGCCAGGCTCCACTGTGTACCTCACCTGGTGATGATAGTAACATGTGTAGCCAGGCTCCACTGTGTACCTCACCTGTGATGATAGTAAACATAGTGTAGCCAGGCTCCACTGTGTACCTCACCTGGTGATGATAGTAACATGTGTAGCCAGGCTCCACTGTGTACCTCACCTGATGATAGTAACCATGTTAGCCAGGTCCACGTGTACCTCACAGGTGATGATAGCATCATGTGTACCATGCCACTGTGTACCTCACTGGTGATGATAGTAACAAATGTAGCCAGGCTCCACTGTGTACCTCACCTGGTGATGATAGATAACATATGTAGCCAGGCTCCACTGTGTACCTCACCTGGTGATGATAGTAACATATGTAGCCAGGCTCCACTGTGTACCTCACCTGGTGATGATAGTAACATATGTATCCAGGCTCCACTGTGTACCTCACCTGGTGATGATAGTAACATATGTAGCCAGGCTCCACTGTGTACCTCACCTGGTGATGATAGTAACATATGTAGCCAGGCTCCACTGTGTACCTCACCTGGTGATGATAGTAACATATGTAGCCAGGCTCCACTGTGTACCTCACCTGGTGATGATAGTAACATATGTTATCCAGCTCCACTGTGTACCTCACCTGGTGATGATAGTAACATGTGTAGCCAGGCTCCACTGTGTACCTCACCTGGTGATGATAGTAACATATGTAGCCAGGCTCCACTGTGTACCTCACCTGGTGATGATAGTAACATGTGTAGCCAGGCTCCACTGTGTACCTCACCTGGTGATGATAGTAACATGTGTAGCCAGGCTCCACTGTGTACCTCACCTGGTGATGATAGTAACATGTGTAGCCAGGCTCCACTGTGTACCTCACCTGGTGATGATAGTAACATGTGTAGCCAGGCTCCACTGTGTACCTCACCTGGTGATGATAGTAACATGTGTAGCCAGGCTCCACTGTGTACCTCACCTGGTGATGATAGTAACATGTGTAGCCAGGCTCCACTGTGTACCTCACCTGGTGATGATAGTAACATGTGTAGCCAGGCTCCACTGTGTACCTCACCTGGTGATGATAGTAACATGTGTAGCCAGGCTCCACTGTGTACCTCACCTGGTGATGATAGATAACATGTGTAGCCAGGCTCCACTGTGTACCTCACCTGGTGATGATAGTAACATGTGTAGCCAGGCTCCACTGTGTACCTCACCTGGTGATGATAGTAACATGTGTAGCCAGGCTCCACTGTGTACCTCACCTGGTGATGATAGTAACATGTGTAGCCAGGCTCCACTGTGTACCTCACCTGGTGATGATAGTAACATGTGTAGCCAGGCTCCACTGTGTACCTCACCTGGTGATGATAGTAACATGTGTAGCCAGGCTCCACTGTACTCTCGGTAAATGTCAATATTAGGTGTTTAACATGTTTCTTTTACAATACTCAGGATAATTCTTGGACTACGTATGTGTGGTGATGGAGATAGGGTGGTGATGGTGACAGGTTAGTTGTAGGGTGAGAGTGGTGATGGAGACATGATGGTGATGGAGTGAAGCTGGTGATGGAGACAAGGTGGTGATGGAGACATGATGGTGATGGAGTGAAGCTGGTGATGGAGACAAGGTGGTGATGGAGACAGGGTGGTGATGGAGTGAAGCTGGTGATGGAGACAAGGTGGTGATGGAGACATGATGGTGATGGAGTGAAGCTGGTGATGGAGACAAGGTGGTGATGGAGTGAAGTTGGTGACTCCATCAGTCATTAGGAACCATCACAACACAGGAACCAATTGTTTACATACTACAGATGACAACAGTCAATACCATAACAAGTTACCGTATTTTGTCATCATTTGTGGTCAACATTACTTATAATAATAATAATAATAATAATAATAATGATAATAATAATAATAATGATAATAATAATAATAATAATAATAATGATAATAATGATAATAATAATAATGATGATAATAATAACAATAATAAGTGTTATAAAGTAACTCCTGTACTTACACCAGATAGTGAGACATGTGACGTCATCAGGTCTTCACTTGTGCACAACTACCCAGGTAACGATGGTCAGGCAGTCAACCTGTTGTTAACAGGCCCCGCCCACTCACCAGGACTCATTTCTCGTCAGACATGGGCAGGAGGCAGGACAGTACAGTGCAGTACACGTCACATGTGTCTCATATACCGTATTTATACGTAATGATCAACGCTACAGCGAAAGTGACTCAGAAGTCAATGGTGGACAGTAATGATGTGATCGAGGTATTAACTTGGACTGTGGTAATGTCATCTGTGGAATGTTCTAGACACCTTCATGTTTATCACGTGATAATTATAGTGCTGATCATCTATATTATAGTGCTGATCATCTATATTATAGTGCTGATCATCTATATTATAGTGCTGATCATCTATATTATAGTGCTGATCATCTGTATTATAGTGCTGATCATCTGTATTATAGTGCTGATGATCTATATTAAGTGCTGATCATCTATATTAAGTGCTGATCATCTATATTATAGTGCTGATCATATATATTATAGTGCTGATCATCTGTATTATAGTGCTGATCATCTATATTAAGTGCTGATCATCTATATCAAAGTGCAAGTGATCTATATTATAGTGCTGATGATCTTTATTATAGTGATGATGATCTATATTACAGTGCTGATGGTCTATATCATAGTGCTGATGATCTACATTATAGTGCAGATGATCCATGATATAGTCCAAATGGTCTATATAGTACAGTGTAAGTGATCTATAACACAATACAAGTGATGTAGAAAGTTGAAGGTGGCAGCTTTCCTTGACCTGGGTACCCTCACCCATGTCTGTACTCAACACATCAATCGTTCACCAAACAATGAGTAATGATTCACGACCTGAAATGGCACAAGTGAATGAGGGAGAAGATCCAAAAGTGGAAACATTACTCAGAATCAGTGAACAGGACCATGAACATCATGTGACACGTCCTTACTGATGAACAACAATGTAACAACACTGTCACGTAGTGGGTGGACTGGTGACCTGAGTGGTGAAAATATTGTGAGGTGATGATGAATGACTGGTGCACAATAATGTTGTAAGAGATTATATACATTGCTTGGATTGTGTGGGATAAATTAGACACTTTGGAAAAGTGTTTAATATCGCACAAGTCTCGTCTTCACTCGTTGCTGCTGGGTTTCACCAGCTGGGTGGCGGAAGGTAAGTAATGTAACATATTTATGTTTATGTAACATATTTCTAGTAATGTTATGTGATAATCAGACGATGTTTGGTGATCATGTTTCACTCACTAAAAACTGTGTTGAACCATGTTTGGTGATACAGTTTATGTATTATGTATTATGTATTAAGTGATGTTTATTGATCATGATTCATTATGAGATACATTACTAATGCTGTCTTGGAGACCGTGAATCTGTATCTTGAACACTCATCTTTATCCCTTTTTCCTTTGTACAGTGGCACTATGCATGCATTCTGCCAATCCACAGGCACTTCACCATGATCCATACATACACTGAATATCCTTACCAACCAGTCAACAACACAGTCACCCCTTTTCTTAATCAATTCAATTGTAATACCATCCAATCCCACTGCCTTGACGGATTTTCATCTTCCGCAGTGCTTTCACTACTTCTTTTTTCTTTGCCAAACAATTCTCCTTGATTCTCTCACTTCACACACCATCCCGACCAAAACACCCTACATCTGCCACTCATCATCATACACATTCAACAGTCCTTCAAAATACTCATTCCATATCCTCCTCGCTCCATCACTTCCTGCTATCACTTCCCCCCTTGCCCCCTTCTCTGATGTTCCCACTTGTTCTCTTGTTTTACGCACATTATTTACCTCCTTTTAAAACATTTTATTCTCCCTAAAGTTTAATGATCCTCTTTCTCCTCTACTCTCATTTGCCCCCTTCCCTTTTTTTTGAACCCTAGCACCTTCCTCTTGCCCGACCTTCTGCCGCTTTCTTTTATACATTTCCCAGTAATTTGCGATCCTTCGTTTGAAGTGTCGTCCAAACGCATCTCTTTTTTCTTTCACCAACAACTTTAATTCTTCATCACAACACTCACTACCCTCTCTTATCTGCTCTCCTCCCACCTTTCTCATGCCACATGCATCTCTTGCACATTCCATCACTGCTTCCCCAAATACATCCCATTTCTCACCCACTCCCCTCACTTTATTTGTTTTTACCTTTTGCCATTCTGCACTCTATCTTTCCTGTTATCACTTCACACAAATCTCCTTTCCAAGCTCACTTTATCTCACCACTCTCTTCTCCCCTACATTCTCTCTTCTTTTTTGAAAGCCTCTGTAAATCTTCACCTTCGCCTTCACAAGAAAGTGATCAGACATCCCACTACCTGCCCCTCTCTGCACGTTTACATCCAAAAATCTCTCTTCTACATGCCTATCAATTGATTGTGCCTTGCGGTTGCTCGGCTGGTGATGGTCTGCGGTCGCTCATCTGGTTGTGCCTTGCGGCCGCTCAGCTGGTGGTGCCTTGCGGTCGCTCATCTGGTGGTGCCTTGCGGTCGCTCATCTGGTTGTGCCTTGCGGCCGCTCAGCTGGTGGTGCCTTGCGGTCGCTCATCTGGTGGTGCCTTGCGGCCGCTCAGCTGGTGGTGCCTTGAGGCCGCTCGGCTGGTGGTGCCTTGCGGCCGCTCGGCTGGTGGTGCAGTGCGGCCGCTCGGCTGGTGGTGCCTTGCGGCCGCTCGGCTGGTGGTGCCTTGCGGCCGCTCGGCTGGTGGTGCCTTGCGGCCGCTCGGCTGGTGGTGCAATGCGGCTGCTCGGCTGGTGGTGCCTTGAGGCCGCTCGGCTGGTGGTGCCTTGCGGCCTCTCAGCTGGTGGTGCCTTGAGGCCGCTCGGCTGGTGGTGCCTTGAGGCCGCTCGGCTGGTGGTGCCTTGCGGCCTCTCAGCTGGTGGTGCCTTGAGGCCGCTCGGCTGGTGGTGCCTTGAGGCCGCTCGGCTGGTGGTGCCTTGCGGCTGCTCGGCTGGTGGTGCCTTGCGGCCGCTCGGCTGGTGGTGCCTTGCGGCCTCTCAGCTGGTGGTGCCTAGCGGTTGCTCGGCTCTTGGTTCTCTGCGGTTGCTCAGCTGGTGGTGGCTTGCGGACGCTCAGCTGGTGGTGGCCTGCGGACGCTCAGCTGGTGGTGGCCTGCGGACGAACCTTAACCTTAACTTGTTTTATCTTCCAACTCAGCCTGTAACTAGGCCCAGAGGAGCGGGTACCACTCTTACAGGAGGATTTACACTCAAAACATCTTTTTACCGTCTCCTCCACGTTGTCTACCTGTGGCACAACCTTCAGTACACTTTGGGAAACTTTGCACTGACGGGTAAAGTCTATGGTCACTACCAGCTCCTCTTGGCCCACCAGGATTTCTCCTGCTACGTTAAGCAAGGTTTCAATACTGAGTGTGTGTACTTCTGGAGAGTTTACTATGCAGACCCTGGCATTATGGTTGCTGTAACTAAGCCATGTCCACTCACGCCTGTTAGTTCCTAAACTTACCAGAGTCTGGTTAACTATACCTGTAGATGTGCCACGCCTGTGTCCAAGGTCACCCAGGGTGCTGCTGTCTGTCTGGTTCACACTCTCAGAAAGCAGACTGGAGCCACCACTTGAGGTGGAGGCCTGTAGTGCTCTTGGGTTACCTTCGGCCCACACGAAGGTTTCTCCTCCTGATGAAACAACTTGAGATTTTGTCGTGGTGTGGCGAGACCGAGTTTACAAGGTTCAGTTTCTTCAGGAGGTCCACAAGAGCCATACGAGTTTTACCCGTGGCTCGAGACTTCGACCAGACATTGTTTCCATAGAGTTTCCTGCTGCACAGTCAGGTCCCACGACCTGCCAGGAGGCGCGGCTTCAGCCCTCCGCTCTCCAGGACCTGAATTACGACCCACTGGTCCTCTTAAACGTCATTTTCCTTCGCATTCCTATGTTGTGAATGAATCATATCCCGTTTGGCTTTCTGCACACATGGCATTATACTGCGGAACACATTCTGTGTTTGAACTAAACGGGTTTGCACGTTATCCTCTCCACTACACACAAGGCTCTGCTTATAGCCCAGCAATTTACGAAACAATACGTTTTCTTCTCCTGACAGAAGACAGTGAGGGGGAACCACACACAGAGACCTTCAGAGCTGAATTACTGGCACACTGGACAGCAGAGATGGACTTTCCTCAAATGTAATTTATTATGCCTGATAACATGACGCATCTCCACCAACACCTCCACTCTCTTTCCACCCGTTATTTGTGGTGATGTAATGTACAGTCTGCACATTTCACGCATCACAGTCGTGTTTGGTTAACGATCTACTGGAGGAAATGAGTACACTTGGGAACGAATGTCTGCAGGTAATGGCTCTGGCGACTATGTTTATGATTCGTCAGTTACGTACACTGAATCACAAGAGCATGAGGAATCATCTGCCATAACTAGGTCTTATCTGCCACAGTTCTGTGTCTCCGTAAATCCAATGAGGACATCTAGGGAGACCTTCTTCCAATGAACACGTTGTGCTGCACTTGGTAGAGACGTAAGTCGTACGACCATCACCTGAGTGGCAACGTTCAGAATATTCATTGATGAATTCCGTCATCTCTGGCAATTCTGATTGGCCCTCCTGTCAACGGCGACTCAAGTCTGCTGAAGTTGATGCTTTAGCCAGACTTGCAATTGGCAGAAAAGCTTTTGGAAATAACGCTGTACCGCCACTCAGATGTCTCAACACCGTAATCAGGAAGCAACGGTGAGATGTCTTTAAAGCAAAGAGTTGTTGAAGCTTCTCAATGAGACATCCACGAGGGAAGCCCATGATTTCCCTCAACTTGGTTGGTGATTCCTCGTGCAAACCTCGCATCACCTCGCCTGGAATCCATGATATTCCACGTGGCTGGAACCAAGTCTCTGTCTGCCTCTGCCTCTGTCTCTGTCCTCCTCCAACATGTGCGACAACTTGTGACAAAAGTCTCCTCCCTCCCCGAACAGTGGAATATGGGATGGACATTACAGCTTCAGGGAATTTGGGTCCTGAAGTGTCCTGCTGAGGTGTAAACTGTGGTGTGTGGTGTGTGATGTGTGCGTGTGTGTGTGTGTGTGTGTGTGTGTGGGTGCGTGTGTGGAAGGGGGGAGGGGTTGTCTGTGTGACCCTCGCCCACCACCAGTACCACGTGTCGGGCCCGTGTTGCCCTGTGTTGGACAGTTTCGTCTGAATCATACACGTCAGCCAAAATATCCTCGTCAGCCAGACCTCACATGAGTGGACTGAGTGGTGTCAGACCCTCTGGTCCGGTCACCGTCCATAACCTCAGCAGGTGAGGTGGTAACCAACTGCTGTGGTTAGCTTCCTGATCATTTCTGAACGCCACTTTTTCTTTGAACTTTTACCCTGGGGGAAGATACGAGAGCGTGCCATAACATTTTTCACCTCTTATGTTCAAGACAGAATCTGTTCACATACACAACAAGCAAATGACAACCTCGACGAAGAAGAATGAAGACAAATAAACATCAAATTTGGCATCGGAGAAGAAAGTTACCACAAAAAGAACATTTAATGAATATATCAAATAATGGACAAAAAAACAATGTACACAAATAATACAGGATGAAAACGAGTGAAGGATTAGGGAAGAGCAGTGTGGATGTGTGGATCAGGTGTTTGCTTTGAAGAATGTATGTGAGAAATACTTAGAAAAACAGATGGATTTGTATGAAGCATTTATGTATCTGGAGAAGGCATGTGATAGAGTTGATAGAGATGCTCTGTGGAAGGTATTAAGAATATATGGTGTGGGAGGCAAGTTGTTAGAAGCAATGAAAAGTTTTTACCAAGTATGTAAGGCATGTGTACGAGTAGGAAGATAGGAAAGTGACTGGTTCCCAGTGAATGTCGGTTTGCAGCAGGATTGCGTGATGTCTCCATGGTTGCTTGATTTGTTAATAGATGGGGTGGTTAGGGAGGTAAATGCAAGAGTTTTGGAAAGAGGAGCAAGTATGCAGTCTGTTGTTACTGAAGGGGCCCAGGAAGTGAGTCAGTTGTTGTTCGCTGATGATACAGCACTGGTGGCTGATTCGGGTGAGAAACTGCAGAAGTTGGTAACTGAGTTTGGTAAAGTGTGTGAAAGAAGAAAGCTGAGAGTAAATGTGAATAAGTGCAAGGTTAATAGGTACAGTAGGGTTGAGGGACAAGTCAATAGGGAGGTAAATTTGAATGGAGAAAACTGGAGGAAGTGAAGTGTTTTAGATATCTGGGAGTGCACTTAGCAGCGAATGGAACCATGGAAGTGGAAGTGAGTCACAGGGTGGGGGAGGGGGCAAAGATTCTGGGAGCGTTGAAGTATGTGTGGAAGACGAGAATGTTCTCTCAGAGAGCAGAAATGTGGTTTCAAGGCATGGTCTATAGATAGGGTTGTGCGAAGGAGGTTGGATGTGTTGGAAATGAGATGTTTGAGGACAATGTGTGGTGTGAGGTGGTTTGATCGAGTAAGAAATGAAAGGGTAAGAGAGATGTGTGGTAATAAAAGGAGTGTTGTTGAGAGAGCAGAAGAGGGTGTTTTGAAATGGTTTGGACACATGCAGAGAATGAGTGAGGAAAGATTGACAAAGGGGATATATGTGTCGGAGGTGGAGGGAACGAGAAGTGGGAGACCAAATTGAAGGTGGAAGGATGGAGTGAAAAAGATTTTGAGCGATCGGGACCTGAACATACAGGAGGGTGAAAAGCGTGCAAGGAATAGAGTAAATTGGAACGATGTGTTATACCGGGGTAGACGTGCTGTCAGTGCATTGAACCAGGGCATATGAAGCGTCTGGGGTAAACCATAGAAAGTTTTGTGAGGCCTGGATGTGGAAAGAGAGCTGTGGTTTCGGTGCATTATACATGACAGCTAGAGACTGAGTGTGAACGAATGTGGCCTTTGTTGTCTTTTCCTAGCGATACCACGCGCGCGTGCGGGGGAAGGGGGTTGTCATTTCATGTGTGGCGGGGTGGTGACGGGAAAGAATAAAGGCAGCAAGTATGAATTATGTACATATGTATATATGTATATGTCTTTGTATGTATATACGTTGAAATGTATAGGTATGTATATGTGCGTGTGTGGACGTGTATGTAAATACATGTGTATGTTTCGTCTGTTTCCCTGCGCTATCTCGCAAACGCGGGAGACAGCGACAAAGTATAATAGATAAAATAATATATATATATATATATATATATATATATATATATATATATATATATATATATATATATATATATATATATATAACTTTCTAAAAGGGGAAACAGAAGAGGTCACGCGGGGAGTGTGTGTGGATGTAACCAAGATGAGAAAAAAGGAGAGATAGGTAGTATGTTTGAGGAATGGAACCTGGATGTTTTGGCTCCGAGTGAAACGAAGCTCAAGGGTAAAGGGGAAGATTGGTTTGGAAAAATGTTTTGGGGTAAAGTCAGGGGCTGGTGAGAGGACAAGAGCAATGGAAGGAGTAGTACTACTCCTGAAACAGGAGTTGCAGAAGTATGTGATAGAGCGTAAGAAAGTAAACTCTGGATTGATATGGGTAAAACTGAAAGTGGATGGAGAGAGATGAGTGATTATTGGTGCCTATGCACCTGGGCATGAGAAGAAAGATCATGAGAAGCAAGTATTTTGGGAGCAGCTGAGTGAATGTGTCAGCAGTTATGATGCACGAGACTGGGTTATAGTGATATGTGGTTTGAATGCAAAGGTGCGTAATGTGGCAGTTGAGGAAATAATTGATGTACATGGGGTGTTCAGTGTTGTAATTGGAAATGGTGAAGAGCTGGTAGACTTGTGTGCTGAAAAAGGACTGGTGTTTGAGAATGCCTGGTTTAAAAAGAGAGATATACATAAGTATGCGTATGCAAGTAGGAGAGATAGCCAGAGAGCGTTATTGGGTTACGTGTTAATTGATAGGCGCGTGAAAGAGAGACTTTTGGATGTTATGTGCTTAGAGGGGCAACTGGAGGGATGTCTGATCATTATCTTGTGGAGGTGAAGGTGGAGATTTGTAAAGATTTTCAGATAAAAGAGAGAATGTTGGGATGAAGAGAGTGGTGAGAGTAAGTGAGCTTGGGAAGGAGACTTGTGTGAGAAAGTACCAGGAGAAACTGAGTGCAGAATGGAAAAAGTTGAGAGCAAAGAACGTAAGGGGAGTGTGGGAGGAAATGGATGTATTTAGGGAAGCAGTGTTGGCTTGCGCAAAAGATACTTGTGGCATGAGAAGCGTGGGAGGTGGGCAGATTAGAAAGGGTAGTGAGTGGTGGGATGAAGAAGTAAGATTATTAGTGAAAGAGAAGAGAGGGTCATTTGGACGAGTTTTGCAAGGAAATAGTGTAAATGACTGAGAGATGTATAAAAGAAAGAGGCAGGAGGTCAAGAGAAAGGTGCAAGAGATGAATAAGAGGGCAAATGAGAGTTGGGGTGAGAGAGTATCATTAAATTTTAGGGAGAATGAAATGATGTTTTGGAAGGAGGTAAATAAAGTGCATAAGACAAGGGAACAAATGGGAACATCGGTGAAGGGGGCTAATGGGGAGGTAATAACAAGTAGTGGTGATTTGAGGAGACGGAGTGAGTATTTTGAAGGTTTGTTGAATGTGTTTGATGATAGAGTGGCAGATACAGGGGGTTTTGGTCGAGGTGGTATGCAAAGTGATAGGGTTAGGGGGAATGACTTGGTAAACAGAGAAGAGGTAGTAAAAGCTTTGCGGAAGATGAAAGCCGGCAAGGCGGCGGGTTTGTATGGTATTGCAGTGGCATTTATTAAAAAAAAGTGAGTGACTGCTCTTGACTGGTTGGTAAGGATATCTAATGTATACATGGCTCATGGTGAAGTTCCTGGGGATTGGCGGAATGCATGCATAGTGCCATTTTTCAAAGGCAAAGGGGATAAAGTTGAGTGTTCAAATTACAGAGGTACAAGTTTGTTGAGCATTCCTGGGAAATTATATGGGAGGGTATGGATTGAGAGGGTGAAGGCATGTACAGAGCATCAGATTGGGGAAGAGCAGTGTGGTTTCAGAAGTGGTAGAGGATGTGTGGATCAGGTGTTTGCTTTGAAGAATGTATGTGAGAAATACTCAGAAAAGCAAATGGATTTGTATGTAGCATTTATGGATCTGGAGATGGCATATGCTAAAGTTGATAGAGATGCTCTGTGGAAGGTATTAAGAATATATGGTGTGGGAGGTGAGTTGTTAGAAGCAGAGAAAAGTTTTTATCGAGGATGTAAGGCATGTGTACGTGTAGGAAGAGAGGAAAGTGACTGGATCTCAGTGAATGTTGGTTTGCGGCAGGGGTGCGTGATGTCTCCATGGCTGTTTGATTTGTTTATGGATGGGGTTGTTCGGGAGGTGAATGCAAGAGTTTTGGAGAGAGGGGCAAGCATGCAGTCTGTTGTGGATGAGAGAGCTTGGGAAGTGAGTCAGTTGTTCGCTGATGATACAGCGCTGGTGGCTGATTCGGGTGAGAAACTGCAGAAGCTAGTGACTGAGTTTGGTAAAGTGTGTGAAAGAAGAAAGTTAAGAGTAAATGTGAATAAAAGCAAGGTTATTAGGTACAGTAGGGTTGAGGGACAAGTCAATTTGGAGGTAAGTTTGAATGGAGAAAAACTGGAGGAAGTGAAGTGTTTTAGATATCTGGGAGTGGATTCGGCAGCAGATGGAACCATGGAAACGGAAGTGAATCATAGGGTGGGGGAGGGAGCGAAAGTTCTGGGAGCGTTGAAAAATGTGTGGAAGTCGAGAACGTTATCTTGGAAAGCAAAAATGGGTATGTTTGAAGGAATAGTGGTTCCAATAATGGTATATGGTTGCGAGGCGTGGGCTATAGATAGAGTTGTGCCGAGGAGGGTGGATGTGTTGGAAATGAGATGTTTGAGGGCAATATGTGGTGTGAGGTGGTTTGATCGACTAAGTAATGAAAGGGTAAGAGAGATGTGTGGTAATAAAAAGAGTGTGGTTGAGAGAGCAGAAGAGGGTGTTTTGAAATGGTTTGGGCACATGGAGAGAATGAGTGAGGAAAGATTGACAAAGAGGATATATGTGTCAAAGGTGGAGGGAAGGAGAAGTGGGAGACCAAATTGGAGGTGGAAAGATGAAGTGAAAAAGATTTTGAGTGATCGGGGCCTGAACATGCAAGAGAGTAAAAGGCGTGCAAGGAATAGAATGAATTGGACCTATTTGGTATACCGGGGTGGACGTGCTGTCAATGGATTGAAGCAGGGCATGTGAAGCCTCTGGGGTAAACCATGGAAAGTTTTGTGGGGTCTGGATGTGGAAAGGGAGCTGTGGTTTCGGTGCATTATACATGACAGCCAGAGACTGAGTGTGAACGAACGTTGCCTTTGTTGTCTTTTCCTAGCGCTACCTCGCGCACATGCGGGGGGAGGGGGTTGTCATTTCATGTGTGGCGGGGTGGCGACGGGAATCAATAAGGGCAGACAGTATGAATTATGTACATGTGTATATATATGTATATGTCTGTGTGTATATATATTTATACGTTGAGATGTATAGGTATGTATATGTGCGTGTGTGGACGTGTATGTATATACATGTGTATGTGGGCGGGTTGGGCCATTCTTTCGTCTGTTTCCTTGCGCTACCTCGCTAACGCGGGAGACAGCGACAACGTATAATAAATAAATAAAGTTTGAATAATATATGAAAGTAATTGAATCTGTGGAATTCTTTAGAATACACCAAAAGAAGAGCAGATGTGGCACCAAAAGATATATACCAAGTTAAGATGAAAGCAAAACAAATGGCTACTAGACACAATGAGAGCTGAACTAAATCTTTTGATAGAACTTTTTATAGAACGAGACATGAGAATGCCAGACACACCACAATGGTCAGAGGATGATGAAAAGGTGAAGGGAGCGAGGAAGAAAGAGAGAAAGTAGATATTATTCAGTGTCTCGCTGGTGTGTGTGTGTGTGTGTGTGTGTGTGTGTGTGTGTGTGTGTGTGTGTGTGAGGGCGATTCTTAAATGGTGGAAAGATTATCATAGTAAGTGGGAAGGACGCAGGAGGAAGACAACTCCAGAGAACTAGTCGAGGAAAGGAATTATCATGACAGGTACGAGTTACTCCAGATGACATGTTGTTGATGACTATGAGCAACACAAACCTTCAGTACCGTCCTCTGTGTGGCGGAGGAAGGGAGGAGGAGGACCATGGGTCTTTACGTCACATAGTCTACGGGAGTGACGCGCCTGACCTGAGTGGAAGGTTGACGGTCTGAGCTGGTCAGGTCATCAGGAGGCTACCTGCCAGCCACAGCCAGCGCCTCCCACCCACACATGAGGATCCCAACCCTGCAGGCAGGAGCAAAGCAAGGTCGGCCAACCTCGACTACACTGCAGGAGGAGACAAGATGATGGAGCACCTCACGATGACGGGGAGAGCGATGTCACCAGTGACGACACTCCACCACCACACAGCCGGGGGTTACACCTGTGGTGGAGGAGGCTTGTGGTGAACTGTGGTGAGGTGAGGGCCAGAGTGTGGCGTGTCGCCCCACCCACCAGTGCCACACAGGACAGCTGCCACCGACTCCATCATGTTTACCGTTATCGTAACTTCCTGGGACTCCATCTGACCTCCCTCGTGTGCCTTGTGATATGACCCCCATCTGACCTCCACCGCCTGTCTGGTGTGGTCAACTCACGGATCTCTACCGGGTCTCAACCGATTTTTCCTCTGCAATTGTAAGGCAATTTGATTGTCGTCTCTGCTGTATAATCTCTTATCTCCTGTGAAGTCGAGTCATGGGTGTACACACACGGGTTTCAGTCCTTCATGTTACACTCAGCAGCGCTCTACTTCCCCTACATTACGCCTACTATCTATCTATAGTATCACTACTATCTATAGTAGTGATAATCGATCTATCTTTCCAGGTGCTAATCTGCTCGTTCTGTTCTTCTGTGATCATTTCTCAGTTTGAATTCTTATGGTCAAGGTCGTAACTCCCAACATCCATTACTTAACATGACTTGACGTTGGTACTTTGATGTCTTTAACCTTACGTTTGATGTGGGAAATTCTCCCACGCCAAGTGTTGACCCAGATTTCTGATCAGCGAGTCGTCAATAATCATGAAAGACTGTCGTGTTTACTTTGTTGTTGCAAGTTGCTGAGAACTGCAGATCTATTGTTCGTGTGTGCGTGTGTGTGTGTGTGGGGGGGGGGGAGATGTCCCTTCAGGAAAGACGGGGGGGGGGGGGGGTTGGGTGGTTGAGATGTGACGTAAACTTGGAGGAGGTTATGGAGTTAGGACGAGGGGGGGGGTAGCAGGACGGGAGAGAGAGAGAGAGAGAGAGAGAGAGAGAGAGAGAGAGAGAGAGAGAGAGAGAGAGAGAGAGAGAGAGAGACAGAGAGAGAGAGAGAGACAGAGAGACAGAGGGCTAGGGTGAACATGAGGGTTAGGAGGGGCTGTAAGGGGGAAGGGTACCAGCAAGGGAGGGGTGAGGCGGGCAGTTGGCACTGTACTGGTGTGGTTGGGGAGGTTGTGCTGGTGGGGGAGGGGGATGGATCAGGATGGCAGGGGGGGGGGGGGCGGAGTAGGCGTGGAGGGGGGGGGGGGTAAGGTCAGAGGCTGTAACTGTAGGCTGAGTATAATATTTCCCTCAGTCACGGCCGTGAGCGCGGCGCTAATTTCACTGAAATCACGAAGGTAAATACAAGTGAAGGAACACTTGACCTTGTGTGGAGCAGTTATCACTGCTAATACAACAGACTGTGACCTTGGTGGCTTACCGGCTGGCCGGCCGGTGACCTCACTTGACCTGAGAGAGAGAGAGAGAGAGAGAGAGAGAGAGAGAGAGAGAGAGAGAGAGAGAGAGAGAGAGAGAGAGAGAGAGAGAGTAGAAAATAAGGGAAATGTCAAATGAGGCAGCGGGACGACGTAGCCCCACCAGCACTGCAGACACGAGAGTGTCGAATGATGCAACAGTGAGCCAGAGTGATCAATGTGTACAGATGTATGGAGATGGAGTGGCAACAAATGGTAAGGAGTTGTGTGTCAGGGATCACACTGGAGCAGATGCGCTGGATATTGCGGGAGTTGTGGAGACAAAACTTACTGAAGAGATGAAATCTGACATTATGTTTCGAGGAGTATGTGATAGCAAGGAGAGGAGGAGGAGGAAGAGGAAGAGGAAGAGGACGAAGAAGAGGAGGAAGGAGACGACCCATTCATACACAACGTAACGGCCAGAGTGACTGAGAGTAAGACGTGTTGATAATGTAAAAAAAATCCTCCGAAGAATTTTTAACGAAGTGTAACATATAATAATGACGATGAGGGAAAGAAGAGGGTGGTAACATGAGGCGGCCAGACACACACGCCTCACACATGGTAATGTATTTATAACGGGGGAATTCAGATTCTCCTGGAGACAGAGAGTCATGGAGAGAAAAGTTACTGGAGTGTATGAGGGAAAATCTCCTCCACAAACATGTCAGGTGGCGCACGAGAACCGCAGGAACCAACGCTCTGTCATGACTAGATCTTATCTCCACACGTCGCTCGGTGGTGAATGTGACTATGAGAAATCAATTGGAAAACGCGATCATATAACGCTTGAGTATAACCATTTGGTAAATGTGGACATAAAGAGAGCAGAGGTGAGGCCACACTCAAGGTGGAGCTATATTCATGGAAATTACACAGAAATAGAATATCTCTGGTAACTTCCGTTGGGAAATGGAGTTCAATGGCCAAAAGCCAGGAAGCTGAGGTAAAAGGTTTTATATAATTTACAATGAAGGAGTAAGATCATGAGCACCATTAGCCACGAATACAGAGGGCAGTTTGAGAAAGACGGAGGAATGGTTCAGTGCGACAGATGTGCACAAGCGAAGGAGCTTCGCGATGTGTTGTGACGCAGATGAGGCCAACGCTCCAGTCAGCCAGCATTTGTGATGCATGATGAGAGAGCAAGGAACGAGTATGGCAGGATAAGACACGAGAAACTGAGAGACAATAAAAGGGAAATTATGGACGAGGTAGGAGATGATGATCCAGGACTTTTCCATACGTTCTCCAGACGTAAATTGTCTGTTAAAGACCAGATGATGATAAGGGATTCAGAGAAAATAATTGTAGAGGATGATGTACGCAGGAACTTGTGAGGATCTGGATGACGAATTCAAGTGTTTTCGCAGCGGACGACACAATAGTCCCAACACCAGGAAGATGCAGAGGGATGAAGGTCTTGGAAATCACTAAAAATATCTAGACAGAAGACATGAATGATGAAGGGTCTTGACTCGTGTAAAGCTCGCGATCCTGAAAAATTTCTCCATGTGTGCTGGCGATGTGTACAGATACACTCGACGAACCACATCAAATTGTTGGTCAAGACAATGCTCGAGAAAGGCGAAGTACCTTAGCAGAGGAGGAGGGCAAGTGTGATACTTGTATGTAAGAAACGAGATCAGGAGATTCGCTGAACTACACAAGGATCTCCCTAAGGAATGGACCCCTGAGATAATGAGAAAGAAAATGGGGGACTTCCTGCTAAGGACATGATCTAAATATGAGTTCTAGGGAAGGGAAGTCTTAGGTAACGAACTTCTTAGATATACGAGTATGTGAGCTGTTTTAGATCAAAAAGAAGGCTAGGTGGACTGTCTTGATCTGGATTGCCAGAAAGAATTAGACTTTGTGTCTCACAGGAGGCTGGTACAGATGCTGGATGTCTGGGCAGGAAGAAAGAAGGATTTTTTGATGGATGGAAGAAATTATCATGATGGAAGAGAACAAAGGACGTGTGTCAGAGGATCTTCTTAAAGTAGGTGGTCACCAGCGACGTGCCACTGAGACCATCGCTCTTCCTGGTGTATGTCAGTGACTGGCCAGGATGAAGGGACTGCATCAACGTACAAGGGGACCTCGACAGACTCCGAAGCTAGTCTGATACATGGTTCATGATTTCAACCTGAGGAAATGTACACAACGATGATGAGACACAGCGAGAGAAGGTGTTGATGTGAATATCGTCTCGTAGGAAGTCACCTGCAGGAATCTGTGGGTGGGAGAAGCGAGTCGACATGTCCCTCACCTGCCGCCATGATAGTATAGAAGATAAACTGTCTGACGTCAGATGTTAGATTCACATTTAAGTACACGTACGAGGAAATATTCAGGAAACTGTTCACGTTTGACATTTGACCAAAAGTAGAATACTGCAAACTTCTCAAGTTTGGTCACTGAACTTAAAGAAGCACAAAGAGCTAAAAGAGGAGGTGCGGAGGAAGGGAACAAAGATGGTAACGCGATTAAAAGAGCTGAGTTATAGGGAAAGATTACAGGCCGTATGTTTGTTCCCCATGAAAGAGGTAAGAGTAAGGGTGACGTGATCACAACAGTTTGACGACTTGCAGAGCGAAAATTATTTGACAGATATAAGGAGCCTTTTATCTGAAGGAACAGCTAGGCAGGAACATCTAGCAACGCCTTGACCCGTCACCTTAGGCTACGATAGGTTGGAATGACCACAACTGCCCATGATTGGTCAAAAGACTGATTGCCACGCCCTCATCCCGACGTGATTGGCTGGAGGAGGCCTAAGGTCCGGCCCTCATACCGCTAACGGCCCAGCCTTGCATCTCTGATGACACAACCAAGATGGGTGGACGAACTTTGCCAGGCATGACCTCGTGCTGACCCCAGGTCACTTGACCATGGGACATGAGAAGTAATTAACTAACAGTTGCGAGATACACCGTTAATATTGGCCACGTGACTTGAGGTGTGTGAGGTCACAGGTACACGTGGGACAGGTCAAGGAATGTCTTGCGACCTCCCAGGTCACCACGTAGCATACAAATTCTCTATCATAAACACAACGAACACACAGGTTCGTGATGACGAACGCGCAGGTTCGTGATGACGAACGCGCAGGTTCGTGATAACGAACGCGCAGGTTCGTGATAACGAACGCGCAGGTTCGTGATAACGAACACGCAGGTTCGTGACAATGAACACGTAGGTTCGTGATAACGAACACGTAGGTTCGTGATAACGAACACGTAGGTTCGTGATAACGAACACGTAGGTTCGTGATAACGAACACGTAGGTTCGTGATAACGAACACGTAGGTTCGTGATAACGAACACGTAGGTTCGTGATAACGAACACGTAGGTTCGTGATAACGAACACGTAGGTTCGTGATAACGAACACGTAGGTTCGTGATAACGAACACGTAGGTTCGTGATAACGAACGCGCAGGTTCGTGATAACGAACACGTAGGTTCGTGATAACGAACGCGTAGGTTCGTGATAACGAACACGTAGGTTCGTGATAACGAACACGTAGGTTCGTGACACCAGGTTGCTGCATTTCCATTCTGAGTTTGTGCACAGGGGCGGAATGAGTGATGCACAGATACACAGACCACACAGACCCAAGATCCAGGCGAGGTGGTCTGGCATTAACATTACTTGAGAGAGAGAGAGAGAGAGAGAGAGAGAGAGAGAGAGAGAGAGAGAGAGAGAGAGAGAGAGAGAGAGAGAATATAAATCCAAAGGGAAAAAGAGAACGAAGGGATAGGGTTGGAAAGTGGGTGGCAGGTGGACTGAGTTGAAGGATGTGGAGCAGAATGATGAAGACAAGAGTTGATAGCGTCAGGTGGTCATGAGAGGAGATCACGTAGGGAGGGAGACGAAGGAGACAGTAGGCGGCAAGGTGGAGCCCTGAGGGCGAGGGAGAGAGGCCACATCGTCAACAGCTTCAGTGGATCAGTCAGAGGAGCAGCAGTTGTGTGTTGGGTGACAGAGGAGCAGCAGTTGTGTGTTGGGTGACAGAGGAGCAGCAGTTATGTGTTGGGTGACAGAGGAGCAGCAGTTATGTGTTGGGTGACAGAGGAGCAGCAGTTGTGTGTTGGGTGACAGAGGAGCAGCAGTTGTGTGTTGGGTGACAGAGGAGCAGCAGTTGTGTGTTGGGTGACAGAGGAGCAGCAGTTATGTGTTGGGTGACAGAGGAGCAGCAGTTGTGTGTTGGGTGACAGAGGAGCAGCAGTTATGTGTTGGGTGACAGAGGAGCAGCAGTTATGTGTTGGGTGACAGAGGAGCAGCAGTTGTGTGTTGGGTGACAGAGGAGCAGCAGTTGTGTGTTGGGTGACAGAGGAGCAGCAGTTGTGTGTTGGGTGACAGAGGAGCAGCAGTTATGTGTTGGGTGACAGAGGAGCAGCAGTTATGTGTTGGGTGACAGAGGAGCAGCAGTTGTGTGTTGGGTGACAGAGGAGCAGCAGTTGTGTGTTGGGTGACAGAGGAGCAGCAGTTGTGTGTTGGGTGACAGAGGAGCAGCAGTTATGTGTTGGGTGACAGAGGAGCAGCAGTTGTGTGTTGGGTGACAGAGGAGCAACAGTTATGTGTTGGGTGACAGAGGAGCAGCAGTTGTGTGTTGGGTGACAGAGGAGCAACAGTTATGTGTTGGGTGACAGAGGAGCAGCAGTTGTGTGTTGGGTGACAGAGGAGCAACAGTTATGTGTTGGGTGACAGAGGAGCAGCAGTTGTGTGTTGGGTGACAGAGGAGCAGTAGTTGTGTGTTGGGTGACAGAGGAGCAACAGTTATGTGTTGGGTGACAGAGGAGCAGCAGTTGTGTGTTGGGTGACAGAGGAGCAACAGTTGTGTGTTGGGTGACAGAGGAGCAGCAGTTGTGTGGTGGGTGACAGAGGAGCAGCAGTTGTGTGGTGGGTGACAGAGGAGCAACAGTTGTGTGGTGGGTGACAGAGGAGCAACAGTTATGTGTTGGGTGACAGAGGAGCAACAGTTATGTGTTGGGTGACAGAGGAGCAACAGTTATGTGTTGGGTGACAGAGGAGCAGCAGTTGTGTGTTGGGTGACAGAGGAGCAGCAGTTGTGTGTTGGGTGACAGAGGAGCAACAGTTATGTGTTGGGTGACAGAGGAGCAGCAGTTGTGTGTTGGGTGACAGAGGAGCAGCAGTTGTGTGTTGGGTGACAGAGGAGCAGTAGTTGTGTGTTGGGTGACAGAGGAGCAGCAGTTGTGTGTTGGGTGACAGAGGAGCAGTAGTTGTGTGTTGGGTGACAGAGGAGCAGCAGTTGTGTGTTGGGTGACTGAGGAGCAGTAGTTGTGTGTTGGGTGACAGAGGAGCAGCAGTTGTGTGTTGGGTGACCGAGAGAAGCAGGAAAACTGAAGGAATCAAGTTCAGGTGCCTTAAGGATGTTGATGGCCACATGATGAGGTCCATATGCTGAGGTTCACATATTGAGGGCCACATGTTGAGGGCCACAATTAAAGTGTTATCAAAATCCATGACTACAGTTGGGTCAGTAGGAAAGAACATCACCTGTGGACCTTGACCTGGGGAAGCCATATTGGTGGTCGGCGTAAAGGGAATGGAATTGTGAGAGCTTAAGAAGGTGGGAGTTAAGGAGAGTTTGGAAGACTTTCGGTGGCGCGAGAATGAGAACATTTCACCTAAAGACTCGAGGGGATATACCATATGGGCCATATACCTTGCCTACTTGGAGCTCGGAAAGTGCTTATGAGGCCCTGCATAAAAAAAAAAAAAAGATATAGGAGGTGGTATAATAGGTTCAGCAGGAGGAGGCGAAACGGGGAGGGGGAGGAGGAAAAGGAGGAGGAGAAGACGCGTCATCCTCCAGAGGTGAAGGTACCAAAACGTGCGGCTTTACCAGGTGCGGAGTGAGCTGTAGCTACAACTGACCATGTCGTGCGGACGACAACAGGAAAGGTTAAATTACAGACGTTACGGCAGATGTTTTTGGTTATGGACCACAAAGATTTGTCAGTAGAAGGGCACGGCCAACTGAATGCGTAATCAAAGCCATATATATATATATATATATATATATATATATATATATATATATATATATATATATATATAGCGGAAGTGAGTCACAGGGTGAGGGAGGGGGCGAAGGTTCTGGGAGCGTTGAAGAATGTGTGGAAGGCGAAAACGTTATCTAGGAGAGCAAAAATGGAACCTGTGCGTTCGTTGTCACGAACCTGCGCGTTCGTTATCACGATACTGCGCGTTCGTTATCACGAACCTGCGCGTTCGTTATCACGAACCTGTGTGTTCGTTATCACGAACCTGTGCGTTCGTTATCACGAACCTGTGCGTTCGTTATCACGAACCTGTGTGTTCGTTATCACGAACCTGCGCGTTCGTTATCACGAACCTGCACGTTCGTTATCACGAACCTGCGCGTTCGTTATCACGAACCTGTGCGTTCGTTATCACGAACCTGTGTGTTCGTTATCACGAACCTGCGCGTTCGTTATCACGAACCTGTGTGTTCGTTATCACGAACCTGTGTGTTCGTTATCACGAACCTGCACGTTCGTTATCACGAACCTGTGCGTTCGTTATCACGAACCTGCGCGTTCGTTATCACGAACCTGCGCGTTCGTTATCACGAACCTGTGTGTTCGTTATCACGAACCTACGCGTTCGTTATCACGAACCTGTGCGTTCGTTATCACGAACCTGCACGTCGTTATCACGAACCTGTGCGTTCGTTATCACGAACCTGCGCGTTCGTTATCACGAACCTGCGCGTTCGTGTTCACGAACCTGTGTGTTCGTTGTGTTTATGATAGAGAATTTGTATGCTAGGTGGTGACCTGGGAGGTCGCAAGAGATTCCTGGACCTGTCCCACGTGTACCTGTGACCTCACACACCTCAAGTCACGTGGCCAAGATTAACGGTGTATCTCGCAACTGTTAGTTAATTACTTCTCATGTCCCATGGTCAAGTGACCTGGGGTCAGCACGAGGTCATGCCAGGGAAAGTTCGTCCACCCATCCTGGTTGTGTCATCAGAGATGCAAGGCTGGGCCGTTAGACGGTATGAGGGCCGTACCTTAGGCCTCCTCCAGCCAATCACATGGGAACGAGGGCGTGACCAATCAAGGTCAGTTGTGGTCATTCCTACCCACCGTAGCCGTGGGTCCCGGGTCAAAGCGTGGCTAGCTCCTTCAGCTACCTTCGCAGTCACAGCATTAGGAGACAGAAAGTCTAGCCTCCAGCAGGAAGTTATCAGAAGACTAAGTCTGAGAGCCATGGCCACTGAGACGCCTGCTGGAGCTGTGGCATACTTCACAGACGGATCAGTGGAGCAGACAGATGAGGGAAGGTCGGGAGCGGCCTTCCACACACAAAGTCATACACGTCTCTGGAGGCTGTCAAATGGCTGCTCCACACTACAGACGGAGCTAACAGCCATCTCCAAAGCCCTGGAACATGCAGCCACCTCGCACTCGAAGCCCGTGATAATACACACGGACTCCAAGTCATCAGTGCAAGCGCTGCAACACAGCCGCCCAAAAGGACAACATCAAGCTTGTCACCTCGATCCTCACTCAACTCCACGAGCTGCAGCGACAGGGACGTCCCGTCACCATACACTGGATCCCCAGTCACGTAGGGATCGAGGCAAACGAGACAGCATATGAGGCAGCTACAGCAGCTACACGTTTCAACATCATCCAGGTGCACGTTCCAGTGAGCCTGCAACAAATGAAGCACCAGCTACAGAAAGCAGCAAGGCTCTGGATCAAGAAGAATCTCCTGGACTCCTACAATGCCGGATCCATGTCAGTCAAGTGGTACATGGTGGCCACGTCATTGGAGCCACCATATAACTACAGAGACATGAACAGGGATAACCCAGTCATTCTACACCGTCTACGACTGGGGTACCAATGCAGCTGGCAAAGAACTGACGGCGTCATCAAGGACTGTGTCTACTGCCAGGATCCGTCAACGCGGCCACTGGAACACTACATGCTGGACTGTCAAGTGACACAAAGTCTCCGTGAAAGAGTCCCTGATTTCAGTGAGGAAGACCACATACTACCGGCGGCCTCACTACTTCAGAGGATTCAAAGAAACCATATGGGACACCTACTACAGACCATAAGGGAATTTCCACCTCCCAAGTAAGAATAAATCAAGACGAGTAGAAACCAGAGAACGGGCCGCCAACAGGCAAAGGCCCGTGTCGGACCAACAGGTCCGACGATCTTCACAACAACAACAACAACATCATCAACGACAACAACATCTGGGAGCCGATTCCTTCAGCAGTCCCGCACCCATTGAGGTAATGTAAGCTGTCCTTGTCTCGAGCCCCGTAGCCACCGCTGCCCTAGATTGTAAGATGTTACTGTGTCACGTCAGGTCTGAGTGTAACCATGTATCAAAAGTTGTCACAGAATTGCCCAACGAATAAGTGTCTTGTATCATGATTTTATAGTCAACTTGTCATAAAGGAAAAAGATCTCCTAGTCTGAAATCTTACCTGGAATGTAGAATGTGGAATATTGAATGTTAAGTGTTAACGAAAGTGTTTGTACCCGGTTAATGTGCTTTGTTATCTTGTATTCTTATTTCTTGTATCATATGTAGATTTAGCCCTAGTGTTTGCTTTCATCCCATAACGTTAATATAGCGTTATCCAGTGTGCGTAACTAAAATAATTCACGGTCCTTCCCAGTAGGATTCGTAACATAACAATTGGCGACCTTGCCCCAGGATGTTTCTTGCCTTAACGGAATCTCTTTCCTTGCTTCGTTAATCATACCGTTGACCAGCGACGCTGACGTTGAACGCTTCTGTCGACGTGAGTCCTCTCCCAGTGACATCAGATGTTTAACAGCTCACGAGTTAAGCCTTGTAGCGGATATGTTAGGAATGGCGTACGACGGGAACTGTCATAAAGTAGAACAGGAAACTTTAACAATAATCAGTTGGTTGGCGAGCAGATCGTAGGTGCTGCGCCTGATGTTGAAATCAGTGTTGACGACACCATCCAATCATCGAGGTCCGCCGAAGCCTTGATCATTCCTCATCTCTCTAGTGATATTAATATCAGTTCTGAATGCTTGCCACTTCACCTAGAGACAGCTGAGACTGATGCACAAGCACAGAGGAGCGGACTGAGCAGATGAGATTAACTTTGGAACAGAATACGACAGAGCACGTCACCGTCAGTACCAATATTTGATTCCACGAGACACTCAAGCTTCGTGGCAAAGTTTTGTGAAAACGACGTCACTAAATTTTTCCGTACTTTCGAAAATGTTGCAAATCAGTTTTCTTGGCCAGAGTCGTCGTGGTCAGTGTTACTACAATCTGTCCATGTAGGTAAGGCTCAGACCGCATACACCACGTTATCTAGTGACAAGTCTGCTCATTATAAGGTCGTGAAGAATGTTGTGCTGAAAGCTTACAAGTTATCTTCAGAAACTTACACACTTGAATTTAGAGCTAACAGTAAGAGTCCTGATCACACTTATGTCGAGCATATTCGCGAAAAGGACCATTTATGCAAGCAGTGGCTCCGCTCCGAACAAGTTTGTGAGTTTACAGAACTTAGAGAGTTGCTAATACTTGAAGAATGTAAGAATAGTGTATGTACCCCATGAAGTTCTGCCCCATGAAGTTCCGCTCCCTTGCCGGAGGCTCCTAGGAGTCAGACGGATTAAGTCATTTTTAATTGTGGTAAGGTTGGCCACCAGGTGAGGGACTGCTGGGCTCGGGTGAAGGAATCCAGAGACTCTACCAGCGGTGGGCCGGTGAGTCTCTTCTCAACTTTAGGGCCACCCAGTTATGTAAGTGAGGCTAACCCTGCTCTCAGGAAAGTGTGTGTGTGTGTGTGTGTGTGTGTGTGTGTGTGGGGGTGGGGGTGTTCTTCGAGGGTGGTAATCACTCTGTAGTACTGGATCTGTTTCGTGGGAACTACAATACGTTCCTGTCTGAGGGCTATGTTAGTAGATGTGGTGTACGACGAAAAGTAACCGTATTACGGGTTTCTGGTTCTCTGCAGTCCCTGATGTTGGATGGCTTGGTGCCGCGAGGAGAGTTTGGAGACCGAGTCTTGCTAGATGGACTGTCGGGTTCCGAGGAAGCTCCACTAGTCGATGTGAGGGTAGAAACAGATCTCTTCACGGGCCATGCTCTCATAGGGGTTGTAGATAGGTTACCTGTCTCAGGTGTGGACTTTGTGTTAGGCAGTGACCTAGCTGGTGGGAAGATGAACCCAGTGCCACTGTGTCACTGTGTCGTACAGTTTACTTCGTCAAGTGAGGTTGTGTCGCCATGTCTTGAGATAGTAAGCTGATATCCTGGTAGATAGCAACAGTATGAAGTAGTTTACAGATAAAAGAGATAAAGAGGACGAGGTGATCAAGTGTGGACTGGTTCCTTCTCTGGGATGGTATGTGAACCTGGACTTAGTTGTTTACGACCGTAGCTTCCACAGTGAGGAAGACCAAACCCTCAACAAACATGGCAGAATCAGGTCGAAGATTTTATCTTTCTCAGCACCGTCCCTCACTCTGAGCTACACACTACAACTGTGAGGGCAAACTTGTTTTCATTTGCTCACACTTCAGTGAGGATGACCACTTTTTGAATATACAGAACGTCTCTGTCAACTTCCAAGTCCAGTAAGAACGTGTCTGCCGCGTTCACCATCTGGACGTGTAGAAAAACTTACAAATTTTGTAAATGTAAAACTTTGGTCCACCGATGATCATAGCGCACATCGTCCGCCTGACACATGGTCACGATATTCATATTCCCAGATCAGAAGATCTTATATGTACTTTGTGCAGGAGTCTCCTGAGGTGCTCCTGGGTGAGGTGCAGCCCACTCATGAAACTCATATCTCCTCCCGCGACCACCATGTACCACACTTATGTCTCCTGTATTTTGCCCTCTTAAGCTTATTTCCATGGCCTCTCTGCTGCTCTATACATTTATTATTATTATTATTATATTCATTGTTATCATTATCATTATTATCATTATTATTATTATTATTATTATTATTATTATTATTATTATTATTATTATTATTATTATTTTATTATTATTACTATTATTATCATCATCATTATCATTACTATTATTATTATTACTATTATCATTATTAGTATTAGTATTATCATTATGATTATCATTATTATACTTATTCGCTGTTTCCCGCGTCAGCGAGGTAGCGCCAGGAAACAGACGAAGAATGACCCATCCACTCATATACACATACATATACATATATACACATGTGCACATTCATACTTGCTTCCCTTCATCCATTCCCGGCGTTTCCCCGCCCCACTGGAGACAGCATTGCTACTCCCCGCTTCAGCGAGGTAGCGCCAGGAAAACAGACAAAAAGGCCGCATTCGTTCACACTCAGTCTCTAACTGTCATGTGTAATGCACCGATACCACGGCTCCCTACCCACATACAGGCCCCACAAACCTTTCCATGGTTTACCCTAGCCGTTTCACATTCCCTGGTTCAGTACATTGGCAGCACGTCGACCCCTGTATACCACATCGTTCCAATTCACCCTATTTCTTGCACACCTTCCACCCTCCTGCATGCTCAGGCCCCGATCGCTGAAAATCTTTTTTTACTCCATCTTTTCATCTAGAATTTGGTCTCCCGCTTGTCTTTGTTCCCTCCGCCTCTGACACATACATCTTCTTTGTCAATTCTCTCCAAGCGTCCAAACCATTTCAACACACCTTCTATTGCTTTCTCAACGCGCTTTTTTTTTTATTTCCACACATCTCTCTTACACTTTCATTACTTACTCGATCAAACCACCTCACATCACATATTGTCCTCAAACATCTCATTTCCAACACATCCACCCTCCTCAGCACAACCCTATCTATAGCCCATGCCTCACAACCATATAACATTGTTGGAACCACTATTCCTTCAAACATACCCATTTTTTGCTCTCAGAGATAACGATCCCTCCCTCCACACAGTCTTTATCGCTCCCAGAACTTTCGCCTCCTCCCCCACCCTGTGACTCACTTCCGCTTCCATGGTTCCATTAGCTACTAAGTCCACTCCCAGATATCTAAAACACTTCACTTCCTCCAATCATTCTCCACTCAATTTAACATCCCAATCAACCTGTTCCTCAGCCTTACTGAACCTAATAACCATTCACATCTACTCTCAACTCTCACTTTTCACACACTTTTCCAAACTCAGTCACCAACTTCTGCAGTTTCTCACCCGAATCAGCCACTTCATCGGCGAACAACAACTGACTCACTTCCCAGGTCCTCTCATCCCCAACAGACTGCATACTCGCTACTCTCTCCAAAACTCCTGCATCTACCACCCTAACCACCCCACCTATAAACAAATTAAACAACCATGGAGACATCACACATCCCTGCCGCAGACCGACTTTCAGTGGTAATCAGTCACTCTCCTCTCCTCTCACTCGTACACATGCCTTACATCCTTGATAAAAAGTTTCATTGCTCCTAGCAACTCACCTCCCGCACAATATACTCTTATGACCTTCCACAAAGCATCTCTATCAACTATCATATGCCTTCTCTAGATCCATAAACGCTACATACAAATCTATCTGTCTTTCTAAGTATTTCGCACATACATTCTTCATGGCAAAAACCTGATCCACACATCCTCTACCATTTCTGAAACTACACTGCTCGTCCCCAGTCTGATGCTCTGTACATGCCTTCATCCTAGCAATCAGTTTCCTCCTATAAAATTTCCCAGGAATAATCAACAAATGTATGCCTCTGTAGTTTGAACACTCACTTTTATCCTCTCTGCCTTTGTACAATGGCATACTGCATGCATTCCACCAATCCTCAGGCTCTTCACCATGATCGATACATACACTAAATATCCTCATCAACAGATCAACAATAGTCAATCCCTTTTTTTAATAAATTCCACTGCAATACCATCCAAACCCGCGTCCTTGCCGGTTTCATCTTCCGCAAACCTTTTATTACCTCTTCTCTCTTAACCAAACTATTCCCCCTGACTCTTTCACTTCGTACACCATCAAGACCAAAACATCCTGTATCTGCCCCTCTGTCATCAAACACATTCAGCATACCTTCAGAATACTCACTCCATCTCTTTCTCACTTCATCACTTGCCTACTTGCCCCTTTCATCGATGTTCCCATTTGTTCTCTTATCTTACGTACGTTATTTACACCCTTCCAAAACGTCTTTTTATTCTCCCTAAAGTTTAATGATACTCTCTCACCCCAACTCTCACTTGCCCTCTTTTTCAACCCTTGCACCTTTCTCTTGACCTCTTGCCGTTTTCTTTTATACATCTCCCAGTCATTTGCACTCCTTCCTTGCAAGTACCGTCCAAACGCCTCTCTTTTCTCTTTCACTAACAACTTTACTTCTTCATCTCACCACTCACTACCCTTTCTGATATGCCCACCACCCACATTTCTCATGCCACATACATCTTTTGCTTAAGTCATCACTGCTTCCCTAGATACATCCCATTCCTCACTCACTCCTCTCACATCATTTGCTCTCACCCTTGCCATTCTACACTCAGTCTCTCCTGGTTCTTCCTCACACAAGTCTCCTTTCCAAGCTCACTTACTTTCACCACTCTCTTCTCCCCAAGTTTCTCGCCTCTTTTTTAAAAACATACAAATCTTTACCTTCGCCTCCACAAGCTGGTGATCAAACATCCCTTCAGCTGCCCTTCTCAGCACATTAACATCCTAGAGTCTCTCTTTTACACGCCTATTAATTGATACGTAATCTAATAATGCCCTTTGACCATCCCTCCCACTCACGTACGTATACTTAAGTGTATCTCTCTTTTTAAACCAGGTATTTCCAATCACCAGTCCTTTTTCAGCACACAAATCTACAAGCTCTTCACCATTTCCATTTACAGCACTGAATACCCCATGTACACCAATTATACTTTCAACTGCTACATTACTCACCATAGCACTTAAATCATCCATCACCAAAACCCGGTTTCGTACATCAAAGCTGCTAATACACTCACTCAGCTGCTCCCAAAACACTTGCCTCTCATAATCTTTCTTCTCATGGCAGGTGCATAGGCACCAATGATCACCCATCTCTCTCCGTCCACTTTTAGTTTTACCCATATCAATCTAGAGTTTAATTTCTTACACTCTATCACATACTCCCACAATTTCTGCTTAAAAAGGAGTGCTCCTCCTTCCTTAGCTCTTGTCCTCTCACCAACCCCTGACAAGTACTCTCAAGACTTCCAAACCACTCTTCCCCTTTACCCTTGAGCTTCGTTTCACTCAGAGCCAGAACATCCAGGTTCCTTTCCTCAAACATACTACCTATCTCTCCTTTTTTCTCATCTTGGTTACATCCACACACATTCAGACACCCCAACCAGAGCCTTCGAGGAGGATGAGGACTCCCCGCGTGACTCCTTCTTCTGTTTCCCTTTTTAGAAATTGAGATACAAGGAAGGGAGGATTTCCAATCTACTTTCCAGAAGTCAGACTTCATAAAACAAACTCGTCAGCTCAGGCAATACCACTCACCATCAGAGGAAGCCAGAGAACAAATCCAAACCGTAAACAACGCGCCTTCCTCAGCACAATGAACATAAAATCCTCGACAGTCAACTCAACCACACATTAAAGATGATCCACACCTCCTGCACCAGCCCAACCCCGACGCATGAAGTACTTCTCACTCAATCCAGTGACATCCCTTCTCCCAGGGAACACATGAGCATACTTAGGTAACACTAGTTATTAAACAGCCACCAACCATCGATGTCCACCCATAAAGAGAGATATCATGAGAACATACACAAAGTCCACGCGAAAACAGCTGCTCTCCCACCCTTCACTCCCACTAAAACATGCAATTAAAACCTCAAAGAACTCATCTGCTATCGGCCCTGACAACATATCAAACTTCCACATGAAACACTTTGGTCCATGTGTAATACAAGCACTTACAAATACCTTCCTTGCAACACAGCAGAATCCCTGACATGTGGAGATGTACTAACACTACCAGTCCTAAGACCTTCGAACACCAGCCCTGTACCACTTCTGTCATCATCATTCAAACTCTGTGTAAAACTGACACATAGGACGAGAATCAAACCAAATATCAAATTCTCACACACAAAACATGGCTTTAGATCCCATTACTCCACCACCACACTGTGTGTACACAGACCTCACACGACATATCTAAGAAGCGTCAACCAACCATAGCCCCCGTCCCGCACAGTATTGATTGCAATAGACACTAAAAAAGCATTTGACACTATCCCCGACACATCCTCACGAATGAGGTACTTGAGCATCACCCTCCACAACAATTACAAGCCAGAAGCACTCATGAAGGATTTACTCTAAAAACCTTCATCCTGTACAAGGAACAGTTTTTTCTTCAACCCTCTTCAGTACCATCCCACACAACCTCCTACGACCTCTTGCAGAACACAGGATGAAAGTCTCTTATATGTAGACGACCTCACAGTCACGTGAAAGCACCCCAGCACCACAGATGTTATAAAAAAAAAAAAAAAAAACATGCAACGCGACATTACACATTGAGTATGATGATTCACCGAGAACAGAATGTCTGCTTCTCCTCAGGAGTCTTCAGTCACCTTTTTAACCCAAGACAGACATTAATCTGACCCGGGCCGTCTCGTCATCTTAAACGGCCAATCATTCCCACCCAGCAACACTCCAGCGATCATAGGTCTTACATCCGACACATACATGAAATCTGTTCCCCATATCACAAACATCAATAAAAAAAGCAACAAAACAGAACGTCCTTACAACATTATTTGATATACCAGATTGGACAACATAAAGAATCTTCAATATCCGCTATCAGCAAACTCTCCTCTCCACCCTAACATACGCCTCACCCCTTTGGTCATCAACCCCATCAACAGCAAACTTAATAAAGCTGCAAATCACACGAAACGGAACACTCAGAACAATCACCGGCTACCTAGCAGCCATAAACACTCAGTTCTTATACAGTATAACACAAATTCTTCTAATACAATCCCACGTGAACCTGCTTGACGCGTAGTGGCTTACGACTGCTTTAGATCCTTCCCAGCCAAACCACTGTAACTAACCACCAAGTCCCACGAAGACATGAAAAGTGTTACTCCTGCCTCACACTGCACCACACTCTCCTCATACCCCCTCCATGCAACACACACACACACACACACACACACACACACACACACAGAACACCCGATAAACACAACAGTGACAAAACATATGCAGACCGAAATCACCCAGACAAACACTAAAGAGCCAACCGATCATGGCCACTGGTGGCCATATGAAGTTCAGGCAGCGATCATGGCCACTGGTGGCCACATGAAGTTCAGGCAGCGATCATGGCCACTGGTGGCCATATGAAGTTCAGGCAGCGATCATGGCCACTGGTGGCCACATGAAGTTCAGGCAGCGATCATGGCCACTGGTGGCCGCATGAAGTTCAGGCAGCGATCATGGCCACTGGCGGCCACATGAAGTTCAGGCAGCGATCACGGCCACTGGTGGCCACATGAAGTTCAGGCAGCGATCACGGCCACTGGTGGCCGCATGAAGTTCAGGCAGCGATCACGGCCACTGGTGGCCACACGAAGTTCAGGCAGCGATCACGGCCACCGGTGGCCACACGAAGTTCAGGCAGCGATCACGGCCACTGGTGGCCACACGAAGTTCAGGCAGCGATCACGGCCACTGGTGGCCACACGAAGTTCAGGCAGCGATCACGGCCACTGGTGGCCACACGAAGTTCAGGCAGCGATCACGGCCACTGGTGGCCACACGAAGTTCAGGCAGCGATCAAGGCCACTGGTGGCCACACGAAGTTCAGGCAGCGATCAGGTGCCGCGTGATCCATTCAGAGGGGGAGAGAAGTAAACAACCAGTTGTCTAGAGGATGAGAGAGAGAGAGAGAGAGAGAGACAGAGAGAGAGAGAGAGAGAGAGAGAGCGGGTTTCGGCTGATCACAGTTGAGTGGTGGGACGCGTGAACCGTGGGTGTTGCCCCAGCTGCTGCTCCCAGGAGAAACACCCACCAGGCCAGGCCAGGCCAGGCCAGGCCAGGCTCCCCAGAGCTGTGTGGGGAGAGACTCAGGTATTCTAGTGAAGCATCGTTGCCGAGACGGATAAGAGGCTGAGTATATCGACGTGTGGACAACAATGTGCCCGCCACACACCCACCCTCCTCCTCCTCACACACACACACACACACACACACACACACACACACACACACACACATACACACACACACACACACACATACATACACACACATACACACACACACAGTAACATTACTTCACTCTAATCATCATTGGTCTTCACATGTAACACTTGAGGAAGATATTGTGGTGTGGTTAATCTTGCTCAACACTTGAGGAAGATATTGTGGTGTGGTTAATCTTGCTCAACACTTGAGGAAGGTATTGTGGTGTGGTTAATCTTGCTCAACACTTGAGGAGTTGATTGTGGTGGTTAATCTTGCTCAACACTTGAGGAAGATATTGTGGTGTGGTTAATCTTGCTCAACACTTGAGGAAGGTATTGTGGTGTGGTTAATCTTGCTCAACACTTGAGGAAGATATTGTGGTGTGGTTAATCTTGCTCAACACTTGAGGAAGATATTGTGGTGTGGTTAATCTTGCTCAACACTTGAGGAAGGTATTGTGGTGTGGTTAATCTTGCTCAACACTTGAGGAAGGTATTGTGGTGTGGTTAATCTTGCTCAACACTTGAGGAAGATATTGTGGTGTGGTTAATCTTGCTCAACACTTGAGGAAGGTATTGTGGTGTGGTTAATCTTGCTCAACACTTGAGGAAGGTATTGTGGTGTGGCTAATCTTGCTCAACACTTGAGGAAGATATTGTGGTGTGGTTAATCTTGCTCAACACTTGAGGAAGATATTGTGGTGTGGTTAATCTTGCTCAACACTTGAGGAAGGTATTGTGGTGTGGTTAATCTTGCTCAACACTTGAGGAAGGTATTGTGGTGTGGTTAATCTTGCTCAACACTTGAGGAAGATATTGTGGTGTGGTTAATCTTGCTCAACACTTGAGGAAGGTATTGTGGTGTGGTTAATCTTGCTCAACACTTGAGGAAGATATTGTGGTGTGGTTAATCTTGCTCAACACTTGAGGAAGATATTGTGGTGTGGTTAATCTTGCTCAACACTTGAGGAAGATATTGTGGTGTGGTTAATCTTGCTCAACACTTGAGGAAGATATTGTGGTGTGGTTAATCTTGCTCAACACTTGAGGAAGATATTGTGGTGTGGTTAATCTTGCTCAACACTTGAGGAAGGTATTGTGGTGTGGTTAATCTTGCTCAACACTTGAGGAAGGTATTGTGGTGGGGTTAATCTTGCTCAACACTTGAGGAAGGTATTGTGGTGGGGTTAATCTTGCTCAACACTTGAGGAAGGTATTGTGGTGTGGTTAATCTTGCTCAACACTTGAGGAAGGTATTGTGGTGTCCAGGTATCATGTCTGCCCCAGCCTGACCTGTAGGTGGGCCGGAGTACCACACATCATGTTGGCTTGATTCCTGTACGTTGATGTAGTGTACAGTACCAGCTGACGTAGGATTATATACCTGACCTTCACATGGACGGGTATGATGACGACCAAGGACGAGAGAATAGCAGGATGACGACCAAGGATGAGAGAATAGCAGGATGACGACCAAGGATGAGAGAATAGCAGGACTTTGTTGGTCATACTCAGGTTGTTGGTCATACTCAGTATGTGTCCACGGTTGCCAGCCGCTGGTGTGGAGAATGAAGCTCTGCTTGTACAGTATTGTGGTGTGTTGGTAGAGTCCATTTCCCTGCTGGAGGGGGGGGGGGGGGTAAAGAGGGACACATAAGCCGTCATCTGAACCAACCTCGACTTTGCAATCGTTCTTTGTACCTTTTTTTTTTTTCTTTTTTTACTCTGGAAGACTTTAGGACACCAGCCGAACACCACTGGTGAGGACCTGGCCTGTCCTCTTCTGCTAATACCTTGGGCCTCACTGCTCACCAGGTGCCTCATGTCAGTTCAGTGTTGGTGTCACCTGACGCCTGGGTTACTGCGCCGCCAGGATATGCTCACCTCCTGTGTGTGTGTGGTACAGTGTGAGGACGGCACGGGTCACACAGGGACCACAATGGGTGTTCAGGACCACTCATGTCTCTCCTGATGGTGACACTGTGAGCGAAGGTACTGAAACAGTGTGACACAATAACGCTTTTTTTTCTTTTGAGGGCAGTGGTTTAGGTCAGGGATAGGATGCTTGTGGTGGTGTGGCGCAGGAGGAGTGGTGAGGTGCACGTCCCTGGGCGATGGTTCAGGAGGGGTGAGGCGCGACTCCCGTCAGGGAAGTGAGTCGTTGCCTGGCCTTCATGGTGCTGCTGTCGGCAGAGGCAGACGGTCCTCGTGCCTCGAGGTTGTGTACGGAATTGGATGTTTACGTTGTTAACTGACTGGTATTGATGGAGGGAGAAGGCGTGGCTTACCTGCTGTAGGAGGCGATGACGTACTATCACGGAGCTCCTGCAGGAGGAGTGAGTGAGTCTGTGTTACAGAGAGATGAATCGATTACTTAGAATCATCTGCCTCATCAACAGCAGAGGTCAGGAGCGGCACAGTTCAGGTTGTAGAAACCAAACATATCTGATATCACAATAGTGGAAGTGCTCATCCTTCAATCTTTCTCTGAAAAATAAAAGTTGAATGATTGGATTTCAAACGATGGAATGATACATTCCTTATACTGCAATTGAAATACATCTAAAATGAATGGTATCATGTATAGAATTTTGTTTTCCTTCAGGAAAACGATCAAATTATTAATCTCTTTTTCTTCTCCCATTACACACAAGAATGTGATACCTGATGTTAATAACTTGCTTTCTCGATGTTCAGAACACACATATTTCCACAGTGTGATCCACTGTTGATGACACTTGCACTCTTCACAGAGTGAAAGTTGGTCCCCACCCCCGCCATCAACTACCCATAGGTCAGTCTACTGTATCCCATCCTCAGCCTTGCTAGGACCACTTGTGTGTCCCATCCTCAGCCTTGCTAGGACCACTTGTGTGTCCCATCCTTAGCCTTGCTAGGACCACTTGTGTGTCCCATCCTCAGCCTCGCTAGGACCACTTGCGTGTCCCATCCTCAGCCTTGCTAGGACCACTTGTGTGTCCCATCCTCAGCCTTGCTAGGACCACTTGTGTGTCCCATCCTTAGCCTTGCTAGGACCACTTGTGTGTCCCATCCTCAGCCTCGCTAGGACCACTTGCGTGTCCCATCCTCAGCCTTGCTAGGACCACTTGTGTGTCCCATCCTCAGCCTTGCTAGGACCACTTGTGTGTCCCATCCTCAGCCTTGCTAGGACCACTTGTGTGTCTCATCCTCAGCCTTGCTAGGACCACTTGTGTGTCCCATCCTCAGCCTTGCTAGGACCACTTGTGTGTCCCATCCTTAGCCTTGCTAGGACCACTTGTGTGTCCCATCCTCAGCCTTGCTAGGACCACTTGTGTGTCCCATCCTCAGCCTCGCTAGGACCACTTGTGTGTCCCATCCTCAGCCTTGCTAGGACCACTTGTGTGTCCCATCCTCAGCCTTGCTAGGACCACTTGTGTGTCCCATCCTCAGCCTCGCTAGGACCACTTGCGTGTCCCATCCTCAGCCTTGCTAGGACCACTTGTGTGTCCCATCCTTAGCCTTGCTAGGACCACTTGTGTGTCCCATCCTTAGCCTTGCTAGGACCACTTGTGTGTCCCATCCTCAGCCTTGCTAGGACCACTTGCGTGTCCCATCCTCAGCCTTGCTAGGACCACTTGTGTGTCCCATCCTCAGCCTCGCTAGGACCACTTGTGTGTCCCATCCTCAGCCTTGCTAGGACCACTTGTGTGTCCCATCCTCAGCCTCGCTAGGACCATTTGTGTGTCCCATCCTCAGCCTTGCTAGGACCACTTGTGTGTCCCATCCTCAACCTTGCTAGGACCACTTGTGTTATCAGCTGAGGTGAACGCTGGTCACCCAGCTGCCAAGGTCGACTCTAATTCTTCCTAGTTTGTAGTTCGTTATCTGTCTTCATTCCTGTGTCCATCTCTCACAAAGACATCGTCGTATGTGGGGCTTCATATCGCCGTGTGGGAGAGGATAACGAGCAGGTACAGCCGCCTCTGTTCGTTGATTAGTTCGTTCGTTGCCACAAATACCAATGTGAGCGGGGACGCACCACCGGCATATCTTGTTGTGTTCGTGACGACATCTGTGCAAACCAGTCTTGGATCTCCCCCACCATTGTATATGGTGAGTGTAATCTGCTGATATGCGGTGAGGCACTGAGAGAATCAGAGTAGATTAACTGTCTGTGGTGGTCTAGCTTCTTAGTCATGTTTACATTGCTTATGGTATGATTCTGTCATGAAGACAGAAGCTGCGAGAGGCAGACCATCTCTTACAGTCTTCCTCCGGCCCAAGCCCGCCAGCTCCACACTACTACCAGATCTGGATCATCTGTGTCTGCTTCTGTTGACCCTTGGTGTTTTGTTGAGTGTTTTAGGAATCTCTACTTGATTCACTCTTCGGTGTTTCCTTTCTCTGCGACTGCAACCAGATCCACCCAGTGTGTCTGCACTAGACTGGTCCGTGGAGGGGTCTGGGTCGTTCTACCAACTATAATCTTATAGAGATTGAAACTGAGATCTGTTACAGATTCTCTCAGTCTCTCTGCACAGGACTATTCGTCCGATCGAGGGTCGATTAGTCTTGGGTCAATTATATAACTCAGACTCTTTACTTCTCTAACGACCTGCAGTGGGTCCATTCCTGAGAGGGTTGGCAGGAAGTTCCTCCTCATTCTGTGACAGCACACCGTCACAGAAGAGGACTTGTAAAGGCAGTACGTTGCCCATTAAGATATGATCTACCACAGTTTCTTGACGTTCTTATATGCAGACTAAACTTACCTTAACGCAGTACAGTGTAGAGTCATCCACGTAGACTGCACCAGACGCCCTTTGCAGCAGCCTTGACAATGTCGTCGATGGTATGTTTACAAAGGATCACACTGAGGACACCTCCCTGTGGGACACCTTCTATCTGGCTTCTCTTCTTAGAGAAACTGGCTCCTCACACCGACCCCTGACGTTTCTGCTCGAGAGGAAATCCTCGTGGAAGCTGGGCAGTGCTCCCAGCAGGCCAGAAGATTCTCCAAAATGCCGCACGTCCATGGGGTGTCATGTGCTTTTTTATGTGAAAGAGAACTGGCGACAAGTGATGCCTCAGAGCAAGAGAGTTCTTGACGGCAGTTTCTGATGCAACAAGGGCGTCATAGTACTATGTTATCCCATTGTAGAATGGAGACAGAACTTTCCATTTATCCATCAGCCTAAAATTCCCCATTCCTTCAAGAAGTTTGTAGACACACCTCGTGAGAAATACTGGTCTGTAGCTGTAGCTGTTGCTTGCCAGCCTTGAAAGCTGGGATGATACTTTCTTCCCTCCAGTTCTGGGACATTTGCCCCTCCCGGGTTATCCTGTTATACCCGGACAACAGGATAACCCGGGAGCGCTCCGGTAAGTGAGATATCATTTGGTATGGAATACCATCACAACCAGGAGCACTCATCTGGCAAAGGCTTAAAGGAGAAACCATTTCCCTCCAGGTGAAGGGCAAGTTATAGTGTGGCAAACGTGGCACAATAAGACGTTCCAGGGAAGATCTCCGCCATGGGGTCAGCAAGTTTACTTATAACATCTAATTCATGATATTTGAGTGATCCACCAAGCTTCAACGTAGAACGACAATGACGCTCGATCTTGTGACCTTCGTCCCACACCAGTGATGAGGGTGTTCGTGGGGCTATGGAGGACACGAACTGCATCCAGGAAGTACGTCTGGCCTGCTTGGTCATTGCCTTGGCGCGGGTCCTGTTGTTATGGACCAAAGGTTACGTCGCTGGGGCGTCGTTCCAGCTGCCTCACTGTAGCTTTCTTGCTCTGACGGTTTGTTGACAGTCATGTGACCACCAAGGTACGGCAGGTCGACGGTATTCTTCCTGTACTTTCTGCCATTGACGATTTTGCCGCAAGGTGAATTCTGGCTGTCAGGTGGTCGACGGCTTCTTGAACAGATCGAGCATGCTGGCCAGAGTCCTGCATGAAGGTAAGACGCCGCAAAGTAGGTCCAGTCAGCACGGCCCACTCGCCATTGTTCTCTCCCACTTGCTGGGACGCCATCCACCTTCTTCATACGAGTAGGGAAGTGGTCGCTTCCTTGTAGGTCTTCCACTGCCCGTTATGTGGAGTCCAGCTCAGCGTCTGCTGAACATAATTCAGTGTTGGAGGCAGTTCCCACCTGGATGAGGACATGTGTTGCAGGATCGGTTTTCATTGTAGGTTCTCAAAAAAGATGATCGAAGGCTCTTCCTCGGACGCTGTATGTAGTCTGTCCCTAACGGAGGTGACGTCTGATGAAACCGCCCAGTAGTAGAAAGGAGGTGACAGCTGGTCAATACCCCGCTCTTCAGACTCACAATGTCCACACCATTCTGGGGTAGGGATGTGGATGCACCATTGTACAGCCCATTGAGGCCCATTCTCGCTGCCTTCACCTGCAGCGCCGACTGCAGGAGGACGGGTTGTAGTGGGTAGTTTGCTCCCTTCATTTCTCCCGGCAGCTCTGGTGATGATCCTGTACAACATAGGGAATATGTTCCTCCCTCTCTTGTGTCCACGACACTCTACTTACCTGAACCAGTCCGATACACGCCACTCCCCCGACCAGTCCACTGCACTCCACTCCCCCGACCAGTCCACTACACTCCACTCCCCCGACCAGTCCACTACACTCCATTCCCCCGACCAGTCCACTACACTCCACTCCCCCGACCAAGCCACTACACTCCACTCCCCCGACCAAGCCACTACACGCCACTCCCCCGACCAGTCCATTACAATCCACTCCCCCGACCAGTCCACTACAATCCACTCCCCCGACCAGTCCACTACACTCCACTCCTCCGGTCTTGAGGCCAGGTTGTGAGGACGTTGTACTTTTTGGAGGTTGTAATTAGGTTGTTGAGGGGTCAGGCGTCGTGTTGATTCGGTTGTACCTCGAGAACACCATTCTCTTTCCTTTGATTTACAATGTTACAATTTCTTTTTCCATTTCGTAAAACTTGCCACTCTCGTCTGAGAGTAGATGGACACCATCTTCTCCACAGTTGGCACCACACTGGACTCTGGAATGCTAGAGGGATTCTGTATAATTTCCTCACAAGTGATGCAGATCTGCTGCTCCCAGCATCAGGGTTTGCCCAGGTGACCATATGTCTGGCATTTGCAGCTGGGTGTCGGAGATGGTATATAATGGTGAACATTATCCCATACCATGCTACCATGATGGTATATAATGGTGAACATTATCCCATACCATGCTACCATGATGGTATATAATGGTGAACATTATCCCATACCATGCTACCATGATGGTATATAATGGTGAACATCACCACATACCATGCTACCATGATGGTATATAATGGTGAACATCACCACATACCATGCTACCATGATGGTATATAATGGTGAACATCATCCCATACCATGCTACCATGATGGTATATAATGGTGGACGTCATCCCATACCATGCTACCATGATGGTATATAATGGTGAACATCATCCCACACCATGCTACCATGATGGTATATAATGGTGAACATTATCCCATACCATGCTACCATGATGGTATATAATGGTGAACATCATCCCATACCATGCTACCATGATGGTATATAATGGTGGACGTCATCCCATACCATGCTACCATGATGGTATATAATGGTGAACATCATCCCACACCATGCTACCATGATGGTATATAATGGTGAACATTATCCCATACCATGCTACCATGATGGTATATAATGGTGAACATTATCCCATACCATGCTACCATGATGGTATATAATGGTGAACATTATCCCATACCATGCTACCATGATGGTATATAATGGTGGACGTCATCACATACTACGCTGCCATGATTTTATTAGGCAAATGTTCTATGTCAGATGTGAGGGTGAATGTCAGACGTGAGGGTGAGTGTCAGATGTGAAGGTGAGTGTCAGATGTGAGGGTGAGTGTCAGACGTGAGGGTGAGTGTCAGATGTGAGGGTGAGTGTCAGATGTGAGGGTGAGTGTCAGACGTGAGGGTGAGTGTCAGACGTGAGGGTGAGAGTCAGACGTGAGGGCGAGTGTCAGACGTGAGGGTGAGTGTCAGACGTGAGGGTGAGTGTCAGACGTGAGGGTGAGTGTCAGACGTGAGGGTGAGTGTCAGACGTGAGGGTGAGTGTCAGACGTGAGGGTGAGAGTCAGACGTGAGGGTGAGTGTCAGACGTGAGGGTGAGTGCTGGTGTTGGCATCAGGGAATCTTCTCTTCTCAACAGTTCGCTGCACCTGCGTCTCTCGTTGGCTGGCAGATGTTTTCTTCAGGTCTCCTCAGGATAATTGTGAGGCGAGTTCAGGTGAGGGTAAGTCCTCCTACACGGTTCAGGACCAAGCACCACCCTGGCCTGAGATTCCCTTTCTCCCTGTATAAACAACACGTCACCTCTAGCCTCTCTCACCTTAACTGGTCCACCACAGCTGGAGATCATGACCCTGTCTATACCATATACACACAACCTCACAATCCTCTCACAAAATCTTATGTCCAAGAATTTTGGAATCTTGTCAGGGGAGGATTTCTGGACGCAGTTTTCAGTGGCTTTATTGCCATCATCTGGACTCTGTGGTGTCCGTCCTGTGAGGCAAGATTGGGCTCAAGAGTCAGATTTGTCACAGTCCATGGCTGGTCCTCAGTCCGTCTATCTCCGGTGATGTTGGTGTCACAGTGGCGGGCTCTCCAGGAGAGAGGGAGAGTGGTAGGGCTGATTCCAGGATCTAAGATGTTGATATTGATTCTTCGGGAACATGAATACGTCTCTGTTATCTTCGTATCATCCTTTATTTCCACTGTGGCCAGTAGGAATGACTTTCTACTGAAGCACAAATCATGATATCCATGAGCCATGTGTTGGTCAGGCCGTGGGAGTATGATCGCATGACAATCAGGTGGGCAGGGCAGGTTGTGGGTGTGCAGCTTCATAACCAACACTCGCACATGAATAAAGGATTTGTAGCGACGCGGAGAGCGGGAAGCCAGCGTTGATGCAGTGTTTCCTCCTCCCTTCCGTGTTTCATGTAAACTGTTCGTCTGCAGAGCATGACTCTGGACGCGGCGTCCGGTGCACGTCCTGGAGGCGTCTTGTACTGTGGATTGATCCAACATTGGTGGGAGGCGAGGCAGGAACTTCAGGAGGCTGGACGTCTCCTGGTGAAGAAAGGAATCGAGGTTTAGATGTTTTGTCATTGTGGTAGTGATCCCTGGTCTGGCCCAGTGGGGCTTATTACACCAGCGGACCTTCTACTGCTGGGCAAGGGTTTGTTGTGTTGGTAGTAGAGGCTGGAGATGATAATCTGGAACCGCTGGGAGAGAACAGGAGGGAGTCGTCCATGAGGTGAGCATTTGAAGAGGTGTGTCCAGCTGTGGTGGCGGTCAATAGATATATAACCTCTGTGTTTCTGCTGTGTCCACATGAGTGCTGTTGCAACGTCTGTCGACCTGTGCCAACATGGACGAAGACAAGGCTCGCGGAGTGTTGCGAGGAACAACACATCATTATCCGTTGTGTGGAGGGATGGCGAGATGTGGCAGCGCTGACACCAGCGAGTGCAACACGCATCTTTTCTACTTAAGAAAAGGTATTGGGCAGAGCAGTGCGGAGGGTGGCGATGGAGAGAGAAAGTCACCAAGAGAGTGGATAGTAGAACGATAGGTAAGTTCTACTGCTGAGAAATCTGTCCTCCTTTATGGCCGAGCGGTTGCCAGGTAAGACTGAACGGGAGGTTGTCTGCACAAGTCTTCAGAGTGGGGTTGTACCATGAATGTGGCCCTCAGTTACCAGCTCAACCTTTCAACCACATCGTCGGATACTGGATCGTAGGTTGTGGTGCTATGAGAAGTAGTGCCGAGGAACTACAGGGGTTCATTCTAAAGGGCTGACTCAAATTGTCGACCAAGATCCGTGACGACCGTAGAGAGCATCTCAAACAAGGAGCCCCGGCCACGGAGGAAGACACGAGCTGTGGACTCAGTAGACACATCTGCCGCAGGTAGAACTCTGGGCCATCTGGAGAAACAGTCGGCTCAGGTCAGGAAGCAGAGTTATCCCACAACGGGGGAAGAGATCCAACAATGTCCACACACACCAGAGAGAACCTGCAGTCAGGGAAGGGGAACTGGTGGAGTGGGTCAAGAGTGTGATGGTGGGCCTGGGAAGGCTGGCACTGGAGACCCGAGCGGGCCCACTGGCGGACGTCTACATTGATCCCAGTCCGAACAAAGCGTTGAGTAAGGAGGTGTAGTTCACGGATGCCAGGGTAGGCGTGGGTGTGGAGGGCACTGAAGATTTCTCTGTGTGGGTTAGGAATGTAAGAGCGAGGAAGTCCCACTCGGCATGTGTCACAAGAGAGCATCAGCTCGATCGACACCACGAGAATCTATGATCTGGAGAAAGGTATCTGAGCCACTGTGCTGGATCAAGTCGTGATCCTGTTGCTGGGCTGCAGTGATCACATCACTATCAATGGAGCCAGAACACCAGCACTGTTGCAGTGACCAAGAGCCACGAGATGGCGTCAACGATCAGATTTTCCGTCCTCTCAGTGTAATCATGATAGAATCCAACAAGCCTACGGCTCCTGGTTTCCGGCATGGGGCGCTATGGATCTCCCGCCTGACTCTGCTGCCAATGAGAAGGAGGGTTCAGACTTCAGAACGCACGCGGGCTTAATTAAGGCACACTCGGTCGGTGTCCTGGCCAAAGATCTGATCTCTGGGACGCATTCAGAACCTTCCTCTCTTAATCCAGGGTCGATGTATCATTTCCAGAGACAAAAATGTTGGGGGGGACGCTTGGGCGCGAGTGATATACTCACCAGACATACATATAAAGTGACTCCGCTGTCATTGAGTTATTTTTTCAAGTTGAAGACTCCAGTCACGGACATAGGCCACATCAAGGCCGGGCCCTGATTGAAATACAGAGAGAATTACGAAACGGAAAAAGAAAGACAAGGAAAAGTATTTACGAATTTTGAAGGAACATAAAAACCTCTCTTTTAAACTATGTCAGGTCATAATGATTGAGAAAGACATGAAAAGGTAAAGATTTCCAAACCATCGAGGTATACAGCTCAGGTAGTAGAGTAATGGCCTCTCTCACGACCCCTGCAAATTTAAGGTATACTCTGACTACACATTATTGTGTGACTCTGCTGCCAGTGTGAGGGAGGGAGGGAGGGCTCAGGTGGTCGTGTATGGACCCCTCCCACAGTACTCCAGCTAACTCAAGGATCATCCGTCCTCTACTCTTGGAGCAACGTATTAGGCAGTGGGCAGTCGACATCAGCCACCCAGGGTGGTGCTACCGTCCTGACTGAGGAACGTTACCGTGGTGGCCGGAACCATCTTACATTCTCCATGTTAGGTCTGCTGGTCTGACCTTCTGTCTCATTAACACGGCACTACCGGGCTAGTCCTACCATCTTGCACGCATCACACACTACTCAAACCTCACTTATTTTCTTCATTGGAATTCTCTAGCCATCTCCTGTCTGCACGATCGTTTTTTTGAAAATGTAAACATGAAAGAGTTCAGCGAACCTATGGCCCCTGGTCCCTGGCGTCATGGGGTGCTAAAAATCTTCGGGTTTCCGCCTGACTCCACTGCCAATGAGAGGGAAGGTTCTGGCAGTGCCAGACCCACCTACATACTTTCCATATCTGGCAGACCTTCCTCTTTTTCTACTCACTATACCACTCACTATGGTCTCTCTAGTAATCTCTCTTTTGTTGAACACCATCGTTCACTACCTCTCCTAATATCTTACTTCTCTCTGAGACACAGTTGTCCAATGATGTTCTCATTAGCCACTTTCTCATATCCAACTATGATCTCCACTCACGATCCCGGTTCAGAGTTGGTGTTTGTGCTTATTCCAACATCGACAAACCTGTTCCACGCCTCAAGGACCTTGAGTCCCCAAACACTGATGTTATGTGACTGAAGGTCTATCTCCTAACTACCACGTGTTACGATCCTGGCGAGGTCGCCAATATTTGTTACGCACGCTGGATAACGCTATCTTAACGTTATGAGATGAAAGTAAACACTGGGGTTAAATCTACATATAATACAAGATATAAAGAATACAAGATAACAAGCACATTAATCGGGTACAAACACTTTCGTTAACACTTAACATTCCACATTCCAGGTAAGATTTCAAACCAGGAGATCTCTTTCCTTTATGACAATTCGACTACATAAACATGACACAAGATACTTAGTCGTTGGGCAATTCTATGACAAATTACAATACATAATGGTGGCGGTGGGCGGCAGTGGGCCACGGTGGGCGGCAGTGGGTACCGGGTGTGAGACAAGGAACCCCACCACACATTACCTACCGCCCACATGATGGCTGAAGGAACCACGGCCGAGCAGTCGTCTGGGGCGTTTACTGGAGGGGCAGCCGGGAGCGGCCAGCCCCACCCTGACCTCTTGATTGGTCAAAGGACTGATTGTCACACCCTCATCCCGACTGTGATTGGCTGGAGGCCTAAGGTCCGGCCCTCGTGCTATCTAGCGGCCCAGCCCTGCATCTCTGATGATGCAACCAGGATGGAGGGCGACCTCTCCCAGGTATGACCTCGTCAGCGGGTCTATGCGATATGCACGGCTGATTGACCACTTGGCGTGGGGATGTGAAATCCCAGGCGGATGTGGGAGCGGCCTATAACATATAATTCTCCACAACATAGACACAACGAACACACAGGTTCGTAACATACGCTTTTCCTTTGTTTCGCCTGTTACTCTCCTAATTCTACACATTTTACCGCTTTCTTCTACTATGTAAACTCCATGAATGTCGAATTCTTCCCAAACGGATGGTGGGGGAATTGAAGCCACCATGTTCTTCATTTTTGATGATCTAGAGCAAATTGGATCCCACCCCACCCACATTCATGGCCGCTGTGACCAATCTACTTATGTTTTGGATTTGTTTTCTCACTTCTTATCCTTCGCGTTGCACGAGTACAATCTCGCTTTCATTTGATTCATCTGATCACATTCTCACAAATGCGTCTCTTTGAACGGCACCTTCCCCTCCAGCAGTCCCTTCTAAAAGTAAATATTTGCACCTTAACAAAGTTGACTGGAATAACAGAAGAAAATTCTTTTCTGACTTTCCTTGGTTAAATTACTGTCTCTTATGTTGTGATGCTTCTGTCTCCGCCAGACACATAACAGATGTTATTGTTGCGGGAATGGAAGCATTTATCCCCGCTTCCTCCAAGACGACCTCTTCATCCAATCCATGGTTCAACCGTTTCTGTTCTGAGGCCATTCAGGCAAGGGATCAGACATATCGGGCTTGGACAAACTCTCCTTCCTATGGCTTCCATTCAGCATGTATTACTGCCCGTAAAAACTGGAAGCACGTTATCCGTGAGGCGAAGTGTTCCTTTATTCAAAGGAAGTTCGATAACCTCTCCTCGTCATCCAATGATAAGTCTTTCTGGTCCTTAGCTAAGGTCATCGTTAACAACATCTGTCGCTCTACCATTTCCTTCACTTTTCTATTCCGACGCTACTATAGCTGTCTCTCCCGTATACAAAGCAGCTCTCTTAAGCTCTTGTTTCTCCTCAAGCTCTACCTTGGATGACTTTAACATCCCTTTCCCCTTTGATGCTCCTCTTACTAATCCTATACCCTTCTCCGTAATCTCTTTTCGGACTGTCCGAAAAGCGTTTCTTTCTCCAGACACAAGCAAAGATTATGGTCCTGATGGCATCCATCCCATGCACAAAAGAGTGTGGCTCCGAACTTGCATCTGTGCTCGCTCGTCTGTTCAGTTTCTGTTTAAATACAAAACATCACCTTCTTGGAAGCCTGCATTGGTACATCTCTTCCCTAAGAAGGGTGACCGTTCTGACCCCTCTAACTATCGTCCTTTTGCTTTGACATCTACCATTTCCAAAGTCTTTGAATCCCTCCTAAACTTCCATATCATCAGACATCATGAATCTCACAGCCTTCTCACTGATCCCCAGTATGGCTTTCGTAAGGCGAGATCCACTGGTGATATTCTTTCCTATCTTACTAATGTCTGGTCATCATCCCTAAAAGTTTTTGGGGAGTAATGTGTAGTTGCCCTTGACATATCTAAAGGTTTTTGACAGGCTGTGGCAGCGGGGTTTCATTTCTAAACTTCCCCTTTTTGGCTTTCCTCCTTCATATCTAGCTTCCTCTCTGGCCGATCTATCTCCGTGGTTGTTGATGGACCAGTCTCTCCCCCTTTCTCCAACATCACCAGTGTACCTCAAGGTTCTGTCCTGTTCCCTAAACCTTTCCTCCTTCTAATCAACAATTTCTTTTCTTCCACAGATAACTTAATGCACTCATGCACTGGCAACTCTACATTGCATTCCTCTACATTCATGTCTACCACTCATTCTTCTCTCACTCGATCTGTATCTCGTCTCGACACAAATTCCTCAGTAAACTCAGACCTGGACAGGATATCTCAGTGGGGAAGACGAAATCAAGTTAAATTAATGCCTTCAAGACCCAGTTTCTGCTCGCAACTTTCTTCTTCGACAGCTTTTTTCATTCCTCCTCTTAACTCAGCTGAACACACTTGTGTTACTGTAACATTCACTCTATCTTGGAAACCCTACATTACGGAAAGAGCTCTGTCTGCCTCTAAGGAACTGGAAATCCAGTTTAGATGTCGAAATTTTTTAACACTTGCTCCCGTTTATTCAAGGGATTGATCCGTCCTTGTATGGAGTACTGCTCTCACATCTGGGGTGGTTCTAGCTCTGCACCCTTACTTGACAGGTTGGGTCAAAAGCGGTCTAACTTATCAACCGTCCCAGGCTAACTTCCAAACTTGACTCCTTTGCCCTGCGCCGTAATGCTGGTTCACTTTCCCTCTTCTATAGGTATTACTTTGGTTTTTGCTCCCGAGAGTTGGCTGCTTGTGTGCCCCCCACCACTAGTAAGACCACACAATATTCGGCAAGATGATGCGTCACATGATTCCTGTGTGGCCGTCGGCAACTCAAGAATTGGGTCATGTCGATAACTGTTTCCTTCCCTACACGTCGAAGCTTAGGAACTCTCTACCTTCTCAAGTCTTTTCTAGTAGCTATGATCTGACAAATTTTAAAAGACAGGGTTTTCAATTCCAAAATTTGAAAATGATTTCCCTTGGCTGGTCGTTTCTTTCAATAATCTCTCTATAGTTCCATCAAGACCCGGCCCTGATGTGGCCTTATGTCCGTGTCTGCTGCCTCCAACATTAAAGATAAGACTGAGGTCTTGGGTGACCCGAGGTGAGTGGACGTTGGTCTTGGCAGTGATGACGTATGTTGAAGGATCATGGTCGGTGAACACAAGGAATTCCCGACCATCAGGTAACTGTCTGGTGACATATAACACCGTAGATGGCAATGAGTTTCCTGTCGACTGTGCTGTAGTTATTCTCTGCCGTCACAACTTTCTTCGAAAATGCGCTGGATTGTCAGTGTCAATCGATGTGTTGGTGCAGGATGGTCCTCGCGGCAGATGAGGAGGCGCCAGTGGTGAGGCTTGTGGGCATATCTCTTGGTGAGTGGATGAAGCTCACATCAGTATGCACCGGCGGTTAGCAGACCTGGCCACTTGGCTGGGTGGTACAGGATGCGGGGGTGAGGGCGACCACACATGTGTACCAGGTCGAGCCGATCAGCCAGGCAACGTGGTTGGGGAGAGGAGTGGCAGGGACAACGCTGGCAAGCGCCGGGTTCACATGATGCGGCAGATGCCGTCGGCGAAGTGTGTGCTGCACGTATGGGCGGCACAGCCCACCCTTCGTCCGTCAGCCCCTCTGTACGTGGTAATGGAGCTATGGCAGGATTCTGGAGGTGCCCATACAGATGTTCTGTGAGGAGATAGCGTGTGTGATCCCGGGAAGGGCGGGTTTTATATCCATGTATTTAGGTCTGAAGCAGGTTCATTACAATGGTACTGACGTCATCCAAGGTGTCTGATGGTAGGAGGACCATAATGACTTGCTTGTCTCTTGCTGTGTCGTCAACAATATGGCTCGTGGCGGAGGCTGCTTCTGGTCTGGTGCAGAGGGTTGTGGCAGGGGGCCTTCCCCTGTAGCTCAATGGTGTCAATCAGCTTTGGGGGAGAGACTGCGTCTGACATCTCTCATCCACCCTGGAGGATCAACAGCTCAGCAGGGGTTCAGGTTGTCCGACCTCCCTCGTGTAAGTGATAGATATAATGGGTTGCAGAAACATGGGTAATACAACCGTGCTCTCATGATCAAGACACAACAGTATGGTTCAGGTGCTTGATGGTAGCGGTGATGCAGCTGTAGGAGGTGTGGTGGTGAGACAGGTGACCGACGGTGCTGCAGCAGCAGTGAGGCGCGGCTCCTGCTTGACTGCAGCAGATGGAAAGATCTGGCATTCAGTGGTAGGCTGAGGCCACCTCACGCTGGGGCGTTACTTGAGTGGTTGAGTGGGTGTGGCAGCCTGGCTTATTGATGCTGGTCCTCAGGGATTAAGATGAGGTCAGGGGAGGCCACACCTCCACGTCAAGGCGAAGACAGCGAGTCAGGGTGTCAGGTAAGCTCAGCTGCTTGTGTCACAACCACCACGCCCAAGTTGGTTGTGGGAGTACAACAGTGTCACACTGGGAGGTGATCAGATCTATAGCGGTGTAACGAGGGAGGGGCAACCTACTGTGCTGCAGATTACCACCACAAGGTTGGGTCATCGTCTTACACAACACTGTCTTCATACACAGCAGCTGCTTTACTTAGTGCAAAAATTTGATACAGACTCAAGATCTTTAGTGTCTCATTATTAAGAACAACTGTTGTACCATACAACCTTTTCGTGCCCTTACAAGCAAGACAATTGGTGTATCAACAATGGTAAAAACTTTTATTTGTTGTATGTACAATCTGTACTGGCTTATCATGCCATCCACCTCTCTATGGTTGATTTGAGACTTCTTCCTCCCCTGGAGGTGGTATGAAATAGCTATGAGAATTAAGTTTATCCTTCCCACAATCACTGACACTGTGTGAGGCCTTAATGCAGTTTTAGTGCCAAGCGTCTCAGAAAACCCCACATCCGCCCCCAAGTTTGCACGGCATCTACTACAGGACATTACCCACCACAGTTGCCACCAGGACATAACCCAGTCATTCATCAGGGTACCGCAGGCGGCTCGACCTTAGGCGACTCCAGCTGCGGCCAGTGTGTGAACTGACACCAACACATCTTGCGCCAGTATCTCTGAAGTCTTGATACATCAGACCTCTCCAAGTTGATGACGTAAGTTGCCAGCAGATCCAGCTCGCTCCTCACAAGGACTAATAGGTGAACAACTAGACTGTGTGTTTACCAGAATGCCTGGCAATACACAGCTCATGTATACTGTGGATCCTTGTGGGGAAGCGGTAAGGCCAGCGCTGCCTATGCTGTCTACAGAAATAACAACATGATTCATTATCTACAAGCTCTACCCACTGTCAACGCTGAGCACACGCTGTGATCCTCTCTGACTCCACACCAGCTCCTGCAGCATCGTCCGGCAGGGGCGCTCTGCAGCGAACTGGTCCGTCAGTCACGTACTCGCTAGTTTATAGATCCCGATAACTGTAGCTCACGCACCCAGTTCCTAAGGATACCTTCACATGTCGGACATACGGGTCATGACCCATGTGGATAATCTCGCTAAACATGACTGTATGCTCTCGGGCCTCCACACCAGACCTGGTCTAACTAAAAGCTCATGACGCACAGACCATCACCGTATTTACCTACGAGGGAGGAAATCTCTCGAGAGACTGTGGAAGAGCAAGTAGCTGAGGTGCTGTGTACTGTGATCTTTTCTGGCTAAAGAGACATCAGTAAGGAAGACACCGGACCCACAGTAGGCTATGTGATATTGTGCCTCCCAGAATATGTTCAGCATACAGTGCATGTGACAAGTCAGGAGAAACCAGGATCCATAAAGTTCTAAATGTCGACTGTAGCCCAGCTTAGTGTAGCACTGACAACGTCCTGCGGTCCAGCCATCTTGTTACTCTCTTACACATATAAACGTAAACATTTACACTACATATACACGTATGTGTACACACCACAGGTCGGGTTCGAACCCCGGGTAGGGCGCCTGGCTGCCTCGGCCACACGGAGGCTAAAACACACACACACACACACACACACACACACACACACACACACACACACACACACACACACACACACACACATACACACACACTGGTGTTGTGACCTGTGTGCCAGCCTCATCTCAGTGAGGGCAGCTTGGACTATAACCTCACACGGCTCCGAGGCGTTGACAGATATGTCGATAGACATATTTGTCACACCATCACCGCCGGATAAGATTAAAATCCCACCGAAATGAGGTTAGGATACGTAAAAAACACCAGACGTCCAGTGTGTGTGTGTGTGTGTGTGTGTGTGTGCGTCTTTTAACCTCCGTGTGGCCTAGGCAGCCATGCGCCCTACCTAGGGTTCAAATCCCACCTTTGGTGTGTATACATTTGTCTGACAACCAACATATACATTTATGTTAATTGAGACATTTCATTATGAATATATCGTCTTCTTTATAATATAAACTTGTAACCAGCAACTCAGTCATGTATTCAACAACCTCTTCGTTCTAGAGCAAGTCTGGCTACGTCATGAGTTTCGTCATGCTCCAGGAGGCTTATGGTGGAGCATCCACGTCAATACCTAGTGAGTTCCGTCATCAGTAATGCTCACTCATCTGTCCTGGGCTTCACACACACAAGCGCACCACACCCCAGCCCAGGGGTATCAAGGTCAGGTTGTAAGAACAGATAATAAATGATGATTACACTGTGTATTGCTGCAGTGTCAGCAACCTCACCTGTGGTGAGCATGGAGAGTAATTCAGTTGGTAACGTTGATGCAAATGTGTCATTACCATTAGCCAGGCTTACAGTGAGGGGCGCCACTTCTAACTCACCCACCCAGTGGCAGAGCAGAGACACACACGATGGTGTGTATATATATATATATATATATATATATATATATATATATATATATATATATATATAGGTTATTTAATGTATGTATGACTCATGGTGAGGTGCCTGAGGATTGGCGGAATGCGTGCATAGTGCCATTGTACAAAGGCAAAGGGGATAAGAGTGAGTGCTCAAATTACAGAGGTATAAGTTTGTTGAGTATTCCTGGTAAATTATATGGGAGGGTATTGATTGAGAAGGTGAAGGCATGTACAGAGCATCAGATTGGGGAAGAGCAGTGTGGTTTCAGAAGTGGTAGAGGATGTGTGGATCAGGTGTTTGCTTTGAAGAATGTATGTGAGAAATACTTAGAAAAGCAAATGGATTTGTATGTAGCATTTATGGATCTGGAGAAGGCATATGATAGAGTTGATAGAGATGCTCTGTGGAAGGTATTAAGAATATATGGTGTGGGAGGCAAGTTGTTAGAAGCAGTGAAAAGTTTTTATCGAGGATGTAAGGCATGTGTACGTGTAGGAAGAGAGGAAAGTGATTGGTTCTCAGTGAATGTAGGTTTGCGGCAGGGGTGTGTGATGTCTCCATGGTTGTTTAATTTGTTTATGGATGGGGTTGTTAGGGAGGTAAATGCAAGAGTCTTGGAAAGAGGGGCAAGTATGAAGACTGTTGGGGATGAGAGAGCTTGGGAAGTGAGTCAGTTGTTGTTCGCTGATGATACAGCGCTGGTGGCGGATTCATGTGAGAAACTGCAGAAGCTGGTGACGGAGTTTGGTAAAGTGTGTGGAAGAAGAAAGTTAAGAGTAAATGTGAATAAGAGCAAGGTTATTAGGTACAGTAGGGTTGAGGGTCAAGTCAATTGGGAGGTGAGTTTGAATGGAGAAAAACTGGAGGAAGTGAAGTGTTTTAGATATCTGGGAGTGGATCTGTCAGCGGATGGAACCATGGAAGCGGAAGTGGATCATAGGGTGGGGGAGGGGGCTAAAATTTTGGGAGCCTTGAAAAATGTGTGGAAGTCGAGAACATTATCTCGGAAAGCAAAAATGGGTATGTTTGAAGGAATAGTAGTTCCAACAATGTTGTATGGTTGCGAGGCGTGGGCTATGGATAGAGTTGTGCGCAGGAGGATGGATGTGCTGGAAATGAGATGTTTGAGGACAATGTGTGGTGTGAGGTGGTTTGATCGAGTAAGTAACGTAAGGGTAAGAGAGATGTGTGGAAATAAAAAGAGCGTGGTTGAGAGAGCAGAAGAGGGTGTTTTGAAATGGTTTGGGCACATGGAGAGAATGAGTGAGGAAAGATTGACCAAGAGGATATATGTGTCGGAGGTGGAGGGAACGAGGAGAAGAGGGAGACCAAATTGGAGGTGGAAAGATGGAGTGAAAAGGATTTTGTGTGATCGGGGCCTGAACATGCAGGAGGGTGAAAGGAGGGCAAGGAATAGAGGGAATTGGAGCGATGTGGTATACAGGGGTTGACGTGCTGTCAGTGGATTGAATCAAGGCATGTGAAGCGTCCGGGGTAAACCAAGGAAAGCTGTGTAGGTATGTATATTTGCGTGTGTGGACGTGTGTATGTACATGTGTATGGGGGGGTTGGGCCATTTCTTTCGTCTGTTTCCTTGCGCTACCTCGCAAACGCGGGAGACAGCGACAAAGTATAAAAAAAAAAAAAAAATATATATATATATATATATATATATATATATATATATATATATATATATATATATATTCCTATGTTGTTTACAGTGTGGAGACTCTGTATAGCATGAACTGCATGATTGGTTCAGGTGGTCAGGAGGCCCAGGTCCTGGTGTTGAGGGTGAGGGCAGTGTCTGGTGGTGTGAGCGTCGCTCAGTAACACAGACGTGATGGAACCTGGTGAGGTGAGTGTCACGTTCCCACAAATTATCATGTATTATATCTTTTTTCACATTTGCTTCGTGTGTTTTCATCTCGGTGTGTTGCTGCGTCATTGTTCATTGGTTTGAGACGAGTTGGTTGGTTGGTTTGGTTGTTTGGGCTGTAGGCCTATCAACTGTCAGGTTCATTAAGGCCGTTAACATGAAGCTGCTGACACCAACCAGATAATCTTTAACACCTTCTTCAGGTGTGAAGATAATTCTAAGACCACATACTCTCACACTATCCATCATGGAATTTCAATTGTCATACTTTTGTTTTTAGAACAAATCTTGATATTTCTTGTACCAGTTACGTGTTTCATGCACCGTAGCATGGCGTTGGAAGAGGAGACGTCAGCCCTGGTGGGGTGAACACACGTACTTACCTGTGAGGCACACGTGAAGACCAGGTGTGAGGCAGTGACGGGAGTTACTTGGGAGACACATGGACGAGAGGTAGGCAGGAGGCACGGTCGCGTGAGGCAGCTTGGAGCGAACACGGCCACGATCACTGCAGGAGCAGGAGGAGGAAGTGTTGCAACGACTGATTCTGGCATGTTCCTCCTGTGGTGCACACAGAACCTGGATTGTGGATCTAGATATTGTAATGTTGTGAATATCTTGCATATCTTCACGGGGAAAATGAGGGTATTATCATTATATCTCGAACACTAACAACATTCAAACAACCAGAGCAGGAAGCAACGGCAGAATCAACAAGGAGGAAGCAGAGGTTATTATCACCGACATAGTGACCAAAGTTATAGACAATGATATGCAACACTGGACGAACAGTCGTATGAACAGACACACGTCACTCTGATCACCAGTCAGACTACCCAACTACCAGACTGTAACAACCTAGGCTTACGTCACTCACCATAACACGTCTATAGGCCAATACGAAGGAAAGGTGATCATGAGAACGTTTCTGCTGCGTCAAATGTTTGACGCCTTCCTGTAGCCACACACACACCACACTGGGAGCTGTCAGCCTCGCCCCGCACGGCATACATCCCCCAGCCTGGCCTGGTCATGTTGCCACACTGACACGAGACCCTTCAGGCACGTGAGCCGACCTGTAGCACCGATGATGTTAATACTAGACATACCAGCCTCGGATACACCTCAAACCTCAGACGTGTTCCTAGTTCGGAATATATTAAACATGAGACAGGAGGGTTCACAACACGTGCGGCCGCTCAGATCTTACTTCCTCTAATATTATTCTTGAAAATGGAAAGACTGACCATCATGTCCACGTGATACAGGCTGACCTCAACAGCAGCGATCATATACCCATGATAGTTACTGTGTCATCCCAAGCAATCCTCGTCCTGGAACACAACGACTGGCAACTCAGACATGAAATTAGAACTAACGTAAAGACCTGGTTGACGATACTGAAGATATAGACGAGATGTGAGACACCTGGTGGAGGGGTAAAAACGATCCCTCCTGACACTTACACACCACACAGTGACCCCTGTCCCCTCCTCCCTCATGGGGAAGCACATAGCTCAAACACCGCTCCACCACCATACTGGCCGACACCCTCACCCACGGATGGACTAATGAACTGTACCAACAGTGTAATGATCTCCAACGGATGTGAATAGAGGACGTAAAAGCAGAAGACAACGAGAACTGGGGGACACGTTCGACGTCCTGACACATACACATGAGGAGACAGAAGCACCTGGCGAGAAGCTGGACGACCCCAGGCAACCTCTCGAGCCATGATCAGGAATGTGACACAATAACAACAGTGGTCCAGGCCGGAGTCTGGCGGACGAGATCATCATTGTCTATATTCAGAATCACAACGGAGGAAAATAATAAACTTAATCAAGTCCACGAAAATAAAATCCTTGTCTGGCTGATTCAGTAGAGGTGAGTAAGCCTCCCACACCAGACCATAGACTCAGTGAAACCAAGCCTTACCCTCTGTAGAAGCACCAGCGACAATACTTGAGAGTGATAATAACAGAGATTGTGATGGTACATAGAAAACGACAGCCTCTATAACCTGGATGACTGTGCCTTCCAGAGCAGAGGAGCAGAAGCTCCAACTCCACAACTGCGAAAACTGAAGAAGAGAAATGTGCAAGTACAAAGGCTATGGATGAGTTACATTGTCTCACCAAGATACCCAAGCAGAACCTTCGGTATGATATGGACGAGCGGCCTCCTGTACACACTGTTACAGTTAGTCAGACCAGAAAACACCGAGACACCAATATGTCACTTGCCTCATCAAGATGTCGCCACAATCACCATAAACTCTGCAACAGCACAAAGATTTCCTGTACTGTGCTGGATCCCCTAAGGCAGCGTCCTGTCACCAACGCTGTTCATAAAATACATGACAGATATTACCTTCCAGGAAGACACATCAACATTATCATCTTTCATGACGCCACTAATGATCTCGTACAACGTACTCCCCGAGATTTAAAACACCCGCTCGTTACGATCATCCAGACTGAACAACGAAAAACACTAGAACATCTAAACAAACAAATTCACCATTGTGGTGCAGGGAGACTTAACAGCTTCGAAAATTACCAGAAAATATAAACAAACAAACTCATCATTGTGGCTCAGGGGAGACTAAAGTTCAGTCACCTTACCACAGAAGGTGACCGGATGGTACACCACAAGAGTGTAACATCCTGCACCTCACACAGACGTGACGAGGCTTGATGCCAGAACATGTTCACCAAAGAACCGCTCGAGGTAGAGCAGTCCAGACCAGCCTGTGCAGACTCTGACACCTTCTGGAGGAGGCCAACGTTACAGCTGGTAGACCATGACCTTCCCACACTGACCTACTGACCAGGACCCACACACAACGCCTCTAAACCACTCATGCTACAGACGATACATGATAAAGCTCTGCTCTTCATCACACATGCAAATGATCCCGACATCATGAATACCCAAGAACAACATCAACGATTTGAAATGAAAGCCAGTAGGCAAGTGTTCGAGGGACGCAGCACGAAACGTATGGCAGGAACTAGACAAAACCAGACGTACAACCTGTAGACATGCAAGGACATGGACTGTATCACTAAAATGGGACACATTTGCTTCCCACGAGGCCTCGGAGCCCTTGAGAGAGTCTCTGGTCATTCATCAACATACACGATAACCATAGATCAGTCAACTTCCTTCTTAAACCAAACAAGCAACATGACACATGCACACCCACTCTGCCGGAGGTGTATGGGGTAAACCGCTAATAACACGCACCCAGGGAAACCACGCGCACTCACCCAGCCTGTGGGCGGTGGCGCCGCAAGGGAGGACACAGAGTACACAAAAGGTGCAGCCAGGGTCGGAGACACAGTGGTTACGTTACAAGTGAACTGTTTATATCGCCGGGGCAACACCGAGGTAATGATATCAGTAGTGTGCTTCCTTCCTCTCCCATCCACACCCTACCCAACCACCACCAACACCACCACGTAGTAAGAATAATGGGTTGTGGTGCCAGGAGACTGTGTTGCTGGGCCCGCACACTCACTGCGCGGGAGGAGAGGGAACCAGACTTTTCCCTTGTCTTCCCGTCTGTGTTGTGGACGACATGTGACCTTACGTCTGCTGGGGTGTCTGTGCTCGTGTGATGACGTATATATTTCAAGAACTTTATTGCACGTTGACGTACCCAGCTGGGTGAACTCTGAGGCACTAGTGGGGAGTATTCCCGAGACCTCGCTAAGCAGTGGCCATATCGCGGCCTCTTCCATGAACTATCGTGAGGCTCTGGTTAAGAAGACAGTCTCCACGGGCTGGGTCTGTTTGCACGAGGCTCTGGGGTTAATGATGATGATATGGGCGTCCTGATGATCCACGTGTTGTCATAATGATAACTGATCGTGTTCTGGTCACCAACATCTTACGTCCATAACTGTGGATGACACTTGAAGACGCGTCACCCACCACACGGTGCTCGCATGCCACCCTCCCTGGGTTCACCAGGTGGGTATTGTTGTCACAGGTTCTCCAAGCACGCCAGACGGACGGACGGACGGGATGGTCCACCATCGATGACCCGTCCACCACCTGACCCCTGGTACGTGTTAGAGCATCGCTAACTTTCTAACAGTTGAATGATTTGTATGAAGACAAACTTGATCGTATGACCTGCCTGATGTTAGGTAAGACATCACGAGTACTTCATGAGTTAACCTACTGGACACATGGATGACCAAGCCTGACCTTACACTGTGGTTTGTACTCATGAGAGGCGAGGCGCCACGCGTTACCATCAACACCTGGTACAGTCAGTCTCCTGTACTGCCCCGGGACCTGTCACCTTAATGATCTTTGTTGACCTAATATCTGCCCTCGTGATTGTGTGGGAGGCGACTTAACACACACACACACACACACACACACACACACACACACAGAAAGGCCTAACTCACTCTCATATTGTGGAGGAGGTTGAGATGGGCTACAGCTTCGTCAGGTCTATTGTGCACGTGAGGGGAGGGTGGAGTTCCCCAGAGGGGCGTGCGCCTGCTGCAGCACCACCTGGTAGAGGTAATAAGTAGTTCATCATGGTGATAATGGCAGACATCTGTGCCAGCTGACAACCCCTCATTCATTTTCTTCAATATTTGTTGTTACGAGTTTTAATTTTGTTTCATAAGCTTGTGTGTGGATACCTAGAGGCTTAGCTAAATACACAAGATCGTTTTGTGAAATTCCGAGTCGTAACTGAGAGCTGAGAACATGTTTAGTAAAAGCCCAGAGGCAAATTAGGCTGGGATGTTAGATCAGAATTGGATTTAGGCACGAGAGAGAAACACGTCCACACGGGCGGACCACGGGGGGAACATAAGGCTGGGGGCATCATAATGGTACAGGATGAGAAGTTATAACAACCAGAGGAAGACGTTATGACTCTGAGAATCGTGAGGAGTTATAACAACTGGAGGAAGAAGTTATGACACTGAGGATCATGAGGAGTTATAACAACTGGAGGAAGAAGTTATGACACTGAGGATCATGAGGAGTTATAACAACAGAGGAAGAAGTTATGACACTGAGTCATCAAACTGAAGATCATGTGAAGTGTCACCAGGTGGAGGAGGAAGTTAGTGGAGTGAGGAAGGTAAACAGAGGACAGGGTGAGATGTGAAGGGTTTCAGAGGAACGGAATCAGGAGAATGAGTTACATACAGACCACACAGACCCAAGGTCCAAGCGAGGTGGTCTGGCATTAACACTACCTAAAAAAAATGCAGTCTCTTTAAACGCAATTGAAGAAAAGGATAGCAAAGTAAACGCTCTCTCTCCACCCTCCACTGCCTCTGACACACGCCGGACGGAAAGCAGGTCGAAAAAAAATACCTTGCAGGATCTAAATGTCTGAGGGCAATTTTTATTGGAAAGTCACAAGGTAGAATGAACATGAATATGTCATGCATCCATCACCAACGGCTTGAACCCCAGCCTCATGACTACATTACTCCTGATGTGGAAGATGACGTAATCATTTGTTCTTGCTCTCTTAAAGCAGACGACACAGGGTGGTCAGTGTTAGCCAGGGGGAGATCAGTGGTTGAAAAGGTATCATAATACATCAGTACGTTATAATGATTCATCAAATGAATTACTCAGTATCGGAGAGTGACGAGTAATGATCAAGTCTTATTTTGAAGATATTAGGAGTGTTACTCTGAACTTGTCCTGGGAACGTATTCCACACGTCAACATGACAACATACTTCAATGCAAGGGATCAACTTGATAGGTCAGAGTTAATTCCTCTCAGTGTTCTTGAGACAGAAGAAGTATAAGGACGTGTCCATAACACAGGCCAGACACTGTTCATGATAGAGTGTGGGGAACAGGAACAAATACAGTGGACACTGACTGATGTATCGAGGACCAGAGACGATAAAATGGAGGTACGTGGGATGTTAAACAAGTGATACTTATACAGCAGTTTACATCATGAGAGACAGACCACTCAGGAAAATATATGCCTTGTTGGACGCAATGTTTAAAAAGATGCCGAGTTTTCAGAATCAGCGCATGTTGGCGACAATGATGTTTCAGATACAACCAGAAACACTGAGGCTGATGGATGAACACAAGAGCTACAGGCGCACCCTGCCAGAATGATGACCACAGCAGCTACAGGTACACCCTGCCAGAATGATGAACACAGCAGCTACAGGTGCACCCTGCCAGAATGATGGATGAACACAGCAGCTACAGGTGCACCCTGCCAGAATGATGGATGAACACAGCAGCTACAGGTGCACCCTGCCAGAATGATGAACACAGCAGCTACAGGTGCACCCTGCCAGAATGATGGATGAACACAGCAGCTACAGGTGCACCCTGCCAGAATGATGGATCAACACAGGAGCTGCAGGTGCACCCAGCCAGAATGATGGATCAACACAGCAGCTACAGGTGCACCCTGCCAGAATGATGAACACAGCAGCTACAGGTGCACCCTGCCAGAATGATGGATCAACACAGGAGCTGCAGGTGCACCCTGCCAGAATGATGGATCAACACAGCAGCTACAGGTGCACCCTGCCAGAATGATGAACACAGCAGCTACAGGTACACCCTGCCAGAATGATGAACACAGCAGCTACAGGTGCACCCTGCCAGAATGATGGATGAACACAGCAGCTACAGGTGCACCCTGCCAGAATGATGGATGAACACAGCAGCTACAGGTGCACCCTGCCAGAATGATGGATCAACACAGGAGCCGCAGGTGCACCCTGCCAGAATGATGAACACAGCAGCTACAGGTACACCCTGCCAGAATGATGAACACAGCAGCTACAGGTGCACCCTGCCAGAATGATGGATGAACACAGCAGCTACAGGTGCACCCTGCCAGAATGATGGATGAACACAGCAGCTACAGGTGCACCCTGCCAGAATGATGAACACAGCAGCTACAGGTGCACCCTGCCAGAATGATGGATGAACACAGCAGCTACAGGTGCACCCTGCCAGAATGATGGATGAACACAGCAGCTACAGGTGCACCCTGCCAGAATGATGGATGAACACAGCAGCTACAGGTACACCCTGCCAGAATGATGAACACAGCAGCTACAGGTGCACCCTGCCAGGATGATGAACACAGCAGCTACAGGTGCACCCTGCCAGAATGATGGATCAACACAGGAGCTGCAGGTGCACCCTGCCAGAATGATGAACATGAGCGACACACAAGATTTAGAAACATCAACAGCTGATGATTTCTGGACTGGAGGAAAACCATATTCCAGCTAAAGAGGAAGAGGTAAAGGCGGAAGCAATACCGATAAAAAGAATATTGTAGGCTACAGACATGCCATGTGCAGTATCAGAGATAAGAAAGTGAATGGGTAAAAATAGTGAAGACATAAGTGGACGATGATCAGACATGATGATGTTAATTGTGGAATGTGTAGCCAGCGGGCATCTAAACAGGTTAAGGATCTTGCGAACAAGGAGGAATTAATTTTAATATTCGTCAGAGATGACAGACTAAAGGAAGAAAAGAAAAGCCGAGACTACTGTCAGAAAAGCAAAAAAAATGAGACATGAAAAGAGGCTTGAAAGCGGACCGGACCCGCTAGAAGTTTGAAGTGTTGTCATGGGAATGTCACGTTAAACATAATGTTTATACACGACACAGGTGGACGAGTAACACATGTACGAGAGCAGGAGGTCAAGGATGCAGGCAGCCACGGTAAACAAACCTAATATTGCTGAAGACCTGAAGACAAAACTTACTGAAGAGAGAAGATGTGAAGACTTCACCTGCTCTCACCAGTAGGATACGTGATGACAGGGAAGGAAAGAGAAGACAAAGGAAGAGGTTTGGCCTTTCTTAATAAATGACAGTCTGGAGCTCCAGGGGATACTGGAAGATGGATAATGGAAATATTACATAACGAGGAGAGAAAAAAAGGAAAGTTCATGGCGGTGTTAATGATGTTTGAACATCCGAAGATTTTTAGATGAACCACAACAAAATTAATGAGAGAACAATGAAGAACAAATCCGGATGATGATACATGAAGCTGTGAACTACACAACTCTCGAAGATTTGTGAAGTTCTGTTGATGATGGACTCCATCTACTGAGATACAGACTGGGAGAATTTACATTATCATGGAGAGAGAGAGTCATGGAAACACAAGTTCTTCCAATGTGCACTGGATAAATTCCTGTACCAGTATGTCACTGAAGACACTATGATCATAGTGGCTGATGCGCCATCATCACTATATCTCAGCACACAGAGCTGGGTGGAAACTATCATATGAGATACATTAACTTAAAAAACTGATCACGTGATCGTTGAGTAGGTGTGGTGAATGAGGACTTACAAAGAAGAGAGATGGAAGCAGATCGAGGAGGAAATATAGTGGTAGACACTACACAGAACCAGATAACTTCACGACGAACCTAAACTGGGATTTGGGGATGTAGTGGCCTTGATATCCATCATTCATATAAATGGTTTCCTGAAGGATCAGGGACATTGGTACCTTCGGCTGCAGATAGAGAGGTTGCCTCCATGGTGTAGTGGTTAGCGTTGCCGACTGTGACGTAACACGGGCCTCTCGGAGTTAAGCCCACAGAAAGTATGAATCCTGGTCACGGTAGCTGGTCCACAGTCAACCCTGCTGTTCATTCTCCCCTAGAGGTTGGTCGATAAAATAGGCACCTTGTTACAGACTAGGAGAATATATTTTTTTTTTTTTTTATTATACTTTGTCGCTGTCTCCCGCGTTTGCGAGGTAGCGCAAGGAAACAGACGAAAGAAATGGCCCCCCCCCCATACACATGTATATACATACGTCCACAAACGCAAATACACATACCTACACAGCTTTCCATGGTTTACCCCAGACGCTTCACATGCCCTGCTTCAATCCACTGACAGCACGTCAACCCCGGTATACCACATCGCTCCAATTCACTCTATTCCTTGCCCTCCTTTCACCCTCCTGCATGTTCAGGCCCCGATCACACAAAATCTTTTTCACTCCATCTTTCCACCTCCAATTTGGTCTCCCTCTTCTCCTTGTTCCCTCCACCTCAGACACATATATCCTCTTGGTCAATCTTTCCTCACTCATCCTCTCCATGTGCCCAAACCACTTCAAAACACCCTCTTCTGCTCTCTCAACCACGCTCTTTTTATTTCCACACATCTCTCTTACCCTTACGTTACTCACTCGATCAAACCACCTCACACCACACATTGTCCTCAAACATCTCATTTCCAGCACATCCATCCTCCTGCGCACAACTCTATCCATAGCCCACGCCTCGCAACCATACAACATTGTTGGAACCACTATTCCTTCAAACATACCCATTTTTGCTTTCAGAGATAATGTTCTCGACTTCCACACATTCTTCAAGGCCCCCAGGATTTTCGCCCCCTCCCCCACCCTATGATCCACTTCCGCTTCCATGGTTCCATTCGCTGCCAGATCCACTCCCAGATATCTAAAACACTTCACTTCCTCCAGTTTTTCTCCATTCAAACTCACCTCCCAATTGACTTGACCCTCAACCCTACTGTACCTAATAACCTTGCTCTTATTCACATTTACTCTTAACTTTCTTCTTCCACACACTTTTCCAAACTCAGTCACCAGTTTCTGCAGTTTCTCACATGAATCAGCCACCATTATGTGACATTCTTTTTTTTTTCATTCATTTCAAGCTAGAAGTTTCAGTTTTCTAAATTGTTTCTTACATTTCTCATATGTATATATATATGAGGTGCAACTGGAGGGATGTCTGATCATTATCTTGTGGAGGCTAAGGTGAAGATTAGTATGGGTTTTCAGAAAAGAGGAGTGAATGTTGGGGTGAAGAAGGTGGTGAGAGTAAGTGAGCTTGGGAAGGAGACCTGTGTGGGGAAGTACCAGGAGAGACTGTGTACATAATGGAAAAAGGTGAGAACAATGGAAGTAAGGGGAGTGGGGGAGGAATGGGATGTATTTAGGGAATCAGTGATGGATTGCGCAAAAGATGCTTGTGGCATGAGAAGAGTGGGAGGTGGGCTGTTTAGAAAGGGTAGTGAGTGGTGGGATGAAGAAGTAAGAGTATTAGTGAAAGAGAAGAGAGAGGCATTTGGACGATTTTTGCAGGGAAAAAATGCAATTGAGTGGGAGAAGTATAAAAGAAAGAGACAGGAGGTCAAGAGAAAGGTGCAAGAGGTGAAAAAAAGGGCAAATGAGAGTTGGGGTGAGAGACTATCAGTAAATTTTAGGGAGAATAAAAAGATGTTCTGGAAGGAGGTAAATAGGGTGCGTAAGACAAGGGAGCAAATGGGAACTTCAGTGAAGGGCGTAAATGGGGAGGTGATAACAAGTAGCGGTGATGTGAGAAGGAGATGGAATGAGTATTTTGAAGGTTTGTTGAATGTGTCTGATGACAGAGTGGCAGATATAGGGTGTTTTGGTCGAGGTGGTGTGCAAAGTGAGAGGGTTAGGGAAAATGATTTGGTAAACAGAGAAGAGGTAGTAAAAGCTTTGCGGAAGATGAAAGCCGGCAAGGCAGCAGGTTTGGATGGTATTGCAGTGGAATTTATTAAGAAAGGGGGTGACTGTATTGTTGACTGGTTGGTAAGGTTATTTAATGTATGTATGACTCATGGTGAGGTGCCTGAGGATTGGCGGAATGCGTGCACAGTGCCATTGTACAAAGGCAAAGGGGATAAGAGTGAGTGCTCAAATTACAGAGGTATAAGTTTGTTGAGTATTCCTGGTAAATTATATGGGAGGGTATTGATTGAGAGGGTGAAGGCATGTACAGAGCATCAGATTGGGGAAGAGCAGTGCGGTTTCAGAAGTGGTAGAGGATGTGTGGATCAGGTGTTTGCTTTGAAGAATGTATGTGAGAAATACTTAGAAAAGGAAATGGATTTGTATGTAGCATTTATGGATCTGGAGAAGGCATATGATAGAGTTGATAGAGATGCTCTGTGGAAGGTATTAAGAATATATGGTGTGGGAGGCAAGTTGTTAGAAGCAGTGAAAAGTTTTTATCGAGGATGTAAGGCATGTGTACGTGTAGGAAGAGAGGAAAGTGATTGGTTCTCAGTGAATGTAGGTTTGCGGCAGGGGTGTGTGATGTCTCCATGGTTGTTTAATTTGTTTATGGATGGGGTTGTAAGGGAGGTAAATGCAAGAGTCCTGGAAAGAGGGGCAAGTATGAAGGCTGTTGGGGATGAGAGAGCTTGGGAAGTGAGTCAGTTGTTGTTCGCTGATGATACAGCGCTGGTGGCTGATTCATGTGAGAAACTGCAGAAGCTGGTGACTGAGTTTGGTAAAGTGTGTGGAAGAAGAAAGTTGAGAGTAAATGTGAATAAGAGCAAGGTTATTAGGTACAGTAGGGGTGAGGGTCAAGTCAATTGGGAGGTGAGTTTGAATGGAGAAAAACTGGAGGAAGTGAAGTGTTTTAGATATTTGGGAGTGGATCTGTCAACGGATGGAACCATGGAAGCGGAAGTGGATCATAGGGTGGGGGAGGGGGCGAAAATTTTGGGAGCCTTGAAAAATGTGTGGAAGTCGAGAACATTATCTCGGAAAGCAAAAATGGGTATGTTTGAGGGAATAGTGGTTCCAACAATGTTGTATGGTTGCGAGGCGTGGGCTATGGATAGAGATGTGCGCAGGAGGATGGATGTGCTGGAAATGAGATGTTTGAGGACAATGTGTGGTGTGAGGTGGTTTGATCGAGTAAGTAACGTAAGGGTGAGAGAGATGTGTGGAAATAAAAAGAGCGTGGTTGAGAGAGCAGAAGAGGGTGTTTTGAAATGGTTCGGGCACATGGAGAGAATGAGTGAGGAGAGATTGACCAAGAGGATATATGTGTCGGAGGTGGAGGGAACGAGGAGAAGAGGGAGACCAAATTGGAGGTGGAAAGATGGAGTGAAAAAGATTTTGTGTGATCGGGGCCTGAACATGCAGGAGGGTGAAAGGAGGGCAAGAAATAGAGTGAATTGGAGTCATGTGGTATACAGGGGTTGACGTGCTGTCAGTGGATTGAAGCAAGGCATGTGAAGCGTCTGGGGTAAACCATGGAAAGCTGTGTAGGTATGTATATTTGCGTGTGTGGACGTGTGTATGTACATGTGTATGGGGGGGGGGGGTGGGGCCATTTCTTTCGTCTGTTTCCTTGCGCTACCTCGCAAACGCGGGAGACAGCGACAAAGTATAAAAAAAAAAAAAAAAAAAATATATATATGAGAATATATATATATATATATATATATATATATATATATATATATATATATATATATATATATATATATATATATTTTTTTTTTTTTTTATACTTTGTCGCTGTCTCCCACGTTTGCGAGGTAGCGCAAGGAAACAGACGAAAGAAATGGCCCAACCCCCCCCCCCATACACATGTATATACATAGGTCCACACATGCAAATATACATACCTACACAGCTTTCCATGGTTTACCCCAGACGCTTCACATGCCTTGATTCAATCCACTGACAGCACGTCAGCCCCGGTATACCACATCGCTCCAATTCACTCTATTCTATATATATATATATATATATATATATATATATATATATATATATATATATATATATATATATATATATATATTATACTCAATCCCAGTTTCCCGCGTCAGCTAGGCAGCGCAAGGAAACACACGAGGATTGGCCCAACTTACCCACGTACACATGTATATACATAAACGCCCATACACGCATATATACATACATATGCATTTCAACGTATTCAAACATATACATACAAAGACATATACATATATACACATGTATGCAGTCTGTTGTGGATGAGAGGGCTTGGGAAGTGAGTCAGTTGTTGTTTGCCGATGATGCAGCGCTGGTGGCTGATTCAGGTGAGAAAGTGCAGAAGCTGGTAACTGAGTTTGGTAAAGTGTGTGAAACAAGAAAGCTGAGAGTAAATGTGAATAAGAGCAGGTTATTATGTACAGTAGGGTTGAGGGACAAGCCAACTGGGAGGTAAGTTTGAATGGAGAAAAACTGGAGGAAGTGAAGTGTTTTAAATGTCTGGGAGTGGACTTTGCAGCGGATGGAGCCATGGAAGCGGAAGTGAGTCACAGGGTGGGGGAGAGGGCGAAGGCTCTGGGAAAGTTGAAGAATGTGTGGAAGGCGAGAACGTTATCTCGGAGAGCAAAAATGAGTATGTTTGAAGGAACAGTGGTTTCAACAATGTTATATGGTTGCGAGGCGTGGGCTATAGAAAGGGTTGTGCGGAGATGGGTGGATGTGTTGGAAATGAGATGTTTGAGGACAATATGTGGTGTGAGGTGGTTTGATCGAGTAAGTAATGAAAGGGTAAGAGAGATGTGTGGTTATAAAAAGAGTGTGGTTAAGAGAGCAGAAGGAGGTGTTTTGAAATGGTTTAGACACATGGAGAGAATGAGTGAGGAAAGATTGACAAAGAGGATATATGTGTCAAAGGTGGAGGGAAGGAGGAGAAGCGGGAGTCCAAATTGGAGATGGAAGGGTGGAGTGAAAAAGATTTTGAGCGATCGGGGCCTGAACATACAGGAGGGTGAAAGGCATGCAAGGAATAGAGTGAATTGGAACGATGTGGTATACCGGGGTTGACGTGCTGTCAATGGAATGAACCAGGGCATGTGAACATCCGGGGTGAACCATGGAATGTTTTGTGGGGCCTGGATGTGGAAAGGGAGCTGTGGATTCGGTGCATTACACATGACAGCTAGAGACTGAGTGTGAACGAATGTAGCCTTTGTTGTCTTTTCCTGGCGCTACCTCGCTGGAGTGGGAGGGGGGGGATGCTATTTCATGTGTGGCGGGGTGGTGATGAGAATAGATGAAAGCAGCAATCATGAATATGTACATATGTATAGATGTATATGTCTGTGTATGCATATGTATGTATACAATGAAATGTACATGTATGTATATGTGCGTGTGTGAGCGTTTATGTATATACATGTGTATGTGGGTGGGTTGGGCCATTCTTTCGTCTGTTTCCTTGCGCTACCTCGCTGACGCGGGAGACGGCGATTAAGTATAATAAAATGTATATATATATATATATATATATATATATATATATATATATATATATATATATATATATATATATATATATATATACATATATATATATACACACACGTCAAGGGGTAGCAATGCTCCCAAAACAGATGCCTGTGTCACTCCACTGGTGACTTCCGTCCGTGTGCTGACTGCACCTTTGACATGTGTCATGTGTTCACTTCCACTGATCTTCTACCCAGCGGAGGAGTCGTCCCCTCATTCCTGCCTGGTATTCCAGCTTTGTCATCAGCCTCTCATGCGGTTTCAGTCCAGATATGAGCACTGTACCCAGCCTTCCCTCTTGTCCCAGACAAAGCTCACTCTCTCTTTGAAATCCAAGAGGTTCGCCGTGTATGACCTTTACCTCAGACCGTGTTGCTTCTCGCTTAGCTAATGTTTCCTCGGTAGAAAGTCATCCATTTGCTTTCAGGTTAAAGTTGTGTGTGTGTGTGTGTGTGTGTGTGTGTGTGTGTGTGTGTGTGATTACTGTCTTTTGTTCGGGGAAGAAATTTACATTATGAATGTGCAATGGCTTTATTCACACACACACACACACACACACACACACACACACACACACACGAACAGTCCTACAAAGACGCACCACAAATCAAAACAACTTTTTTGATTAAAACGATGAATGAATAATGAGGTGGTACGAATCAGCAGTGTTAGCCACGACGAGTGGTAGAAACATTGTAATGGTTGAAGAACGTACACCAGACACAGACAACCGGAGATACGTGTGGGAGGTGAAAACACAAGGTGAAGTGAATTTCTAAAGAAGTGTGAACCAGAAAACTTGGTACCTTCATGTCTCGAAGCTCGCTCCGGTTAAAGGCATGGACAAGTCCACTCTGGTTAAAGGCATGGACACGTCCACTCTGGTTAAAGGCATGGACAAGTCCACTCTGGTTAATGGTTTAGAGAAGTCCATTCTGGTTAAAGGCATGGGCAAGTCCACTCGGATTAAAGACATGGACAAGTCCACTCTGGTTAATGGCTTAGAGAAGTCCAGTCTGGTTAAAGGCATGGGCAAGTCCACTCGGATTAAAGACATGGATAAGTCCACTCTGGTTAATGGTTTAGAGAAGTCCATTCTGGTTAAAGGCATGGACAAGTCCACTCTGGTTAAAGGCATGGACAAGTCCACTCTGGTTAAAGGCATGGACAAGTCCACTCTGGTTAAAGGCATGGACAAGTCCACTCTGGTTAATGGTTTAGAGAAGTCCATTCTGGTTAAAGGCATGGACAAGTCCACTCTGGTTAAAGGCATGGACAAGTCCACTCTGGTTAAAGGCATGGACAAGTCCACTCTGGTTAAAGGCATGGACAAGTCCACTCTGGTTAATGGTTTAGAGAAGTCCATTCTGGTTAAAGGCATGGACAAGTCCACTCTGGTTAAAGGCATGGACAAGTCCACTCTGGTTAAAGGCATGGACAAGTCCACTCTGGTTAATGGTTTAGAGAAGTCCATTCTGGTTAAAGGCATGGACAAGTCCACTCTGGTTAATGGTTTAGAGAAGTCCATTCTGGTTAAAGGCATGGACAAGTCCACTCTGGTTAAAGGCATGGACAAGTCCACTCTGGTTAAAGGCATGGACAAGTCCACTCTGGTTAATGGTTTAGAGAAGTCCATTCTGGTTAAAGGCATGGACAAGTCCACTCTGGTTAAAGGCATGGACAAGTCCACTCTGGTTAAAGGCATGGACAAGTCCACTCTGGTTAAAGGCATGGACAAGTCCACTCTGGTTAAAGGCATGGACAAGTCCACTCTGGTTAAAGGCATGGACAAGTCCACTCTGGTTAATGGTTTAGAGAAGTCCATTCTGGTTAAAGGCATGGACAAGTCCACTCTGGTTAAAGGCATGGACAAGTCCACTCTGGTTAAAGGCATGGACAAGTCCACTCTGGTTAAAGGCATGGACAAGTCCACTCTGGTTAAAGGCATGGACAAGTCCACTCTGGTTAAAGGCATGGACAAGTCCACTCTGGTTAATGGTTTAGAGAAGTCCATTCTGGTTAAAGGCATGGACAAGTCCACTCTGGTTAATGGTTTAGAGAAGTCCATTCTGGTTAAAGGCATGGACAAGTCCACTCTGGTTAAAGGCATGGACAAGTCCACTCTGGTTAATGGTTTAGAGAAGTCCATTCTGGTTAAAGGCATGGACAAGTCCACTCTGGTTAAAGGCATGGACAAGTCCACTCTGGTTAAAGGCATGGACAAGTCCACTCTGGTTAAAGGCATGGACAAGTCCACTCTGGTTAAAGGCATGGACAAGTCCACTCTGGTTAAAGGCATGGACAAGTCCACTCTGGTTAAAGGCATGGACAAGTCCACTCTGGTTAAAGGCATGGACAAGTCCACTCTGGTTAAAGGCATGGACAAGTCCACTCTGGTTAATGGTTTAGAGAAGTCCATTCTGGTTAAAGGCATGGACAAGTCCACTCTGGTTAAAGGCATGGACAAGTCCACTCTGGTTAAAGGCATGGACAAGTCCACTCTGGTTAAAGGCATGGACAAGTCCACTCTGGTTAAAGGCATGGACAAGTCCACTCTGGTTAATGGTTTAGAGAAGTCCATTCTGGTTAAAGGCATGGACAAGTCCACTCTGGTTAAAGGCATGGACAAGTCCACTCTGGTTAAAGGCATGGACAAGTCCACTCTGGTTAAAGGCATGGACAAGTCCACTCTGGTTAAAGGCATGGACAAGTCCACTCTGGTTAAAGGCATGGACAAGTCCACTCTGGTTAAAGGCATGGACAAGTCCACTCTGGTTAAAGGCATGGACAAGTCCACTCTGGTTAAAGGCATGGACAAGTCCACTCTGGTTAAAGGCATGGACAAGTCCACTCTGGTTAAAGGCATGGACAAGTCCACTCTGGTTAAAGGCATGGACAAGTCCACTCTGGTTAAAGGCATGGACAAGTCCACTCTGGTTAAAGGCATGGACAAGTCCACTCTGGTTAAAGGCATGGACAAGTCCACTCTGGTTAAAGGCATGGACAAGTCCACTCTGGTTAAAGGCATGGACAAGTCCACTCTGGTTAAAGGCATGGACAAGTCCACTCTGGTTAAAGGCATGGACAAGTCCACTCTGGTTAAAGGCATGGACAAGTCCACTCTGGTTAATGGTTTAGAGAAGTCCATTCTGGTTAAAGGCATGGACAAGTCCACTCTGGTTAAAGGCATGGACAAGTCCACTCTGGTTAATGGTTTAGAGAAGTCCATTCTGGTTAAAGGCATGGACAAGTCCACTCTGGTTAAAGGCATGGACAAGTCCACTCTGGTTAAAGGCATGGACAAGTCCACTCTGGTTAAAGGCATGGACAAGTCCACTCTGGTTAAAGGCATGGACAAGTCCACTCTGGTTAAAGGCATGGACAAGTCCACTCTGGTTAAAGGCATGGACAAGTCCACTCTGGTTAAAGGCATGGACAAGTCCACTCTGGTTAAAGGCATGGACAAGTCCACTCTGGTTAAAGGCATGGACAAGTCCACTCTGGTTAAAGGCATGGACAAGTCCACTCTGGTTAAAGGCATGGACAAGTCCACTCTGGTTAATGGTTTAGAGAAGTCCATTCTGGTTAAAGGCATGGACAAGTCCACTCTGGTTAAAGGCATGGACAAGTCCACTCTGGTTAAAGGCATGGACAAGTCCACTCTGGTTAATGGTTTAGAGAAGTCCATTCTGGTTAAAGGCATGGACAAGTCCACTCTGGTTAAAGGCATGGACAAGTCCACTCTGGTTAAAGGCATGGACAAGTCCACTCTGGTTAATGGTTTAGAGAAGTCCATTCTGGTTAAAGGCATGGACAAGTCCACTCTGGTTAAAGGCATGGACAAGTCCACTCTGGTTAAAGGCATGGACAAGTCCACTCTGGTTAATGGTTTAGAGAAGTCCATTCTGGTTAAAGGCATGGACAAGTCCACTCTGGTTAAAGGCATGGACAAGTCCACTCTGGTTAAAGGCATGGACAAGTCCACTCTGGTTAAAGGCATGGACAAGTCCACTCTGGTTAAAGGCATGGACAAGTCCACTCTGGTTAAAGGCATGGACAAGTCCACTCTGGTTAAAGGCATGGACAAGTCCACTCTGGTTAAAGGCATGGACAAGTCCACTCTGGTTAAAGGCATGGACAAGTCCACTCTGGTTAATGGTTTAGAGAAGTCCATTCTGGTTAAAGGCATGGACAAGTCCACTCTGGTTAAAGGCATGGACAAGTCCACTCTGGTTAATGGTTTAGAGAAGTCCATTCTGGTTAAAGGCATGGACAAGTCCACTCTGGTTAAAGGCATGGACAAGTCCACTCTGGTTAAAGGCATGGACAAGTCCACTCTGGTTAAAGGCATGGACAAGTCCACTCTTGTGTCGACTTGGGAAGTAAGTATGAGACGCAAGCTTCGCTTTGTTCAGTGCCAGCTTCATCAACATCCTTGATGTTACTTTCCATGCCAAGTGTCTCAGAAATCCCACATCCGCTCCAGAGTTTGTAAAACATCTCCTTCATGTTATAGTGACCCCAGCTGCCAGCATGTGATGACCCACGATCATCCACCAGGGTCCTGCAGGTGGCTCAGCCTCAGTCAACACAAAATATGGTCTCGCTGGGAACTTAGATGCAATACCAGTTAACTGTGGTACCCTGGCACATCACATCTCTCAGAACTGATTATGTAAAGTGTCAAGCTAATCAGCTCAGTCCACGACCTCCAGGTGAACAAGTACATAGGGGGCTCACCGACCACATGCCTGGTAACACGCTGGTAACACATACCGGTGGATCTGTGCGGGTCATCAGTAAGGCCGGTGAGGCTGACGGTGTCAGGGGCGATAACATAATCATCCACTCCAGGTAAGAGGAACTAAACCTTCGGTTCACCTCCACCAACTGTGACGTGTACAGTGTTGTCATATCACAAGGATATACTGTCCAACACCGGCCTCACGCTGTGATCCTCTCTGTCTCCAACACCAGCTCTGGCAACACCCCTGGAGATGGTGCCCTGCAGGCAACTGTTCCTTCCATCATTAACTTCCTGCTTGTTAAAACCAATAATGATAACTTACTCAGCAAACCTATGTGGATACCCTCACATGTTGGACGTAAGCAACATAGCAACAGTCATAACGTTCATTGAAAAATGCCTATATGCTCCCAGGCCTCCTCTCCATCACCCTCACTCCAACTATAGCTATTGTCCTCACCATTCTCATCATAGTGGCTGAAGCTTTTGGTAATATGACACAATAGACACCTAGCGGGTGGGGACCTCCAGAGTGTAGACTCCTAGCGGGTGGGGACCTGTAGAGTGTAGACACCTGGCGGGTGGGGACCTCCAGAGTGTAGACACTGGCGGGTGGGGACCTCCAGAGTGTAGACACCTGGCGGGTGGGGACCTCCAGAGAGTAGACACCTAGCGGGTGGGGACCTGTAGAGTGTAGACACCTGGCGGGTGGGGACCTCCAGAGAGTAGACTCCTAGCGGGTGGGGACCTCCAGAGTGTAGACACTATCGGGTGGGGACCTTCAGAGTGTAGACTCGTAGCGTGTGGGGACCTCCAGAGTGTAGACTCCTAGCGGGTGGGGACCTGCAGAGTGTAGACTCCTTGCGGGTGGGGACCTCCAGAGTGTAGACACTGGCGGGTGGGGACCTCCAGAGTGTAGACACTGGCGGGTGGGGACCTCCAGAGAGTAGACTCCTAGCGGGTGGGGACCTCCAGAGTGTAGACACCTGGCGGGTGGGGACCTCCACAGTGTAGACACCTGGCGGGTGGGGACCTCCAGAGAGTAGAATCCTAGCGGGTGGGGACCTCCACAGTGTAGACACCTGGCGGGTGGGGACCTGCAGAATGTAGACACCTGGCGGGTGGGGACCTCCAGAGAGTAGACTCCTAGCGGGTGGGGACCTCCACAGTGTAGACACCTGGCGGGTGGGGACCTGCAGAATGTAGACACCTGGCGGGTGGGGACCTCCATAGTGTAGACATTGTTTACATAAAGCCGTCATGGGATCCACCACAGAGACCACACCAGGCGATAGAGTGACACAGCCCCAACCTTGACAGTGCCCACGGCTGAGACGCTCCACCCGGCAGGGAAAGAAACAGTTATCAAAACGGCCCACCCTTGAATAGCTAACGGCCACACAGTCATCATGTGACGCAGCAGCTTGCCGAGTATTCCATGGTCTAGCTAGTGAAGTGGGTACACAAGCAGCCAGCTCTCGGGAACAAAAAGCAGAGTAATACCCATAGAAGAGGGAAAGTGATTTAACATTGCGGGGTCGGAACAAATAAGTCAAGTTTTAAGATTGCCCTTGGAGAGATGATAAGCCGAACTGCTTTCGAGTGAACACTGTCAAGTAAGGATGCAGAGCTAGAACCACCCCAGATGTGAGAGCAGTACTCCATACAAGGACGGATCAATTCCTGTGTATAAACGAAGCAACTGTTCAGAAGAAATGAAATATCGACATCTAAACAGGATTCCCAGTTTCTTAGAGGCAGGCTTAGCTATTTCGATAATGTAGGGTTTCCAAGATAGTGCGAATGTTACAATAATACCAAGTATGTTCATGGAGTCAAGAGGCGAGATCAAAGAACCATCGAAGGAGAGACGAGAGTTGTAAGGAATTTTCGATAGAGATGGGTAGAAATTGGGTCTTGGAGTCATTAAACTTAACAAGATTTTGTCTACCCTACTGAGATATCCTGTTCAAGTCTGAGTTCACTAAGGAAGTTATGTCGAGTTAGAAGAAAAGGAGCGAAATTGAAGGATGTGGAGGAATGTAGTGTTGTGTGCGTTCGGTTAATTCTAGAAGAAAGGAAATCATTGATAAAAGATAAAAAGAAGTGTAGAGGACAGGAAGGAACCTTGAGGATATCGGTGTTGGCGGAGAAAGGGATGAGGCTGATCCATGAACCACCACAGAGATAGATCAGCCGGAGAGGAAACTAGATATGATGGAGCAAAGTGAAGGAGGGAAGCAAAAGGAGGGGAGTTTAGAGATGAGACCCCGATGCCACACCCTGTCAAAAGTTTTGGATGTGTCAAGGGTAACGACACAGGATTCCCAGTCTTTATTGGATGACGACCAGACATTAGCAAGATAGGAAAGAATATCACCAGTGGATCTCACCTTACGGAAGCCATACTGGTCATCAGAGAGACTACAAAATTCAGATGTCTGAGGATATGAGAGTAGAGGAGGGATTCAAAGTCGTTGGAAACGGCAGATGTCAAATCAACAGGACGATAGTCAAAGAGAATATAACAGTCACCCTTTTTGGGGATAGGATGTACCAATGCAGGCTTCCAAGAAGAAGGAAAAGTTCTGTTTTCAAATAGAAACGGAACAGACGAGCAAGCACAGGTGCAAGTTCAGAGACATACGCAGTACACAGGAATGGATGCCATCAAACCCATGGCACGGAGTTCCCTCATAAATAGCACGGCAGAAACGTCCTTGGTTTTCTCCTGTGGGACGGATCATTGATAGTAATCCCTCCTGCTCCCAAAACACTCACCTCTTATGAGAGCAGCTGAGTGAGTGTGTGAGCAGTTTGGGTGCACGAGAGACAAGGTATCAGTGATGGGTGATTTAAATGCGAAGGTAAGTAATGTGGCACTTGTGGGTATATAAATGGGCACGTGGGGTATTCAGCGTTATGAATGGAAATGATAAAGAGCTTGTGGATTTGTGTGCTGGAAAAGGGCTGGTGTTTGGAAATACCTGGTTTAAAACGAGGGATACACTCACGCAGACGTATATGTGAGTAGGAAAGATGGTCAACAGACATTATTAGATTACATATCAGTTGATAGACGTGTAAAGAAAGAGACTTCTGGGTGTAACTATGCTGAGAGGGGCAGCTGGTGCAATGTCTGATCACTAACTTGTGGGGACGAGGGTAAAGATTCGTAGAGTTTTTCCCACGTATTCCCTGCGTGTCGTGAAAAGCGACTTAAAGGGGAGGGAGCGGGGGGCTGGAAATCCTCCCCTCCAGTTATCACTTCTCCAAAAGAAGGAACAGAGAAGGGGGCCAAGTGAGGATTTTCATTCTCAGGCTCAGTCCTCTGTTCTTAACGCTTCCTCGCTAACGCGGGAACTGGCGAATATGTATGGAATACATACTTTTCACATATAAGTGTCAATACCACAATTTCCTCTGTGAATCATATACCATATATGTGCTGTATTCTAGGCTCCTTTTGAACCTCTGTATATGGTACACCATATACCCAGTGTGATGTATTTACCGCATGATGTGATGTTTGTCCAGGTGCCCAAACCAACCCTGATATTCTGTATGTGTATATCCTGTATGACCTTGATCTGTGCTGTACCAGTAACATTAATGTTGTTCTGTATGACCCACTAGGACCCACCTGTCACCCTCCTATGACCATGTACTGTACCCACTGTACGCTATGTACTGGCCTCCACCCACCTACCTACCCCTAGTTATGTGCCCAGGTTATCAGTACAGTGTTTTGTATACTAAGAAAAAAGATAACATTTTGGTGAAAACAAAATACAGTGATTAACCTGTCAAAGAAACGCTGAACAGTGACTTTATAATATAAGAAATGATATGAAGTGGATCATGAGGGAAGTGAGTTACATTATGATCCGTGTGAACATCACCTTCTATATATGGCGAGTGAAATGTTCCTGAATGTACGAGTGGGATTGGACTCCACAGTTTTGCTTCCTTACTGGGGAATACATCAGACTGCTGTAGGTGGCGCAACGTGGAGCCTCAACCATGGTGCCAGACCTGATGTTTGCCGCAGGAGCAACGACTTAATCATGCAGCCTCACCCATCGTGTGGGTGGGTAGTGACGGGAAGAAGAGGATGATAGAGTCCACACATGGTCCAGGGGACTCAGCCTCAGTGTTTGAAGCACAACAGAATTTACAAAATGTGAGAATAAGACTGAGGAAGGATCATGCTGCATTCAATGAATTATTCATCATTATACGTAGTAAATGAAGAACTGACAATGACTGGATGATGTATCAAGGTACATAACAGATGGACGATGTGTAACTGGGAAAGTTAAGATCCTTGTCAAGTATTTGAAGCAGAACATTGTTATGGATGAAGTGCTTACACGTATCTTATCATGTTCACCAGGAATCATTTCTGAATCCACTAGATTTTATGTCAGTCAGGTACATAATGTTGCAGGACGGAGGTGTAGCACTGTTGGCAAAGTTGACAATTGGTCTGTATAGTAACAACAGGAGAGGTAAACTCCCATGAGTATCTATAGCCCACTCCTAACCTATGTTGGGCAACCAAGACATCACGGTGTCCACTGATCCCGTTCTTGGAACCACACATGTATGGTTCATCTTCATGGTATCATAATGGTCGATTTTTACATCGTTTGAGACCTCAAAGATTTTGTTCAAGTTCTTCTGAACGATTGTTTACAGGTTATTCGCAGGTAGACGCAGGTGAAAATGAATTACATCCTTCGTAACATATGATTTTAGTCATTGGTTCGCCTTATCACGTATTC